>NC_134490.1:74348251-74678251 GCF_040206685.1 Ascaphus truei | reverse complement strand
GTAAGAGGAGAATGTGAGAGATGCGTCGAGTGTGACCCCTAGGCAGCGTGCTTGGGCTACTGGGTGAATGATCGTACTTCCAACAGCAATGTTGAAGGTGGTAGTAGGGCCAGGTTTGTGAGGAAGTATGAGGAGCTCTGTTTTAGCCATGTTGAGTTTAAGGCGGCGGAGGGCAATCCAGGATGATATACCAGAGAGACATTCAGAAACTTTGGTTTCAACAGCAGGTGTAAGGTCGGGTGTTGAAAAGTATATTTGTGTGTCGTCAACATAGAGGTGATAATTAAACCCAAAAGATGTTATTAGGTCCCCTAGAGAGACTGTGTACAGAGAAAAGAGAATAGGTCCCAGGACAGAGCCCTGGGGTACCCCCACAGAAAGATCAATAGAGGAGGAGGTGTTAGCAGAAGAGACACTGAAAGTACGATGGGAGAGGTAAGAGGAGATCCAGGATAGAGCTTTGTTACGAATGCCAATAGTATGGAGAATGGGAAGGAGAAGAGGGAGAAGGAGACAGCTAACAATGGAGTGGTTAAAGGCAATGCCGTTACTTCCCTATCATCCACATATACTTCTTTTGATATTTTAAAAGCAAGAGCAAATTTGTTCTCCAAACAATTATACATGAATGACTGTTCATTGTACTGGTTAATGAGTTGAAAACATATAAACAGCTCGAACACATGTAAGTTTCAAATTTACAACGGCAATAATCTCGAAATTAGTCACAATTGTTGATTCTCAGATGGCTCTCTTGATGGAATGATAGATTTACAGCAACAAAAATTATATATATATTGATGTATTGTTTGTGTATGTGGCTTGTGCAATTTCCCATAGAATGAATGTTTGTTCCACAATATGATTCAGTTCACATGCTATTGGTGTCAGTTGTATTGCCGAGTAGATTCATGCTATATATTCCTTTGGAAAATAGATATATGGCATGTTATAACTATTTCCTATGAAGGTGTGCACTGGTTACTAAGCTGAGAACTTATCCCTTGTGGCTTTATATGTTTTAAATAGGTGATCCATTTGGCTAAACCATTTACTGATGACAATGCCTCTGCCATGTGCTGTATCTGAAACCCCAGAATCATTAAAGCTGCAGTTCAGTCAATATCCTGCATGTGTTTTGTTTTTTTTAATAAATCAGTTCTGTAGTAAGAAAAAATACTTTAAGCATTTTCTGTTTTTAAAAAAACAACTTTGAAAGACCAATTTTCTTGTATTCTATTTTAACAAGCATTTGCTAAGGCACTGCCCCTTCATGTCCTGTCACAAGCCCTGGCACACCCCCTTTGTCAGCCCTGCCCTCCCCCTAGCACATGTCAGTGCAGGAGTGCTCATGAATATTCATGAGCTTCCACTGAGAGAAAGAAGCAGAAGAAAAACAGATCCCTTCACTAATGATGTCACCAAATTTCCCCAATCAATACGTGGAGAACGAATTGACCTGCAGCTATACAGGTAATAGGTAATTAGCTATGCAGGTATAGGTAATTAGAGATTGCACACATGAAACTATTAAAGTAAAAAAAATAATTTAAAAAAAAAAAAAAACGACTGAACTGCAGCTTTAAGTGACATTACCCATAACTTATCTGTTCATATTGTGTTTTCCTCCTAATCATTCTAAATACAGCCATTTATTGTAAATAAATAAATAAGAAGACATGGCCAAATTCTACCTTCTAAAATGTAATAAGTAAAACTCAACAAACTTTTCCAATAAACCATGAAGCGTGTTTCTACCTACAGTTACCTGGCAATAAAAAAGTGTCAGAACCAAATGCCACGCAGAGCTAAAGATATTGTGTTACCTTATTGAGAACAACATAACTGTTTGCAGATAGTCCTTCCATTCAGTATTCCCATATTGTCATCTGCATGGACATACCGTACGTAAGAAACCTCTATAGCAGTGGTAGCCAACATATGATAAATCTCAAGAGCTGCATGTGCGGTGCTAGAGCCCTCAAATGGGCTATTAAGGAGGCTGGGCAATGAGGTAGCAAGATTGTAGAATAATGGGCGCCAGGAACTTTTGTAGTACAACTGGCATTTATTCGTGTCCCCATGGACAGGGGCCAGTGAAACACACATTAATAACGTTGTACTTTATTTTATAACAGACGTACATAAATACGTTTCTTCCACCACTGCTCAATCTTAACACTCAAATGGAGGTTCTTTGACTTAGTTGCTCTGAGTAAATGTGGGACCCACCTCCCCCCTTGTTGCTTTGAAGCCATCATAATCCGATTACTCTGGGTCCCTAAGGGAATCCTAGTGGGCCTTCCTTACTTGACCTAATACCTTCTCCTTGTTTGGGAACTGTCGTTTCCCCACAAACATGAGGAATATTAGTGCCAATTGGCAGATCCGCCGACACCCGGGAGCCCTCTTTTCTGAGGCCCTCTATGGTGCGCCATATTCCCTTCCCTTAACTATTCAGGACGCCACTCCTTTTTGGGGGGATCCTAACTTAAAGAGTACTATCCCTATCAACAACATAATAATGTGCAACACGAATAGGCTTGATCCTTCTCAATTAACAGGGGAACCATAGATATATTTTTAAAAAGAACACATTTTAGCTACTGCACATACAGTATTTAGTACTAGGGTATTATTCTCTCTGTCTCGGTCTCTGGAGTACCAGACTATCATTGTGCTCTCGCTCATGTGCCGCAGAACTTTCTCTCTCTTTGGACTCGATATGACATGCCGTGGTCAGACTCTCAGTGCTGTAGAAGAGATCAACTACAATAAATGGGACTAAAATCTTCCCCAGCACAGGAGAGCAGCATCACCACATACTGAAGGCTTTTACCCCTCCCTCTCTTTCTTCACCAAAACTCAAAACTAACTGATAACAAAACAATAACATTAGGAGTGCTGCCTCGAGGCTCAGAGTCTGTGGGGAAAGAGAGTTTTATTGGAATTTTTCTCGTGAACATTATCACACACTCCTGGAGTTTCAAATCAAAGTGAAAATATCTTTTCAACCTCAGTACTCAAATAAGCCCATTTTTTTTTTAAAGGAAACTGAATCAAGTGCATTTTTATTGGTCTGATGTCATTTGATTACTGATACGCTAAGCTCGTGAGTGATTGGTATAATTTATGCAATATTGGGGGTTTTTTTGTTGTTTTTTTTTTAGGTTTTCCTGTGTAACAAATAAATATGATTAAAATAGCTTATTTGCTCTTACACCAACCCCAAAACAAACAGAAAAATACATGTATCCTGCTTGTACGATTTCAATGAAAGCTGAATGAGTGGCTCGGTGCGTAAAGGCTCTGAATCTGAAAACAGTGGTACTGAGTATGAAGCAGGGGAGCCTGGTTCAAATGGCCGTGTCAGCTCCTTGTGACCCTGAGCAGGTCACTGTATTTCCCTGTGCCCAGTGGTGGGATTCTGCTGGTTCGTGCGAATCTGTTACTAAAATTTCACAAGTTCGCCGAACCGGTGCTTAATTCTCTTACCTTCATTCACCTGTCCAGCACTGGGCAACATCTGACAGCATCTCCCTGCAAATCCTCTCAATATTGTATTGTATGTCTTTATATAGCGCCAAAAGTGTACTCAGCGCTTCACAAAGAATACAGTACAGGGAATTAAAATGATACAGTAAGTGCAGCAAAATCAGACAATAGGAAAGGAAATCCCTGCCCCGAAGAGCTTACAATCTAAGGCTGCGTCCATAGAAGGACAAGCAGCGCTGAGGCGTGCGGACGCTCTGCGCTGAGCCCCTGCATCCTCAATGATGCCTTGAGAGGGGGCTCATGCGAGCGTCCGCAGGCGTGCTCAGGCTTTGGAGTTTTCAGCCGAGCGCCAAGCTGTTTTTCAGCGCGCTGTCGGCTGAAAACATCCAATCAGCCTTAAGCAGCGTCAACGTCACGGCGCCGTGACATTGACATCAGTGCGTCGTGGGGGCGATTGGCCCAGCGACGTCACTGCCCCGCCTCCAACCACCTCCCCCCGGCTCCCTTCGCGCACGCTGGCTCGCCTGCAAGTCCGTGCAATCGCGCTGACTGAAGCAGGCGAGCCTCAGCGTTAGCGCACCTCCGATCTCCCCACCCTTCTATGGCCCGGGCCTAAGAGGTATGGTGGGAGACTTACAGAGACAGCAGGTGAGGGAATAAGTGCTGTGTATGGCAGTGCTTGGCAACAATCAGTGGTAGGAGTGGCTGAGTGTGGGACAGTAACCATGAGTGCAGGCTGTTGGGATGCTTAACTTGTGGGGTGAGTTTTAAGGTTAGTCAGTATTAAATCAGAAGGCTAACACCATTTACAGGGGAAGAGGTGGCAGGGAGGCATGGGTGATATCAGGTGTGTGTCTTGGTTCAGGCTTAGGGTAGATCCCCAGCAGCAGGAAGGAGTAAATAGAGGGTGTGAATAGAGGATTTGTGTTGGTGCTTTTTATTGAGGGGTAAATAAGTTGTTGGGAGAGAGGTGTATACATAATGGTGCAGTGGGGAGTGGGGAAATTGGAGAGAACAGAGACATTCACAAAGTAGTGAGGAAACAGTAAGCAAAAAAAGCAATAGGGAGGGCATGGTGAGAGGCAGGAGGAGACAGTCCAGGTATTGGAGGATAGGAAGAGTACAAAGAATAATAGTATTTAGAAAATCAAGTTCTCACAGCTGCAGAGTTGTTGTTGTGCAGAGTCCAGATCTTCCTCCAATTTCAACTCCAAAATTAACTCCAGACGCTTTCAATGTTACACTTTAAAATGTTGCACAGCCATATGGCTCACAGCCAAAAGAGCCTGCCTTATATAGTTAAACACATTCAATTTACTAACAATTAAGGGAGGGGTCTGCCTATTCAGCTCATACCAGGTAGATGTTAATTTGATTAAAGTTCCTTCAGTTGTTAGATAGAAATCAGACCAGTCATACCTGTTAGAAGAGATCAGAATATTAGTCCAGATATTCAGAATGCATCCATGATTAAAGATTAATCTCCAAAATTAACTCCATTTTGGCCGTTTGACGCCCAGTTGCCATGCCAACGGGTACACCACGCGACATAACCACATCACATGGTGTCCGTTGCTATGGCAACGGGACGCTACTGTACATGACGTTACGTGATGCCGCGCGGCCATTTTGAGAAGGGAAATAGATGCCGGGAGATGCTGCCCACCGACAAGGTAAGAACCGGTTGTTAAAAAAAAATTAATCTCACCACTGCCTATAACCCAGGCACAAAAATCATAGATTGTAAGCTCTTTAGGGAAGGGACTCAGGCCCGTAAAAAGAGTATATATGCTGCTGTGTACACTGTTAGTGCTATTCAAGAAAAATCTAATAAAAGTACATAAAGCAGCAATATGTATATATATATATATATATACATGTAGAGGTATCAGTACCCATTGGACCGGTACATTGAAAGCTTCAGACACAGCGCCAAAACCACCATCCTGGACAAAGTAAGGAAACAAACATATAATCTGACACTGATGGAGAGGAGAGCCATAGAATCGCTAAAGGCCAACCACAACATAACAATCAAACCTGCGGACAAGGGAGGAGCAGTGGTCATAATGAACACCACAGACTACCTGTGGGAAGCACACAGGCAACTCTCTGATTCAAAGTATTACACCCAACTGCAGGAGGATCCAACTAAAAAATACATGCGAGAACTCAACAGGATCATTAAAACACTCCCGATCCACACAAGAGAACAAATTCTGGACCTGATACCAGCTAACCCAAAACCTGGCACATTCTACATGCTCCCTAAAATTCACAAAGAGGGTAACCCTGGGCGCCCTATTATCTCTGGATCTGGCACACTTACCGAGAATATTTCTGGCTGGGTGGAGGGCATTCTAAAACCACTTGTCAGGAACACACCCAGCTATATCCAGGATACCACCGACCTGCTAAACAAACTGAATGCCATTGGCCCCCTCCCTACAGGAACACTACTAGCAACTATGGATGTAGAGTCACTTTATACAAACATCCCCCACGAGGATGGGATTTCAGCCTGCAGATACTTTCTGGGATCGCAGGAGCCACTCACAGAGACAGTGACTAAATGCATTGAATTTATTCTGACCCATAACTACTTCACATTTGGAAATGACACATACCTCCAGACAACCGGGACCGCTATGGGTACTCGGATGGCGCCACAGTATGCCAATCTGTTCTGCGCAAAACTGGAAAGTGACTTTCTGTCCACCTGTCACTTGAAACCCCTTACATACCTTCGCTACATCGATGACATCCTCCTGATTTGGACCTCTGGCGAACAGGACCTCCTACAGTTCTATGACAACTTCAATACTTTCCACCCGACCATCAACCTCAAACTCACCCATTCCCCGGATGAAGTACATTTTCTAGACACCACCATTACTATAAAGAACAACCAACTACAGACTTCTGTATACCGCAAACCTACAGACAGAGCCAGCTATTTGAGGGACAACAGCTTCCACCCGACACACACCAAACATGCAACCATCTACAGTCAAGCCATACGATACAACCGGATATGCTCCGACACAGCAGACAGAGACCAGCGGATTAAAGCCTTGAGATCAGACTTTATAAACCGTGGATATAACCACAGAATTGTAGACCAGCAAATTCACAAAGCCACCAGAATACCAAGAAGTGATCTCCTTGAATACAAACAGAAGGAGACAAGCGACAGGGTTCCTTTGGTGGTCACATATAACCCACACCTAGGAGACCTACGCAAGATCGCCAGGAAACTACAACCCATCCTCCAGGAAGATACAAGACTGCAACAGGTCTTCCCTGAAGCACCCTTATTATCATACAGATAACCCCATAATCTCAAGAATATTATGGTGAGGAGTAAAGTATTCAGCAGTACAACTGAATGCGGGACAAAACCATGCCAGGACCCAAGATGCAAAACCTGCGCAATGCTCTACACAGCGGACACAATACAAATACCACACAAGAATCGGGAATACAAAATCAGAGGAGGGTTCACCTGTTCCTCCAGCAATGTCGTGTACCTCATCATGTGCATGAAATGCCCAGGGGGCTGCTACTACATAGGTGAGACAGGACAGGGGCTAAACAAGAGAATGAACCTGCATCGCCACAGCATCACACGCGGAACAAGAGACAGTCCTGTTGGCGAACATTTCTCTGACTCTGGCCATAAGATGAACGATCTGAGGGTTGCCATACTCAAAGGTAATCTTAAAACCCCGAAAGAGAGACGGTTGCATGAATACAAATTTATGCAACTGTTCGGGACACTTAGCAGTGGCCTAAACAGAGATCGAAATTTTATGAGTCATTACTGACACTAGCGAACTCTCTTCCCATGAGCGCTAAAGGCCATGTCTGTACATACTGTGCTATATGTCTGTGCACACACAGCTGTCTCTCACACATACTTATACTCCTTGTTTTTCCATCCCTATACACCAATAGAGACCACGTAGTATCCACACACACTTTTAGTTGTGCTACAAACTCTCACATTTCCACACCCACCCACACCATTTATATCCCTCTCACTCCACACACACCTTGTGTAGAGCACTGTTTATACTGTGGGCTCTCCATTCTTTTTTATTCACACTGATACACATACACACTCTTTCTTCACTTGCTTTCAGTTACCCTTTGACACCTCTAGCCATAAAACACATCCACACCGGGGGAAGGAGAAGCACAGATAACATTCCAAGAGACACTGTTTTTAAGTTATCCTTGCTTCATTCATTGTAACATCGCCGGAAGAAGAGATCAGTGTATCTCGAAAGCTCGCACAAATAAAAGCATTTCGTTAGCCACAGAACGGTATCATCTATTTATTTTTTGATTTTATATATATATATATATATATATATATATATACAAATGTAAATACAACTGTATGCTCATCTGCATGTCTTAGGCAGGTCTGCAACCCCGCCTTTCCCCATTATCACTAAGCACACAGCACTTCCACTGCAGCAAGGGATTCTGGGAAATGACATGCAAATGAGATATATATATATATATGCTAGATAAAACGAAAGCCGGTACATCATCTCCCCATGACTTTGCAGCTTTCTCTTTTTCAAGAGAATAAATAGATATTTCACTGTGTATTTTTGTCATATTGGATGTAGCAGTGGCTTTTCTGTCTTTG
The DNA here is from genome assembly GCF_040206685.1 of Ascaphus truei. NCBI lineage: Eukaryota > Metazoa > Chordata > Amphibia > Anura > Ascaphidae > Ascaphus > Ascaphus truei. The sequence continues at coordinate 74,670,093 of NC_134490.1, read as the reverse complement.
TTGTACATTTGGCCACGCCCAGTAGCACTCCTGACCCATATGTAGCCATGCCTGGGTTGACTACCAGTCTGCCCTCCTGTTATGTACGCCCTGGTAACAGTGCAGGCAGTGACAGGACCAATCCTGGGTTTTCCCCACAGAAGCAGCTTCCTTGAGTGACAGAGGAGGAGGTGGGACTAGACCTGTGTTTTGCCCAATCCTGGGCTCAGACTTGGTACCCTCTTCCCTTGTACTTAAGGGGCTGCACCACTAAATTGTTTCAGTGCCTCTGCCCACTTGAGAGAGGCTCGTACACACAGAGGTGTCTGTGCATTGGCACCTTCTGTTCCTCTTCCCCTTGGGGGTGTAAGGAATCGGGGAACACGTCCTTTGCGACGTGTTCCCTCCTTACCTGTCATCACACAGACCTCCACTCTGGCACCAGCGCGTCGCGCCAACCCCCGCTCTGCTTACAGAGTCCGCGCTCACGCGCAGCTCTTCTAGAGTGCCATGGAGCTTAGCTCCGCCCCATTGAACGCGCTGCACTTCTCTCGCATGCGGCACGCACACGTGACGCCGTGCACCGCTCCCCAGCTGCGTGGAAAGTACTCATCTAGCCCACTTGTCTCCTGCAGCCAATCCTTGCCTCCGCAGAGGCCGCGCCTCCTCTCCGCCTCCCTTGCTACTGGTTCCTTTGTGCTATAAATACCCTGCAGTTCCATTCCTGCTTTGCTGAGCATAACTTGTTGTAGCCTTGAGCTCCTGTGTCTCTTGTGCCTTGCTCCTATTCTTGTGTTCCTTCCTGCAGTTTGATTCTACGTGTACCGACCCGGCTTTACTTCTGAACCCCTCTGGATTTTGACCCCGGCTTACCCTGGACTTTGCGGACCTTCCCAACACAGACCACGGCTATACAGACTTCCACGTTTCTGACCTCTCCAACCCAGACCACGGCTATACGGACTTTGACGATTCTGACCTCTCCAACCCAGACCAAGGCTATACGGACTTTGACGATTCTGACCTCTCCAACCCAGACCAAGGCTATACGGACTTTGACGATTCTTACCTCTCCACTCCAAGACCTTGGAAAGTATCAGGACTAACCCACTCTCTCCTACCCAGTCCTACGTTAACAAGGGAGGTGCCTGCTTCGCATGACAAAAAATATTTCCAGGTATGAGTCCGAGATAGAACCACTACCACCAAATATAAAAGACAAACTGATAAAGATCCTGAGCACACATGGACACATCACTGACGCAAACATCAGCCAGGTTCTACACCCATCTGTGCAGAAACTGGACTTGCGTGACTGTGACATCTCCGACACTGCTCTGCAGCTAATTTCTCACTGCAAGCAGCTAAAGAAAATAATTTAAATTCCTGCAAAGGGGAAGAAAGAACATCAATTACGTCAGAAGCGAGGAATCTATTAAGTCGCGTGTTTGCTGACGGGCTAAGACGGCGCCTGCAAGAAGCCCATGCGGTGACTCCATCTCTGCGGTGCCGTGATCCGGATTTTCATACGGTCACCGTGGACCCGCACTTGGCTTCAGTGTGAGTTTCCGTCTCCCCCTGCCAGCTCTAGACAGTCTTCAATTGGTGTTTCACTATACACTACTCAGGATTAACTGTTCTGTTTTAATTTGTTTATTTCTGTCTTATTGTTTTTTATTGTGTGTTATGCTACTCATGGATTTAGATTTAATATACTGTATGTATCCTAGGGTTCACGTTTATTGAAACTGAACCTAGCTGTATAACCATTGTAACTGAGGTGGGGTTGGATCCCCTCAGTAATATTTTTATTAATAAATGACACTGTTTTAATCCCTGGTGCGCATTGTGTGCACTTTTTCTTCTACGTTGACAATCCGCCTGCCAGGCACGCTTCCGCTGCTGTGGGTGCGTGGTTCTATACTTCCCCACCTCAGTACCGGGGTCCTGTCTTGCTCGTGGGCAGCGCAAGCGTTACAGGGGGAGAGTGAGTGATACCGTACCCCTGGTCCTGCTAGAGGACTAGGGAAGAGTAAGGACTGTTTCAGGGGCCCTTGACCTGGAGTGTAGGTCTAGGGACCATCCAAAGGTTGCAGACCTGTGTGTGAGCTGTGCTGGGCAGGCGGCCATTTAACTGTGCTGAAACAGAGAATAAAGAAGTTCCAGTTTAATATACTCCGACATAGAGTGCAATCTTTCTGAGGGGAGTGGAGTTATTCTTCGGCAGGACATTGCCTTCATATATCTGGAGCCTGCAGCATATGGAGGCGCTGTACCATCAGAGATAATAACCCATGATGTATCTCAGAAGCCTGTCCTCTTCTCCCCAACAACATTGGCGGAGACTCAGGTCTACTGTGAGCCAGCAGGTATGCACCACACACTGTGTAATGGCAAAATCTCCCAGTGCGTGGGGGGAAACACCGTTAAATTATCAAAAAAGACAACACAGAGATATGTAGCGCTCAGGTGGAAATAAGTGATAATATAAAAATGATATATTATAACTAATATAATTACTTATTAAAAATAGCAAACATTGATCTTAACTAAATATTACAACAAACCATAATGTGATAGTGATAAAGGATAAGGCTGAGGCCCCAGTACCTCCGCTGCACGTGCTCCCGCGAGACTAGCGGTGCGTGCAGCCGATTCCCCGGTCTGCAGTGAGCTGCAGGAAGAGAGACCGGTGGGGGCATGACGGGGGCGCAGCTATGACGTCATCCGGCAGGTTCGCCCTCATTGGCTGAACCGCCGGGGGGGGCGTGGCTTAGCGCTCCATCGCGAGTCCTGCTCTCAATTCTATTGAGAGCAGGAGCAACTCTTGCCACAGCGCTGCGGCCCCCCCTTGCAGCGGGCCCGGCGCCATTGAGGGAAGGGCTCTCGTCCCTGCAGCGTCCGCCACAGCGGGCACTGCAGTATCCAGCGGGGACCAGGCCTAAGTCCTCGTCATTTTGCTCAAGTACATTCTAAAGATTCTAGGGGGCTTAGAATCATGGGTATTGAGAGTATCCCCAAAACCAAACTAGGTGGGGATAGGTTTAAGTCATTATGTATGAGAGAATCCTTCTGGATTTATTCTCTCGATACACTCTCACCCCAAGGTTTGAATGAGTGCTTGGACACAAGCACACTGGTTTAGTCTGTTCTTCTTCTGCTGTTCTTTGCCTAACTGCTCAGGTCACTATTTTTGATCTCTCCCCTTGTCTTAGATATTCAGAGCTACCAAATAGGAAGGGTTCTGTTGTCTTTGGAGAGTTTCCTTTGGAATAATTAATTCTAATTTTCAAATAGGTGCTTATACTCAAGATTAGAATCAATTCCAGTTCCATCTACAGTATATTGATTTTTGTTATAGAATTTTATATATTCAATTGCACTCAAAATTATTAAAAAAAAAATTATTATTAAATATAATTATTATTTCCTTGTATAGGATTGCTTATGTATTCATATGTTTCCTTTTTTTTATATATTTGCATAATTAAGTCAAATGACTAATGTATAGTGTTTGTTGGTGTTGTATTGTTCCCACTACACACAGGGAGTTATATATATTTTGATTTGATGTTATAGGAATTATTAGTTAAAATCATTTATAGATTTAGGTTCCATTTCAATTGATCAATTTTTCATATTTGATGAATGTAGGATTGGTTTCAGTAGGATACTCTTTTAGCATTTTATGCATCGGGAGTGTTTAAATTAATTTAATTAATTGGTTGGGATATTCTTAGTGTTTGGTGTGAACAATCCAATTTATTATGATTTATTGTCAAGTATTATTGTTTATTAATGTTTATTTAACCTTGTAAACAACCGATTTGTGGTGAATGAGTAACCAAGGAGTGAGAATAGCTCTACATCGTTCAGCCTATTTCATTGGCTGCTACTGACCAATTAGACAACCCCTGACGAAGTCGCACAAACGTGACGAAACGCGTAGGGCTGGTGATGTCATCACGTGTTGGTGCGTGCACGTGGAGTCCTGGGCGTCCTAGTGTTCCAGTCAGCCAAATTTCAGTGCTGGTAACTGATCTATGCAGGAGCAGAGGACGCGGAGGCACTGAGAGCTATAGCGAACTGGTGCCAGCTTGTGACAGGAGTTGGTTGCTGCGGTGAGCTGATTAGGTGCACCCTACCTATCTTGGACTCCCCCACCCCTGTTGATGTCTTCACACAGAGATTTCTCTCCCATGTATGGTTGCTTTTTTTAATCCTGTAAGTGCATTTCCTTTGGGCTGCAGTTTTTAATAAATGTACTCATTTGTTTAAACAGTTACAGGCTATGGAGCTCGCGCTTCTGTTTGTTTTTTGTTTATATATATTATATATATATATATATATATATATATATATATACATACATATATATATATATATATATATATATATATATATATTTATTATGTGGTATGTTTTGGGGTTTCTTGAGCTTGCTGGGATTCTGTGTGTTTATTAACTTTTTCTAGCTGGTCTCAGCTGTTTGGAGGTTAGTGGCCCCTCCCCCCCAGGGTTTAAGCCCCACTTTCCAAGTTAGCAGGTCTTTTTCATGCTGATGGGTTTAGACAGATCCAATGTGATCATTCTCCCTTCAATTAGAGGTAAATTAGAATTTTAATCAGGTAGTGTTAGGACCTGCTAATGGTCATGCCGTGATGTGACTTGCAGGCTTATAATGCTTTGGTTAAAGGGTTTTACTAAATTACCCTTTTTCAAGAGAATATATAGGTATTTGACGGTGTATTTTTGTCATATTGGATGTAGCTTTAGTTTTTTCTGTCTTTTGTTGTACAGTATACATTTTGGCCACGCCCAGTAGCACTCGTTTTGACACATCTATACATATATTATGTGGTATGTTTTGGGGTTTCTTGAGCTTGCTGGGATTCTGTGTGTTTATTAGCTTTCTATTGGATGCTGGAAAATTCCCTGATTCTGCTGACATTTTGTGCCACGGGAGCAGGGGCAGTTCGCCCTATCAGACAATCGGGCTTGCCCTGGGGGCCGGTGGACTGGTGCTGTGGCTCCCCAGCATCGGTGGCCGGCGTCTCCCCAGCTCCCTATGCAGCAGCCCGGGGGTCACCATCTGTAATACTCTCCCTCCTCCTGTTGGGGCTGGAATCCAACTTCCGCCCTGACCAGAGGGAGCTGCAGAGTCCCCGAACCAGCGCACAACCGCTCCTCACCCCAAGGTAAGACTGTTGGTCGGGTGTGTAAGTGTGGTTGTGTTGGAGTGAGTGTTGGACTGAGTGAGAGGGGGTGTCTCTTTCCTGCTCCAGAGCGGCATCTTCTCCTGCAGCGTCATGTTGTTATGGCAACACAACATCAAATGGCGCCGCAAGTCACATGATGATGCGTTGCCATGACAACATGACATCACATGATGACGAAAGAGGGCCGCTATTAAAGGAATTGCCCGGTTCCTGCAATCCGCCCCTGATCGAGAGCACATATTTCTGGCGGGTGCCTGCCTGCGGTAACAAGGCGATCCACATAACAGCTACACGATTCAGGTAATGCATTTATTTAAAATCTCGAGCCGCGGGGATTGCCACTTTCCGAGTTTCAACTACCAAACAAAAAGCCCCAATGCTTGTCTGGGGGTCACATTTAACCTCAAACATGCTTTTCCTTTCCTTCTACTGTGACAGTACACTTGAAGAGGAAATCTAAAATATCATCTGTGAAGAACTCTCACGTTTATCCACTAAAAAGCATCATGACCTTCAACGAACCTACACTTCGAGGACTAAAGCACCTACTAGAGCTATAGCTTTTTGCATATTATTCTCTGACATTACATTATCATCTAAATTTTAATCCATTTACTCTTTTTTTTTTTTTATAGCTGCGTGAGTCCTTGGGGGAAGAATTTTCCATAACCTTACAGTGCCGTACTACTATTTTAGCTAAACGCAACACACTAAAATGCCATAAAATGTTAGTGACATCACAGAGAGTGGAAATTGTGGTAAAATGGGCCTTTCAAGTAGGAAGATGTTGACTCGGTAGGGACAGAATTGTCTTATTTCAGGATTTGCTCCTTCGGCACTGGTACTTTATGAGAGTTGGCACAATTGCAGTGTGTGTACTTACGTCTAAAGAGCATCACAAGAGTTTTAAATCGTGTGCCAGGAGGCGTGTTTATACTGGTGATATGTTGTGGTTCCCTGTGGATAAAAATGTCAATATGAACACAATTTACAAAGTAATTCAAACGGAATTAATACTTACAGACGCCTCAGTTCAGAAAGTCCACGAAAGGCCCCCGGCTCAATGGTGCTAATCAAGTTATTCTTCAAATCTCTGGAGATATAATTGTAGACACAGCAATTAATTATCAGTGCATGTGCTATTGTAAAGGCACAACATCCCAAGCATGATTTAACTACAACCTTGTTTGGCTTTAAATATGAATGGAAGCAAAGACAATAAAGATGCAGTAGAACCACTGTGAGCGCTCTGCGTCCCTCTCCACGCATGCAATTCAGGCTGGTCTGTGATGGTATTAACAAATGGTAATACCTACAGTATAGAGAGGCCAACGTGAGAGTCTGTTAAGTCGACCGTTGCTCTAAGGTCTGGTTGCAGCAGGGGGGGGGGGAGGGGGTGCAACTCCAGACCTCAAGGGCCACCAACAGGTCAGGGTTTCAGGATATAACATGCTTCAGCACCGGTGGCTCTGTCAAAGACTGATTGAGACACCTGTGCTGAAGCAGAGATATCCTTAAAAGCTGACCTGCTGGAGCCCTTATGGACTGAGGTTGCCCACCCCTGGGTTATAGAGACTGTACATGCTGTAGAGGTGGCACTTGGGATAGGAAACCCAAGCAAAATAATACCAGCAAATTCATGCCCCCCCCCTGTTAAATCGGAAGTCCTAATTATTAAAGTTAAATCATCCTTGTTGTTTTATAAGCTGGCAAGGAAGTGTTGCGGATTGCACTGCAGGCTCAACTGGTGGCAAAGGGACTAGTTGGCATTCAGAACAGAATTTTAAAGTGTCATCTGTTCTGGTTCTTGGAGCTTGACAGCTACGGGGTGAAAGCTAAAGGATTGGCAGTAGGGGAACAGGGATAATTTCAGTGCTGAAACAATGCAAAAATGTAAAAAGCACACGTTCTTATTTAAAAGCTCACTGGGAATGGATTTCGGAAGTGTTACTCCTTAAAACATTATTTTTTTCTTCGTGTACTTGAAATAAATCAACCTACGGGAAAATTAAACCTGAATTTTATGTTTCTAGGTAGCAGTTACAAAAATTGGAATGCCAACCTCTGGAATAATGCCAACCTCTGGAATTAAAAAACTTATAACATAGTCCATTGGTCATAAGACTGCAAGATGACCACCTCAGATGAAGTTTGCGAAAACAGGTTTATTGTGCTATTTCAACACCTGACTCTTAGGTGCTCAGGGTGCTTAAAACTTCAGTCGTGTGTGGGTGAAATATCCCAATTTTACTTACATACAGTATGTCGTGGTCAAATACATTATTTCTGTGTATAATGGCGGGTGTAAAGAACTATAACCCTCACTGTGCCTTTAGAGCTTAGACGCTTTACATATCTTCTCTACTTTACATCTTGGGGCCTGTAACTCAGGAAGCAGTGAGTCCCCGGGACTGAAATTAATGTGGATCAGATCCGGAGACCCCCTGCTTCAATACCGTGTTATTAAAATAGAATAAAAACCACTTAATTACATTAGCAAGCCGCTAAGGTAATGAAGGGGTTAAACCAGAGTACCTGATTTGTTGGGGGTAAAAAGGTTGGGTGAAGGGGGTAGTTGCCCCAGGATTGAGTGTTTAGGCCTACCGGGTGGGTAGTGGGAGGGATTAATCTCTTCATTACCTTTGTGGTTGTAACCGCTAAGGTAATGAAGGAGTTAACTTTTCCTGCAACCCTCCCGGTAGGCCTAATCACCCACCCTGGGGCAACTCCAACTTTTACCCACCCCCTATGCCCCCCAAAAAAACAGCACTGATATTTAACCCTTTCATTACCTTAGCAGTTAGCCACTACGGTAATGAAGCTGCCTACAGTATAAATGTATTTTTATTACATAGGATGGAAGAAGGGGCTCACCAGGGCTGATATTAATGCCTGTAAGCTCTGGAGACATGCGGCTTCAATCTGATGTAGTAAGAATATTTTCTTTTCCATCAGTTAAATCGCGCATCCAAATCTCATCAGAATCTGCGAGTTGCAGCCGTGATGTGAATCTCGGAACTACTGTACCTGAATACCTAGATCTGGCAAAAAATGCGAGCTTGAGCATTTTTGGAGCTACCACTTGGTTTCTCTGAGCAGAAGTGCTACCGATCGGGAAGAAGCGTTTTTTGAGCGAGTGTGGCATGTTATCAGAGCATTCTGAATAGCTGCACATGCAAACTCCCTCAAAGTGCTCAAAACTGTCGATAAGTCACTTATCGAAGCTACCTCAATAGAACCCTTGGAAGGGTAAAATTACATTCTTGCCATCTCAATTAAGAATCAGGCCAAAATAACAGGCAGCCTGATCCAGAGAAATATCCACTGGCAGATTACGTACATTACATCCCTACTGCAGAGATCTGGTTGATGGGCAAATTCTGAGATGGCTGCTGTTTGACCAGTAGGCTATAATATTTGCACCGTGAGACTTTGCTTAACTGTAAGTGTGCATTATCATATTCTAGAAGTGGTGACTGCTTAAGATATATAACAGGCGTGGCCAAACTCAGTCCTCAAAAGCCACCAGCAAGTTAGGAATTAAGGCAGCAGTACAAGTTTTTTTAGTTTTTTTAAATTTTTTCCCCTTTAATATGTGCATCAATACAACCCACACAATAAGTAATTAGCTACGTTGCCAATCGATCCGTTCTCCTGTGATCGGTCAGCGAAGATTCGGCTCAGGGGTTAACTAAAGACACCCGTCAGCGACCTTGAGTCATAACTGTGTTGATCAGTTGAGATCCGAAACCCTCCTGATATCTACAGTACCTGCCTGTACCAAAGGAACGTCTAGTGAGTAGTAACCCAATTTTACACTCCATGACGATAAAGAATCACTTTGGTGTTTGTTCCTGTTTTTTTTTTATAGTATTTCATTAAATGAATTATTTTATATTTAAAATGTTTTTTTTCAGTCCGTTTATTTTTAACCGATTGCTCTTAGTTATAGAACTGCACTTTATAATGTGTGCTATTCTCCAGCATGTGCCCGTCATTGGAGAGGCTTATCCTAATTAGCATTCATCTGCAGACTGTTTTATATCGCCGTGTTGCACTATATCTGCCTTTTCTCTTTCATATATTCACCGTCCACATCGCTTGATCCAATTGGATCATTACCTGCGCAACAAAAGTCTTCTCCTCCACCTGAAGCCTCTATCTTCTCCTGCAGGTTCACATTTTACCTATTTGCTACCACAGATCACATATTTGTTCACTAATATTTGACTTTTTCATGGATTTTAGCGCCGGATACGACGTCACCAACCCGACATCGCATACCATCACGTTGCCATGGTAACGCAACGTCATGACAACGAGACACTGTGTGTCATTTTGACGCTGCGATTCAGAAGAAGGAGGGCGGAAGGTAAGGAGGCGGCCACAACAAGCAAGTGACTTCCCATCAGGTCCGAGAGCGCGGAAAAGTATATGGGGGTGGACATTTTTGCCGCCCCAAATTTTGCTGCCCAAAGCCCGGGCCTAAAGGGAAATCCACCAGTGATTAGGATTGTGTATCGAATGATAACAAATCAATCCAATATGCAATATCAACTAAGAAAATGAGAACATGTTAAGAATGTGTTTGCCCAGCTGTGGAATACAGATAGTAGTTGACTGTCATCAGCAACCAAGTGATAGAGCAGGAGTGGCCAACTCCAGCCCTCAGTGGCCACCAACAGGTCAGGTTTTAAGGATATCCCTGCTGCAGCACAGGTGGCTCAATCAGGGGCTCAGTCAATGAGTTGGCCACTTCTGTGAAAGAGCAAAAGCAGCTGATAACCTCCTGTTATTAGAAAAAGAATAAAACTAGATATTGGTTAGCCTGAGCATACTGAGTTTGTAAAGAATAAAGCAGGAGTGTGTTAAATAATATGACAGGCCGCTATTATCTTAATGCTTCTGAAAATAAGGGAGGGTTCTCTTTGCATTATTCAGGTCAACCCTAATTAGGCGTACAGTGGATGCATCTTGACTCTTAGGCCGGCATTTATAGGGGTTAGGAAAGCGTCAAGACTGTTCAAAGCTAGTTCTGCACAATACGAAACCGAGAAATCTGTGCACAATTTATTGACAATCTTTGTACATAGGGTACATAAAACTGTAAAATAATGGTCTCTTACAGAAAGCCAGAAATTGTACAGCAAGTAAGGAAGAGTTTCAAAGGGGAAAAAGGCAGTAACAGCATTTAAGATCAGAAAAAACAGCGTGGAAGGAACAAAAAGTCACCAGGGCAAGGAGTTGTGGCTTTAATGTAGAAGTATAAAAAGTCTTTGACAGCCATTCAAGAGTGATAACAGTACGGCAAAGCAAAATCCCAGCTTTCCTGCACTTATCTCTTCGCCTCGTCATTCTGTGTAGAAGTATGATATTCAATACAGCAACGGCGACACATTTAATATCTCTTACTGAACATGGATTCACGACAGTTTGTTTTCGCTCATTACCAACAATCCTGGAAGTTAAATACCGGAAACGCTCCCATGGGGGAAGAGTTAAGCGGTGCACTGCCTCAGAAAAAACGATCGAGGCTGGATCGCAACGTAAAAAATGTATTTAACCATCAGCAACATGCTAAAACAAAGAGCAGTAGAAGAGTCTATAACGAGTTTTGCGCAGTCGTGCGCTTTGTCAAAGGGTACTGTACCTCTAAACCGCATAGGATTGATTATATGTATTAGATAAATAAATACATTTTTACTTTGCGATCCAGCCTCCATCGGTTTTTTCTGAGTAAGTGCACTGTCTAACTCTTCCCCCATGGGAGCATTTCCGGTATTCGACTTTGACACAAGCTGGGAGCACGCCAACACTGGACACACAGATCAAGGGGTCGTGAGTAGAATACTTTTTTTTATATATTACAGTATACTCAAAGGATCCTTTATATACATGTATCTAGTCTAACTCCAGGAATCTTCACCCTCAATCAGTGAGGGGGTCTAGGGTTACCACCTTGTGGCACCATAGACATCCCCTCCGGGTATATCTTCTTCTCACTAGAACATTTAGAAACTTTAACCAACAACAGTTTCTGGCTGACCTTACCAACTGCTCCTGGTACAGAATCGACTTCATTCAAAAACCCAGATTCTGTGCTCGACTATTTTGAATCCGAGTTCTTAAAACTCTGTGATACCCATGCTCCACTACGCAGAATAAGAGTACGGGGGGGGGCACCTTATAAAGCTCTACCATTTCAGGGATGCCTTGTGGAAAAGTTACAAAGTAATTGGCACTACCAAGGATCTTAATAACTACAGATGCATGCGGAACATGTGCACAAGGCAAACAAGACATGCAGAACACAATATTACTCTGGCAATCTTCGCCAGAATACATTAAACCCAGCCAACTTCTAGAAGGTTATCCACAATATATTCCAGCCTTCTAGCCATCAACAACCAAGTAATCTCCATAATGAGAATATTACTAAGACTTGGTGCCCCAGCCATTGCCAAACCAATTGCTTCCATAGTCAACTCTATTCTGTCTGCAGGCCATATCCCCAAGACCTGGAAAACTGTCAGAGTTTTCCCAATCTTCAAAAGTGTGGACAAAAACAGTCTCAAACTACAGACCAATCTCTCTTCTCCCAATACTATCCAAAGTCATGGAAAAATGTGTTCACTCCCAATTAAGCGATTACTATACCAAGACAAATTTCCCTAGCCAATTTCAATCTTGCTTTCGCCCCAAACACTCCACGATAACTACCCTGCTAAAAAAATTGGATTTGAGATCCAGTGTGGAATGGAACTGGGACAATTCACTGGTGCAAAATTCCTGGATTTTGCAAAAGCTTTTGACACTGTTAGTCATGTTATCTTGCTTAATAAACTCAAGTGCTCTGGAATAGGGAAGCATGCTTTAAACTGGTTTCATTACTACCTATCAGGTAGATCCCAACATGTGTCTATCTATAACACTAACTCCAACCCCTTGGATATCACCTGCGATGTCCTGCAAGGCTCTGTTCTGGGGCCCCTACTCTTCTCGGTGTTCATCAATGATCTTCCTACAGCTTGTAAGGAAGCCTCAATACACATGTATGCAGATCACAATCTTATATGCACACAGCCCTAGCCTCTCCGACCTTGAACACAAACTTCAATCTGACTTTTTGAGACTTGAAAATTGGATCTCCCAAAATAAACTGTTTTTAAACACTGACAAGACTGTAACAATGGTATTTGGGACCAAGGCTAAATTTTGAAAGCTTCCAGTGACTGAGCTCCAGATCAGAACCAACACTAACGCCACCCTAACTCCTGTTACTAGTTTTAAATACTTGGACATACGGTTTGACTCCCATTTAACATTTGGGTAGCATATTGATACCCTGACATACAAAACCTATGCCAAACTAGGTGTACTTTATAGGAACAAATCCTCCCTACGTCTGCTGGTCAGAAAGCGTATTGCACAGCAGATGCCATTGCCAATTATCGACTATGGGGACATAGTATATGGCTCGGCACCCCAAACCCACCTTAGCAAACTTGATACCCTCTACAATTTAATATGCCGTTTGTTCGCCAATGCAAATAAAACACACATCACTGTGAAATGCTCAAAGAATTAGATTGGTCATCACTTGAGTCTAGGCGCAAAGTTCATCTTTCCTGTCTTGCCTTCAAATTCTTTATGGGCAAGCTACCCATCTACCTGAACATGCTCCTCACCCCTACCACATGCAGCACTTATCATCTGAGATCTGACTCCAAAAAACTGATCATGGTCCCAAGGCTCAACAAAGTATCCGGACGTTCCTCCTTCTCTTATCTTGCACCCCAAAACTGGAACAACCTACCAGAGACTCTCACATCCACCACCAGTTTTAGTTCTTTCAAATCTAAGGCTGTCTCACATTTTAATCTGGTCTGTAACTGTTGCATACGCCTATAATATACATTATCTTTAACTGTGCATGCAATGTCTTGTATATAATGTATACCCTGTTCACTTATGTAACAACTGTATGTATTTGTAACCATGTATTATTTGTCATCATAACTCTGTGCCCAGGACATACTTGAAAACGAGCGGCAACTCTCTATGTATTACTTCCTGGTAAAACATTTGATAAATAAATAAATATCTTGGAGTATCAATTTAACTACCTCATTGAACATGATTAGTCCCTAAAAAGATCACAGTGTATGTGTCCAGGACATTAGTTTGATTTAAATATACTGACATGGTCCACATATAGAGCTACATTTGTGGATCAGTATTACACACTCTGAGCACTGATATTGGAACAGCTGTTCCCTCTCCATATACCAGTAATCCTAGAAGTTAAACTGTACACATGTCTTTTAGGAAAGAGTATTATGGGCATAATTAGGAATACTTATACATCTAAGTGAAGTACAAGTCATTTCTTGAATGCATCCAAGGACTTAAATACTAAGCTATAGAAGCACATCTGACTGGCATTTTCTTTTGAATATTAGCTCATTGTTGGAGTCAATCATTGGTTGAATACTTAAACACAAAGTGCATTCATATTTATTTTGCTTCTCACATTAGCAAAGCTCTGTAAGAGAATTCCATTCATTGAGGGATATTTTTCAAAAAAATATTTTTTTTCCAGCTGTGCTAGTTACGCTGACCACATTTTGCACTCTCATCACTTCCTGTTCTGATAAGTGATGGGAAAGGGCAGCACAGGAACTGTGTACTTTAATATCTGGCTCCATCTCAATACACACTAACTCTATTGTAGCAAATCTCATCGGAGGGTTTCAGTTCACTAACCCCAGCTAAAGGATGAGAACTCTGCAGTGTCACTAAATGTGGACAACTTGTGTTTACCAGCAAGAACAGTATATACAGTGTTGCCATCAGCATAGTCCTGCAATGCAGAAGCCCCCCTTCCTGGCAAGTGTAACAATTTATCCATTCATATCCAAGTGAAACTATGACTGCTTCCAAACTGTCATTCCTTAATTAGAAAGGGGGAGTGTTCAGAAATAACTGCAGTCAAAGCTCTACTTCCACAATCACTAGATGAACAATTGAAAGTCAATCACCTAGCAGTAACATTTTTTTCACATAGATTACATGCTTATAATTTTCTCAGCAGGAACATTTTTTTTGTTAAATTAAAAAGTGTAAATGTCGCTCTGGGAAATGGCTGGGATCCTGAGGGTTTATTTCACTTTACTAAGGTTTACAGTTCCTCGCAAAGTCGCTGTCTACATTTATTTCAGAATATTATTACATTTATTGTTTTTTGTTTTTTTTTTAAATATACATACGCCTTGAAAGCCCTTTTCAAATAATCTCTCCCATGGGAATTATATTTACATCAGTCAGCCGTGCTATACATCAAAAGGCAAAGTGTGGGGGAGTTATAAACTCTAATGCAGTGAAAGACACTTTGTCAAATTGATTCTGATAAAATATAGCTGTAACTTTGGTTACTGTTACTGCAGTAGGATTTGGTTCCTTAAGGCTGCGCTTATAGAGCCTTGCGACGGCGATGCGACGACGCTCAAAATCAAATACATTGGCTCCGTCACCAGCGCTTATAGTAAGCGCGATCGCGACGGAGCGATGGAGCGGCCAAAAAATTTGAATTCGGGTCTATTTGATTTTTTTGTGACAGTCGCCACATGACTGCCTCTAAACCAATCAGAGACCGCAGCCCACCCCCTTTTGTGACGTCGCTGGCGACAGTCGCGGAAAATCTAATTATAACTTTTGCGGGTGGCGACGGCGATGGGTGACGTCATTGGTCGCGTCGCCGTCGCCAGCACTGTAAGCGCGGCCTTATGTAGCAGAACATGGTTTGTTTTTAATAGGTGAAAAGCAGGGGGTCTCCGTAGCTGAACCACGTTAATTTCAGCTCCAGGGACCCCCTGCTTCGCCGAGAAACTTACCTCCATGAGGGGTGCCTGTAGCAGCTCTGCATGTTTAAAGTTCCTTTGTCACGAGAGCCAATAGGAGGCCACAAGGGATCACGTCATGGCTTCCTATTGGCCTGCGTGGCATTTAAGCCGCCATTTCAATAGCTCCACACAGCCCAGCCGGAGCTGTTACTGGCACCCCCTAAGGAGGTAAGTATCTCGGACAGCAGAGGGTCCCCGAAGCTGAAATGAACACATCTCCTGCTTCAAATCTATACCAGAAACTATAATAAAAAAAAAATGAATTCAGGATAGCTGCTTTAAACAGCATTGGTGTACTGTATCACACTGCAGTTTTATTATATTTATTGTAATTGTGTTCCACGTCCCCCTCTTGACATCTTGCAAACTGACACACATGGAGCAAAATAGAAGTGAATTACCTTCATGCACCGCAGATCATATTTAACCTCCTGGCTGCAAAGCTGGGGCAGTACTGGAGCAAAAGAAACGTGAGCAGATTGGTAAAATAAGAAAATCCCCCATTGCTTTAAATGCATTTTCTTTTTCTTTGATAAATCTGGCGCTGTTTACGTTTTTCCTCGGGATTCTGGGAGACTTCGATAATTAGCCCTCATTAGGATCTCTAAGGTTTCCTCTGCAAACTAAACTACAAAACTTTTCTTTAAGGCAGCGCAGCATTTTCTCCTGGCAGCTAAAGATAATCTGTGAGAAACCTGTTTGCCACATTTCTATTTGCGATCCAGACTGTTAACTGGGGCGGTTTTATACCAACTCCAACTACAGTTCCAACCTGCAGAGCTCTTCCTGCAAGACAAATGGTGGAAAGAAATGGCAGAAGAACATAACCTGGCACATTCCGTATCAATGCAGCATGTAAGCTTTCTATAACTGCTCCTACTGACACTCACGGGATGTCAGGTACCTTAATACAGTGGCACCAAGATGCACAAGCCCATATTTAATAAAAGTTGCTATTCCATAAAGAACCTTCCGACACTGTAGGACACTGTACAGGCCATACAATACAATAGACTATATAGAATAGCTTCACTTAGTAAATATATGCACATCAAGGGTTAAATGACTTAGTTGCTCAGGGCATACAGTATACGGTAAACCTCCACCAGCCCTTGGGAGTTTACACTCTTATTCCCCTGAGGAAGCAGGCAGTAAATCTGCAAAACGCGTAAGGCATGTCTAGAGGAGAAGGCGGGACCCAGTTGGAAGCTCATAGATGCCAACGCACACCCGGAAGGAGCAGTGCATGATGGCTAGTAGCGGGCGGCATTCACAGCTTTCGCAGAGGGAAAGAAGGTAGAGACTGAATCACAGAAAAAAATTGCCTATTGAAGGAGCGCCTGTTCCACTGACCTGAATGCCACCTCCTTGTGTTTGAGTTCAAGCACCTTGTCAGTGAGACAAGTTACTTTGTTTTTAACTGTATTAATAAATGTATTCACCATAGAGTGGCGTGTTTGTTCTCTTCCACCCAACTGCAGTTTGTGTATTTACCCAAGAGTTTGGGGAAAATTCTTGAAGCAGAAACACCAACTCCATATCCACTTTGTTAAAGAACTCAGGACAATTTGTCTTATGACTTTTTGTGACTTGACCTAGCCCTCCAATCCAGTGGGCACAGTAGGTTATCTTTTACTCTAAGCACCTTACAGTGGGGTGCACAAACTCTTCTCCCAGAGCCCCCCAGCCTGCTCAGCTCCGGCGTCAAATGACGCTGCGCGGCCATGTGACGTCACATTGCATGGCAACGTGACGTCACGTGACCCCACAGCTTCATTTGACGAAGGGTTGCCATGGCGATGCGTCTGTGGAAAGTTAAGGTAGGTAAAGTTACAGAGGCCTCGCGCGATTCCCGGCATTTAATTTAAATGCCTTCGGGGAAGCGCGGGGGCCTCTGTAACCGCCGCTGGCCCCCCCCTACACCCCTCTAGAAAATGTCACGCCTCCCAGACTCACCCCTGCTTTACAGTATGATACTATCTACAAACTGTAACTGCAAAATGCAATGCTGAGCACTGGTTTATTTGTTTTCTGTCCCTAACTTCATCAGATCTTGGATTAACCAACCAAGTAATGATGCCTGGAGCATAAAAACAAACAAAGCTCCACTTAAACATCTCTTTCACTGAGAACTTGCTGACTGTGCAAAATGTAAGCTCATTATACCATCACATACAGGCAAACAGATGAAGTCCAAATTAATACTTTACACATTACATTAAACCCCAATGGCCCTTTCAATATACTGTAGGGAGCAGTAAAGTAATGCGTTTTACAATTAAGTAACTTTGATTCAAGTGAATGGATTATTAGCTGTGTATTAACCAGCTACAATGCTAGATATCATTATCAGTCTTGAAACGTCATGGTGGATACAATCCTTTTTCAGATATTTCTTCACATGAAAGCAAACCAGCGTAACCCATTTGAAGCTAAATAACAAAGTAATACAGGCATAACCCGGTTTAAGGACACTCATTTTAAGTACACTCGCAAGTAAGTACATATCGCCCAATAGGCAAATGGCAGCTCGCGCATGCGCCTGTCAGCACGTCCTGAACAGTAATACCAGCTCCCTTCCTGTACCGAAGCTGTGCGCAAGCGGGGAGACTATAGAGCCTGTTACAAATGCGTTATTTACATCAGTTATGCACGTATAGGACGATTGCAGTACAGTACATGCATCGATAAGTGGAAAAAAAGGCAGTGCTTCACTTTAAGTACATTTTCGCTTTACATACATGCTCCGGTCCCATTGCGTACGTTAATGCGGGATATGCCTGTACAAATGTCCACGAATATTTCATGGAGGGAAGACTTGCATTAAGCAAGTAAGATAATTTCACTTCAAGTAAGTGACCATAGCGCTTTGAGTTATGAAGAGGCAGAGGCCCCAGCATGGGGTCGTAGGCTCCTTAAGGGCTGCGACATCCTGATTGGCGAGAGCTGGGGGGGGTCGGCTAACCTCCCTCCCCCTTCCCCACAGAGTGGGAAGGCTGCTTGTCCCCTCCCATGCAGGGGGAGGGGGGAGAGGGTATAAAGAGTGGGGCCCCAGGGAAGAGAGACAGAGCTAACGGAATTCCCCACCCACCCATCCCCAATGCTTTGCTATTGTATTGAGCTGTTGGAGTATTACATTAACATGATTTGTATCACACAGGAGCAGTTTGTCTCCTCGTCACAGCGGAGCTGCCGCGCCAGCCAAGCTCACGAGACGGAGAAAGGGTGAGGACTTTAGGGTCCGTCCCTCAGCTGGAGCCCCTAGAACAGCTCGGCAGGCTGGAGGCGCCGGCTTTAGGGCCGGGCCGGCCTATGCCCAATCAACACTGGTAAAAGGCTGGGCGCCAGCTTTAGGGCTGGGCCTAAGCTGACTCTAGGGGCGGGAGGGGGAGGAAAGCAGCCCAACATCGGCTGAATGAGGATCTCCCCCTCCCATCTTACAGTGCTTTGGGCGGGGGGAGGGAGCGGGCCAATTGCTGGCTGCCTGGGCAAGGATCTCCCCCCCCCATTCACACGCTGCAGGCGGGGGGAGGGAACGGGCCAATTGCTGGCTGCCTGGGCAAGGATATCCCCCCATTCACATGCTACGGGCGAGGGGAGGGAGCTGGCCGCTGGGCAAGGATCTCTCCCCCATTTTGCATGGAGCATACTTGGCTGGCGGGCAGGCTGGTAGGATTTAACAGCGGATGTTAAAATAAAGCTATGACCTTTTCTTCCAACATTGTGTGGTCTCCATTATTTGGTTTAGCGTCACAAAGGAGGGGCGGCGTATAAAGCCTTTATAGAAGAAGGGAAACATGAGCGCTCATTTAAACCAGATTTATTAGTTCGCAAGCAAAGGTGTCAAGTTCAGGGAACCCCTTTTGATTGGTGTCCATTTCTACTTCATACCTGAAAACAATGTGTAGTAGCCAACACATCTATGTAAAGTTTTTGATCCCTTATATAATGTATGTATGTCTTTATTTATATAGCGCCATTAATGTACCTAGCGCTTCACAGCAGTAATACACGGGACAATCATATAAATAAGAAATAATACAAATAACAGATCATGGGAATAAGTGCTTCAGATATAAAAGTAACATTTCGGAAGAGGAGTCCCTGCTCCGAAGAGCTTACAATCTAAGTGGTAGATAGGAAAAATGTACAGAGACAGTAGGATGGCATTCTGGTAAGTGCGTCTGCAGGGGGCCAAGCTTTATGTATCATGTGTCCAGTATTATCCACAGTGCTAGTCATATGCTTCTTTAAGCAAGTGTGTCTTAAGGTGGGTCTTAAAGGTGGATAGAGAGGGTGCTAGTCGGGTACTGAGGGGAAGGGCATTCCAGAGGTGTGGGACAGTCAGTGAAAAAGGTTTAAGGCAGGAGAGAGCTTTAGATACAAAGGGGGTAGAGATAAGACAACCTTGAGCAGGAGTCGGGATGGTGCTGTAACGTTTGCGCTGCCCACAAGCAAGACAGGAGCCCGGTACTGAGGTGGGGAAGTATTGAACCACGCACCCACAGCAGCGGAAGCGTGCCTGGCAGGCGGATTGTCAATGTAGCCGGGTCTGGGTTGAAGAGAGTGGGTTAGTTCTGATACTTGCCATGGTCTTGGAATGGAGAGGTCAGAATAGTCAAAGTCCGTTAAGCCGTGGTCTGGGGTTGGAGAGGTCAGAATCATGGTGGTCCGTATAGCCGTGGTCTGGGTTGGAGAGGTCCGCAGAGTCGAGGGTAAGCCGGGGTCAATATCCAGAGGGGTTCAGAAGTCAAGCCGGGTCGGTACACGTAGAATGAAACTGCAGGAAAGAACACAAGACAAGGAGCAAAGCACAACAGACGCAGGAGCTCAAGGCTACAACCAGTTATGCTCAGCAAAGCAGGAGTGAATGAGCAAGGCATATATAGCAGACAGGATCCAATGAGGCAGGGGGCGGAACGCAGGCGTGGCCTCTGAGACAGCAGAAAAAGAGTCAAGGAAGGCAGGAGGATAGTTAAGAAGCAGTGTAGGATGGGAGGAGGAAACAAAGGGGATGTTCTGACGTATGGATTCCTCCTTTTCCTTAAAATAGTCAGCAAAGTCCTGAGATGAGATGGAGGAAGAAGAAGAGGCAGCTGAGGGTGGTTTGAGACTATAACTTATCTAAGTCCTAACGTAACTATATGTTGCAGCTGTTGATTACTGTACAGTAACTCAATCTATTTATTCGGCCTTATACTACAAAAGGGATTTATCCATATACAAAAAGGTTAAGTACTCATGAGTATTAAAATAAATACCAAAACTATACTGGATCGGCACTGGTGTAGCCTCAGGGAGCGGTCCCCTCCTTTCTTTTGCATCATGCTGCTGTGCTGAGCTGAAAGCCTGTCCTGCTAAGGCACATAGGGACATAAGGCATTCTGAGGACCCTCTTTATGTTCCTTACACCGAGGACTCCAGGACTAGATGTATGAAACAGGACAGAGGTCCTAGCCCTACATAGGCTTACCTCCATGTGGGACTATTTCGATGGAGATCGCTCATGGAACAGCCAATATCTCCCCTCTCACCAGCGTGAGAGGCCACGGTTCATGCCTGATCTTGGTGGGATACCGCATACCGCAATATATATATGCTTCTAATTCTGCTAAAATCCCATTCTTCAACAAAATCAAGGACAAGCTACACTCTATAAATAAAGGTATACTTAACCTAGCAGGCAATTTCAACTGGTCATGAACCAGGACATGGACAGGTCGGGTTGGAGTAGACCCCCTCAGCAAACTCTCTCCACAGAGACTAAACTTCTGTCGGTGTTCATGAAAGATCTGTGGGTGTCTGATATTTGGAGAGAACTCCATCCCATAGAAAGGAACAATACATTTTACTTGCCCCCTCACTCCTCCTACTCCCGGATTGACAAGTTTGCAATTGAAGGTTGCCCGGTTCCCAAAACGGTTAGCACAGAAAATTACAATATCACCTGGTCGGACCATGAGTTTGTCAATCCAAAATTTGGCACATGCCTCGGCACTGGAGGCGTAACGAGTCTCTGCTCTGTGTCCCCGAGGTTCTGGAGCAGTTGGGGGGGACAAATTAGGTTATTCTACTCCACTAACACCCCATGCATCTCCCAAGCATCTTTATGGGGAGCCCATAAGGCTTACATGAGAAGTCCATCAATGTAGAGAGTAATGTAGCGCACCGCGATCAAAAAGAAGAACAGGTCTGGCCGAAAAAGTGTTCTTTAATGAAGTATCATAAAAGCAAGGGATGCAGCCCTTCTACGCGTTTCCTACGCGTACCTACTGCTAGCACAAACAGAATACGTGAAAAAAGAAAAAACCTGGCGCCAAATATTCAATGTAAAGTCCTGTAATCCTCACGGAATCCGCACACTGGTATGGCTTGTTTTCTAGGGATAGATCAGGCTGACCACTCTGATTGAGTGTCTACACCAATCAAAAGGAAATAAAGCCCCCTCCACTTCAGTTTTCAGCATCAGGGCGCCAGTCGCTTCATGTGATCACTCTCTGGAAGTGCTTGAGTCAAGGCGGGGGTCCGCTGGCTGGGGTGGGGGGGTCCGCTGGCTGGGGGGGATCCACTTCTCCTATCACCCGGGGCAGAAGGGGACGGGACACTGCGCAGACAGAGGAGGAAGGAATCCCGGGTGAGAGGAGAAGTGAATCCCCCCCAGCCAGCGGACCACCCCAGCCAGCGGACCCCCGCCTTGACTCAAGCACTTCCAGAGAGTGATCATATGAAGCGACTGGCGCCCTGATGCTGAAAACTGAAGTGGAGGGGGCTTTATTTCCTTTTGATTGGTGTAGACACTCAATCAGAGTGGTCAGCCTGATCTATCCCTAGAAAACAAGTCATACCAGTGTGCGGATTCCGTGAGGATTACAGGACTTTACATTGAATATTTGGCGCCAGGTATTTTCTTTTTTCCCAGTCCTCTAATGTTTGGCGTCCATGGTTTGATCTTGAGGGCTGTGGTAACAGTACTATAGCTGAGGCACCCCTCTACCAAATTGTTTCTAGTGGACTCTTTAGGGACCTTCATGATGTGGTCTGTGGATCATTATGGGCTCTCTCTCCCCTGCTGTTCACAAACATGGACTGGGCAGTCACCCCCCCCCCCCCACACACACACAAACACACACACACACACTCCCCCCGCACTTTGTATAACTTCTTCCCCCTCCCCCCTCACACCCCATTTACTAATATGATGTACCATACTATGTTTGTATCAATACGATCTATCTGGGGAATCCTTTCTCCTCCATCAGTGTGTATGTTCCCCTCCCCAATTTTATTTTCTGTACCCATTGAAAACCCTGATAAATAAATAAAAAAGTTAGAAAAAATGCCTATAGTACAAACTACCATGGAAAACATGCTGAACCTTATGAATTTGGTTTAAACATATAATGCTATGATTTTCACAGCAGGTTATACAGTAGTTTCTGCATTTATACTCCGCAAACCTGTTTGCATGAGGGGTTTTACATTCTAACCCAGATTTAGGCAGCCACTGTGACTGAGTCCTTAGCAACACAGACTTCATTACTTTTTTTAAGAAATGCGATTTATATTATTTCATGTTGTGCCTTTTATATTTCAAAAGGGTTTAAAAGATTAACTTATGCGAGACACACACACGATATAAAATGTAAAACCGTAAAACCATTATATATGTTAGCTGAAAAATAAAAAACTGAGTGGAACACAGTCTGGGTCTCAGCTACTATAGGAATAAGAACTGATCGATCTAAAAGTACTTAACAGCTAGACCAGTGGTTTCCAACCTTTTTTTGTTAAGGAACCCTATTTAATATATGGTGAAATACTGAGGAACCCCAACCCTCTCTAATAGCGAGTCTGAGATCAGATGCATAGTAAGGAACCCCAACCCTCTCTAATAGCGAGTCTGAGATCTGATACATTGTAAGGAATCCCAACCCTCTCTAATAGCGCGTCTGAGATCAGATGCATTGTAAGGAACCCCAACCCTCTCTAATAGCACGTCTGAGATCAGATGCATTGTAGGGAACCTCAACCCTCTCTAATAGCATGTCTGAGATCAGATACATTGCAAGGAGCCCCAACCATCCCTAATAGCGCATCTGAGATCGGATGCATTGTAAGGAACCCCAACCCTCTCTAATAGTGTATCAGAGATCTGATGCATTGTAAGGAACCCCAACTCTCCCTAATAGCGCATCTATCAGATGCATTGTAAGGAACCCTAATCCTCCCTAATAGCGCATCTATCAGATGCATTGTAAGGAACCCTAACCCTCTCTAATAGCGCGTCTGAGATCAGATGCATTGTAAATGTTTCTGTATTTGGTACCATTTTAAAATTACCTGAAAATTGCAAGGAACCCTTTAGGGATGCCCGCGGAACCCCAGTTGAAAAACACTGAGCTAGACATTGTACAGTTGGAAGTACAGTATGTCTGCAAAACCCCAACCCTATCCCTTTCTTCAAATAGCTATTTCCAATACACTCATTGACCATCATGTTGACATCTACCTCTATAAGACAGCATTGGATAATGTGTCACTGGGGTTTCTTGTTTGTCTTCCTCTGGATCAAAATACTGTAAATACAAAATATAGGATATGTATCTGTGTCTACATTTAGCACAGGTTGAACTTGGACATACTGTGTGTCTTGTGGGACTGCACCTTTAATTGTAATGAATAACTTTAATCATAATTTTAGAATATCCATTAACAAACAAATACTTATTATAGTCACAAGAGTAAACAGAGGGCTTCGAAAAACTAATGCCAGGCTGATATCCCATGACAAAAATGTAGGGATACATATACAGTCATGTGAAAAAGAAAGTACACCCTCTTTGAATTATCTGGTTTTACATATCAGGACATAATAACAATCATCTGTTCTTTAGCAGGTCTAAAAATTAGGTAAATACAACCTCAGGTGAACAACAACACATGACATATTACACCGTGTCATGATTTATTTAACAAAAATAAAGACAATATGTAGAAGCTATGTGTGAAAAACTAAGTACACCTTATGATTCAATAGCTTGTAGAACAACCTTTAGCAGCAATAACTTGAAGTAATCGTTTTCTGTATGACTTTATCAGTCTCTCACATTGTTGTGGAGGAATTTTGGCGCACTCTTCTTTACAACGTTGCTTCAGTTCATTGAGGTTTGTGGGCATTTGTTTATGCACAGCTTTGTTAAGGTCCAGCCAAAGCATTTCAATCGGGTTGAGGTCTGGACTTTGGGCCATTGCAACACCTTGATTCTTTTCTTTTTCAGCCATTCTGTTGTAGATTTGCGTGTGTGCTTGGGATCATTGTCCTGTTGCATGACCCAATTTCGGCCAAGCTTTAGCTGTCGGACAGATGGCCTCACATTTGACTCTAGAATTCTTTGGTGTACAGAGGAGTTCATGCTCGACTTAATGACTGCAAGGTTCCCAGGTCCTGGGGCTGCAAAAACAAGAGCAAATAATCACCCCTCCACCACCGTGCTTGACAGTTGGTATGAGGTGTTTATGCTGATATGCTGTGTTTGGTTTTCGCCAAACGTGGCGCTGTGCATTGTGGCCAAAAATCTCCACTTTGGTCTTGTCTGTCCAAAGGACATTGTTCCAGAAGTCTTGTGGTTTGTTCAGAGGCAACTTTGCAAACCTAAGCCGTGCTGCCATGTTCTTTTTAGAGAGAAGAGGCTTTCTCCTGGCAACCCTTCCAAACAAACCATACTTGTTCAGTCTTTTTCTAATTGTACTGTCATGAACTTTAACATTTAACATGCTAACTGAGGCCTGTAGACTCTGAGATGTAACTCTTGTGTTTTTTTTCAATTTCTCTGAGCATTGCACGGTCTGACCTTGGGGTGAATTTGCTGGGATGTCCACTCCTGGGAAGATTGGCAATTGTCTTGAATGTTTTCCACTTTTGAATAATCTTTCTCACTGTAGAATGATGGACTTTAAATTGTTTGGAAATGGCCTTATAACCCTTCCCAGATTGATGGGCACCAACAATTGCTTCTCTAAGATCATTGCTGATGTCTTTCCTCCTTGGCATTGTGTTAACACACCTGAATGCTCCAGACCAGCAAACTGCTAAAACTTCGGCTTTTATAGAGGTGGTCACACTTGCTGATGATCAATTAATCAATGGCATTTGATTAGCAGCACCTGACTGCTACTTAGCATCTTAATTCCTATGGAAGCAGTAAGGGTGTACTTAGTTTTTCACACATGGCTTCTCCATTTTGTCTTTATTTTTGTTAAATAAATCATGACACGTACATGCAGTGTAGGCTAAATACAGCTAAACAGCTAATAGCAGGGCAGCAAGAATCCACTAAAGTCAATGCCAGTAGTTCAAGTACCACAAGAAACTGTGGGCAATGGTACAGTAAAGGCTGAACACAGCTTGCAAAGAAGCACCAGGAGTCCACAACAGTCAATGAAAGGTTAATGGGAATAGCAAATGAAGACAGTAATCAAACCCTCTGTGGCTCTGCTCCTCGTGCTCGTGTGTCTGCTACTTAGCATCTTAATTCCTATGGAAGCAGAAAGGGTGTACTTAGTTTTTCACACATAGCTTCTCAATTTTGGCTTTATTTTTGTTAAATAAATCATGACACGGTGTAATATGTCATGTGTTGTTGTTCATCTGAGGTTGTATTTACCTAATTTTTAGACCTGTTAAGGAACAGATGATTGTTATTATGTCCTGATATGTAAAACCATGGAATTCAAAGAGGGTGTACTTTCTTTTTCACATGACTGTATTTCTTACCAATGTAAATATTTACATGCAGTGCTAAACTGCAAAAGAACAAAGAATTCCTCAGGCACAATGTGTATATACTGCACTCGTGTGTATGTGCTATAAATAAAGTAAATGAGATAATGGGGTTAAGTGTAGTTCAGCTGATTAATGCTGCTGCCGTCACACATTTCCCTCATCGTTACTGTCTCTAAAGCCTACATTTACTGAAGCTGTGCTATTCCATATCAACAGCTTTTTAGTGCAGGGAGACACATTATGTCCCATTCACTTGAATGGACCAGAAGGTGTTTCCTGGGGCCCCAAATCTTCTACTGATAATGAAGTATCAATGTAGACACAATTTGAACACATACAGTGCTAACACTATACTCCTGCTTGACTCCTCGACTAAATCCCTCCTAGAGAAGTAACATTACACAGTTAGTACTGTATGTCACGCCTTCGAGTTGAGTTTAAAAATGCAACCATGAATGTTTTATATTCTAGCTATGGCATTATATACTGTGACTTATCAACAAGCATTGGTATCATGTCAGTTATTTCCGTGTACATTTTGGAATCTTGAAGAAGAGTTAATAAAGGTCCCAATAAAGGTACAATAGTACATTAGCATGGTACTATTACTAAAGCAAAATCTTCACCACGCTACTAACTGCCACAGCCCTTTGGTATATCCAAACAGAGCTAGGTCAACGCCAGACGAGGGGAGCTACAGACGTCACAAAGTCATGTAAGTCTGACCTCCAGTGTTTAAGATTACTCCAATGACCGTGATGATTTTGAGTGACTTATTTACGGAACAAATTAAAATCGTGATTTTATTCAAACAATCTTGATGTCGTGAAGTTAGTGTGCACAGTGAAGATATAGTACAGTATATGTGTAGTACTAATACACTATCAGCTGTTATTTACAGTATATGTGTAGTACTAATACTCTTTCAGCTGTTATGTACAGTATATGTGTAGTACTAATACTCTTTCAGCTGTTATTTACAGTATATGTGTAGTACTAATACTCTTTCAGCTGTTATGTACAGTATTTGCCCAACCTGCTTTGGTTTTCACTACTTGCTGAATCCGACCTTGGAGTTCTCAGACATACTGTAACTGTTATTGCCTTCATTTACCCAGTGAAATGAGTGTAGCGGAAATTGATCTCCTACAACTCCATCTAATTAAGAAACACATTATAAAAATTAAGAGCGGCTTCTTCCAAGCATTTTAAAGAATTTGTATCTGTAAGCCACCCATGGAAATGGGGCTCCCAATTTGGATCAAAACAAGTTGAGGACTTGACTTCCAAGAGCGCATTTTGGAGTACACCAACCCCAAAGGCCAATTGATTAACTGTAGAAATCTTTCCAACACATGAGATTGGGTGCTGGTACTTTAAAAACAAATACTACTTTTTGTCATAGTAAAATATTAAAGATTGATGGTCCACGTTTTTGTTTTAATACCTTCTCGTGGGATTTCTAGTTTTGTTCGCATTAAAATAGCCATATTGTAAATGAGCCATAGCTTAGCAGAACTGATTTCTCAGTTAGGTGTAAAACTGATAGCTGCAGCTATGGTAAAATATCTGAAAATGTCAGTTCGCAGTTAAATAATAGTCTGCGCTTCTGCTGCAAAGTAAAACCCCAGGGACCTCATGATTTTCAAAATCATTACAAACACATTTAACATGGAAACATCTGTACCAAATGTACTCAGAAAATGAGCTATTTCCCTGGGGATTTATCTTCTCTCTTTGCAAAAAAATGTCAATGTTTGTCAATATTGTAAGCATGGTACAAAAGTTTTAGAGATGTAGGTAACTTGACATCTGATTGCTTCATAACCCACCTTCATAATAGCCCGTCCTAGCCAACACCGGCCACAGCATTTATTAACATTTTCTAAACCGTGTCAGCAATTTAACACATTAATATATAACATATTTAACATAACCATAAACCATATGCCAACCACTGACATTACTGGCAAGTGGGCATGTTCACCAAAATAACACCAAAGGTTAGAGTAACACACGCCGTAAGCTAATGTGTTGCTACTCCCTTCCCAGGCCCCACCAGAGCCAAACCCCCTGTCCGTTCCTCAACATTCCGTTCCAGCTGGCAAGGAATCCAGCTGGAACGGACAAATCATCCATTAAATAAATAAATCCATAATAGAATACATAATAATAGAATACATAATATAAGCGTATATATATATATATATATATATATATATATATATATATATATATATATATATATATATATATATATATATATATATATAAGCAATACGATACCGTTTGGAAACTAAATCAGCTGGCAGCACTCCAGAATTGAACAAACAAGTGTATTGAAAAAATAAACACAAAACCAACGTTTCGGTCCATGAATGGGACCTTTGTCAAGGTGGTGCACGCGGCCCCAATACAATACTAGCCTCCACGGGACTACAATTCCCATGAGGCTTAGGGACAACAACACCAATAAAGCTCAAGGATTCCCGGGAGAAAGGAATGGATACATTTCGCGGGCTCTGCGTATGTCAGTTGGAGCAGGGAGCTGGGTAAGTGTGGGTGCATGGAAGCAGTAGCCCCTTGCACTAGGCCAGTTAACCCCAGAGGCCCCAGATAACTGATACCATTGCCCCAGTTTGTGGTTGCTTCAGGGACAGGCCCTATGTGAGTAGTTCTGCCCCTTTAGCTGTTTGGGTTTAGTTAAGGAAGCACTCAGTGGTGCGCAGTCTGATTCCTGGGTCTGGGCTCAGACCCCTCAGTTATATAGAGACTATCTTCTCGGAGGCCCCACCAAGCAGGGACTGCGGCCTGCCGGCTGCAGACAGATCCCCGTCAAGGTACAGACGGTACGGAGCTGCGGTGATATCATCCACGCTGGAATTCACCCCACGCGTAGGAGGACATCACGTCGGATCAGGCGGAAACCAATCCAGTTGTATAGCAGCACCCGTGGCTGGAGCCCGGGCAGGTATCTATAAGTAGTGCACCAACACGTCACGGGATAGCGCAATCTCCAACACACGTGGGTGGGTTTGGACATAAGGTACTTTGGGGAATACCTATGTTGATGGGTGCACCCGGTGCACTCCCATGTGTGTGTTTATATGCGTCCTGCTGTGTGATACAGGTACCGAAGTTATTAGTAGCAATAGTAAACCAGTTATTAGCATACACTGTGTGTGTCGTATTATTGTTGTTCCTGTAAGAGGACCATCCCACTCAGGTGGGAACCCTTACAGGTGGAGGCGCTGTGTACGAATGATCAGATAACACCAGGCTCCCAGTGGCGGAGGTTCAGGCCTTCTGTGAGGTTCAGGCCTTCTGTGAGCGTCTCGTTGTTATGGCAATGGGCATTACATGACGTCGCGCAGCCATGTTGACGGAATTTGGAAGGGAGGATACAGCCAAAGGCAAGATAAATATATAATAAAAAGATCTAAAAAAATGTTGTTATCTCCGCGTTAGCTTTCAATAGAAAGTAGCAACCCTGGCTGCAGTGTGTGTTTTTGTATACAGAAGTGGGCCCTGCAGTGTGTGATTGTGTGTATAGAGGTGGGCCCTGCAGAGTGTGTGTGTATAGAGGTGGGGGCAGCAGTGTGTGTTTGTGTGTATAGAGGTGGGCCCTGCAGAGTGTGTGTGTATGTGTATAGAGGTGGGGGCAGCAGTGTGTGATTGTGTGTATAGAGGTGGGGGCAGCAGTGTGCGCGTGTGTGTATATAGATGTGGGGACTTTGCTTGGGCCCTTCAACTCTTACAGCCAGGGCATTATTGGCCAAGAATGCCCAGTTCGGAGGGGATGATTACTACTTCAAAAATGTATTTATTTTCGAATCTTAACATAACACAAACTCTCGTCTCCCCCCCTTCCCTCTCTTTCTCGCTCTCTCAGCTCCCTCACCGTGTATGTGTGTATGTATGTATGTGTAATTAAAATTAAAATAATTAACAAATTAAAATTAAATAAATAATTGACATAAATTAAAATTAAATAAAAAAATGTAGGTATTAATTACAATTAAGACATTTTAAAAATGTGACATTCCTGACCTTGTATGTATATTACACTTTGCAAAATAGGGTCTCTTGTTCTCCTCGTGGCAGTCAGTGACATTCAGTGGCAGTCAGTGACATCACTGCCATGCAGGGCCGCAGACAGCTTTCCCGGGACCCAGGACCAACGTTTCCACCGGGCCCCCCACCCACGTTTCAGCGGCCTTACGAGAACCCCCCCTTCTCACACATCTCCTAACTCTCACCCCACCTCACACTCCCCCTTTCCTTCCCCCTCTCTCTTACACCCCCCATGTATTTTTCTCCCTTCCCCACACTCAACCTCCCTCCCCAATATACGTGCACACACAGACACACAGACACAGACACAAACACAGAGCCCCTCCCCTCCCCATATCTACCCCACCCCATATTTCCTCATATCTCTGCATATCTCCCCCTCCTCATATCTCCGCATATCTCCCCCTCCTCATATCTCCACATATCTCCCCCTCCTCATATCGCCTCATATCTCCCCCTCTCATATCTCCTCATGTCTCCCCCTCCTCATATCTCCCCTTCATCATATCTCCCCCTCCTCATATCTCCTCATATTTCCCCCTCTTCATATCTCCTCATATCTCCCCCTCCTCATATCTCCCCTTCATCATATCTCCCCCTCTTCATATCTCCTCATATCTCCCCCTCCCTATATCTCCTCATTTCTCCCACTCCTCATTTCTCCCACTCCTCATACCTCCCACTCATCGTCTCCTCATATCTCCCCCTCCTCATCTCCCCACATCTCCCCCTCCTCATACCTTCCACTCCCCACATCTCCCCCTCCTCATACCTTCCACTCCCCACATCTCCCCCTCCTCATACCTTCCACTCCCCACATCTCCCCCTCCTCATACTTCTTCTCCCCACATCTCCCACTCCTCATACCTTCCACTACCCACATCTCCCACTCCCCATCTCCTAATATCTCCCCCATCCCTCCTCATATCTACCCCCTCCCCTCCTCATATCTCCTAATATCTCCCCCTCCTCATATCATACTGTATCTTCCCCTCCCCTCCTCATACCCTCCCCTCCTCTCACTGTATCTCCCCCTCCTCATACCTCTCCCTCCTCTCCTCCTATGACACACACACACACACACACACAGAACAGACAGGACACACACACAGAACAGATAGGACACAAACACAGAACAGAAAGGACACACACACACACACACAGACAGAGACAGACAGAGTGGGCACCCTCAGAGGGAGGGGGAGGAGAGAGGCATAAGGGGGGGTCCTAATGAAGGATAGATATGAGGGGACCCTCTCACGATGGGGGAGGAATCTGATGAGATAGCAGAGGAGGGCTGCGTGAGGCTCTGTCATTACTGGCACCCACAGAGAAGTAACCAGCAGCAGGTACACAGAATACACAGCTACATACACCGCTGCACAGTAATCACCTCCACAGGAGGAGAGGGGGGTGGGTGGTTATTTATAACTAAAACACACACACACACCGACCCCCGGTACTAAGCCCTGCCCCCGGCATTCTCTGACCTCCAACCAATCCCCTGCTTCTACTCTAAAGCCCCGCCCCCTGGCATCCTACTATTGAAAAAAAAAATACTCACCGGCTGCCTGCTCCCGCTGCTGCCCCCGCGCACCGCCGCCGACTCGCACACGTGACATGGGGAAAAACCCGGGACATTTCCGGGACGGACCATCACCCGGGACAGGCCAGAAAAAAACGGGATTGTCCCGGCAAAACCGGAACGACTGGTCACCCTAGCAATAGGACGCACCTGCACAATCCAGCAGCCTATCAGGAACCGCAGCCCCACATCCTGGATGCCTCCCATTGGTGGGAGGTCCTTTAAATATGTTCCCTGCACTTCCTCACTACTCCGTGCCTGTCTGTCTGTACCTTGCTGCCTGACGCTGCCTGGAACTTGTACCTTGTGTTATTCTCCTGCGCTGACCCAGGCTTTGGAATACAACAACGCTGCTCTCTCCTACACTGACCCTGGCTTTGGCTCTACGACTACTCTCTCCAATCCTGACTCTGGCTACGTACCCCAACGATCCGCTACACTCTGCTCCTAGACCCGGCAAGTACCCCGTTTATGCTGTCCTCTATTACCCTGATCCGGCCTGCAAGACTATCCTACACTCTAGACGCGCCCTCGCGGTTGTGGTCGGCGTCCTATACCAATCCCTACCTCAGCCCCGCGGTCACGTCTCGTTTGTTGTGAGCTACGCGTTACACCCAGCAACTTTATGAATCTTTACAGAAACAGGGGTAAAGACTTTCGCAGCACATGGACAGGCAGAGAAGTTCATGGCAGGGCTGTCATTGGACAGAAGAACAAACGAGGAACACCATGGGACAAGCGGAGAAGAAAGAGAGTGATGGGACCCATACTGAGCTCAGCTACCCAGACGCCTGACAAACACAAATATTAATGACCCAACAGCGGTGAACCCTCACCCCAAGCACACACTGCCCAGAAGGCAAAAAGAAAAGAAAAAAAGAAACACAAAACGATAAGATTGCAGCAATGCAAGTTGGGACGACAGAGACACTCTTTCTCCTAATAAATATTAATTCCCCAGACTATGCGTAAAACAGCACCTAAACCGGGAAAGGAGGGGAGATGCAGGCGAAAAAGAGAAAGAGACAGTTGATCAAATATACCTCAAAATTATTTACAAGGGGAAGAGGGGAGAGGGGGGGAAATGTATATATGAAAGGAGGAAGAGGGAGGAGGGGGAGAGGAAGGAGAAGGGAGAGGAAGGAGAGGGGAAATGGGGGAGTGAAGTGAGGGGGGGAGAAGCAGACCTGAGAGGCAAATGTATAACTGTATTAGTGCACTAACATCCAGAATTAACCCAGTCATGTTTTTCTTCTTATTATGTGCTCTACTTCTCGCATCTGAAGCGGAGCAACGTAAGCAGAACAAGCTGAGACCAAAACTGCTACCAGACCGTTACAGACACCACAAACTGACACAGCCACGAGAAAAGCAGAAGGGCTCACCAGGCAAAGAAAAAAACAATAGACAACTAAACAAATACATAAATTAAATAAGGTCAAGACATCTGAGGAGTAGACAGAAAGAAGGAGAAAAAAATAGGGGTCAAGCAAGGCTTATACAAGCAATATAGAGATTTAATAAGAACAAAATATCCCCCAGGAGGGACGCGGAAGATAAAGTGCACATCCAAGGAGGGACACCTGATCCACAGGAAGATAGAAAACACTCCTCTGGAAAAAAAAGTGAAGTTCAGAAGAGATAAGAAAGTTAAAAGTTAGGAGTTAATAGTTAATAATTAGCAGCTTAGATCATGTTGGAAACAAGCAGAAAAGAGTAAGAATCCCCAGAATATAACAAATAACAAGAACCAGGGAAGAAATAAGGAACACATGCATACGAAGTATCTAAAACCCATATATAATGCATAAAATGTTTACACGAATAATAACATCGAATGGTAAAGAGCTTAACAAGTCCATAAAACACAGAAAAGTGTTAAAAAAACAAAAAGCAGATATAGCCTTCCTACAGGAAACGCACTTAGATTCAAAAGAGAGTAGCAAACTACAAAGAGATTCGGTGGGACACAGCATCTTTTCCCCGGCCGCAGGGAAAAAAGCGAGAGTAACCATACTTATAAATAAGAACCTCCCCCTTGAAATAATCAACACGGAGGGAGACAGTGAGGGACGATTTGTAGCGGCAGAAGCCAGGAGTGGAGGAGCAGAATACCTCTTAGGCAATGTGTATGGACCAAATAAGCACAGATCAGAGTTCTTTCAGGAGATAACAAACAAGATATTGAAACATAAAAGCAGGAATATTATAATGGGCGGAGACTGGAGCGCAGTCCAGGACATGTTCTTAGACAGATCAAGTTCCAAAGTCAGCATGCCCAGAGACAACATTCAAACAAAAAATGTGAAACTGATCAAAGAAGCAATAGGGGTAGTAGATGGTTGGAGGACACTTAATCCACAAGGACTTCTCCAACATACACAACTCCTTCTCAAGAATTGACGCGTTCCTCATAACACCAAACTTACTAAACAAGATAGTTAATATAGGAATGGGACAGTTAATTATTTAGACCATGCGATGGTACGCCTGGACCTAGACATGGGGACAGGTAGAACAAGCCCGAACACTTGGAGATTCCCAAACTGTATGAGCAATAGTGAAGAATTTGTAAAATACCTAAAGGGGACATGGGAGATGTTTGAGAATACAAACCAGGAACATAAGGCGAACCCCATACTCTTTTGGGAAACATCGAAAGCAGTGATTAGGGGAGACATTATGGCGTATATCTCCAGCAAAAAGAAACGGGCAACCCATGAGTTCTGTAAAGCAAGAAATATATAAATAAATTGCTCTGTTATGTAAAAAAAAAATAAAGAATATGGGAATCGTTTATGAAGGCCTAAGGAGTAGCTCTGTTCCAAAAATTACAATCAACAACTTTTTAATCTACTTTTATTTACAAAGCCAATTTCTTATAGTTCATTGATTTATGCAATGTATTTTAGCAAAAAAGAGCTGCAATTTCTTCAAGTGCAGTGCAAATAAACAGCCATAGAGCAGAAATTATGCCAAATGTAGCACAGAACGTCAGCAAATATGTATATATCCCCCATTGTTTAACGTTTCCATTTTTGAAGGGAATCATTTGATAGAAATGAGCTAATGTTCTGCTTTGATATTTTGCCAAGAAATGTATGCACAAATATAAATACTGTATGACTTAAGCAAAATACACAGATTCCCAACAAGCTCTGAGAAACCCCAACCATTACCACATAATATATATAATGCATATAAGTGTCAAAAGGAGTGCTAGTGGGCGTGGCTAACTGTATACAACAAATAACAAAAATACCCAAAGCTACTTCGATTGTGACAAAAATACAAAAATACACACAGTGCAATACCTATATATCTCTTGTAAAATGGGTCATTTAGTTTAACCCTTTGGCCAAAGCGTCTTAAGCCTGCTGCCACTAGCACTCCTTTTGACACTTATATGCATTATATATGTTATGTGGTAATGGTTGGGGTATCTCAGAGGTTGTTGGGAATTTGTGTATTTTGCCAATTGTGTGCAGCTGGTCTCCGTTGCTTTTGGGAGGGTAGTGGCTCTCCCCCCCACCCCCCCAAGGTTTAAGCTTGCCCCACCCCACTTTCCAAATTGCAGGTCAGTTTCATTTTGCCAGGTTCCGACAGATCCAATGTGATCATTCTTCCTGTAATTATACAGGTAAATAAGAATTTTAACCCAGGTGAGTGTTAGGACCTGCTACGGTCATGCCTTGTAAGTGGCAGCAGGCTTAAGACGCTTTAGCCAAAGGGTTAAACTAAATGACCCTTTTTACAAGAGATATATAGGTATTGCACTGTGTATTTATGTCACAATGGAAGTAGCTTCGGGCATTTTTGTTCTCTGTATGACTTAAGGCAATACATTAATTGAAAAATATTATATTATGGACTACTGTATTCCTGCCAAATAATATGTCAGTGGCATTAGTTTTATGTGAGATGAAAACCCAAAAGAAGAAAAAGGGTCTTATATAAATGTGGGTATATATCATCATCATCATCATCATCTTCTTCTTCAGCCCTCCTCAATCCACTGCAGGATGAGGGCCTCGCCAATGATCTTCTAGGTACTGCGGCTGCAAGTCTCTCTTTTCCACGTTGCTCCAACAAATGTCCTAATTTCATCCTCCCATCTTACTCTTGGTTATCATCTTGGTCTTTTGACTTCCCTTGGAATCCAGTTGAGTACCATCTTTGTCCAATGATGGTCATTTCTTCTCGCGCTATGTCTGGCCCACGGCCATTTTCACTTCTTCCCCCTTGTGATGTCACAGACTTGTTTGCTTCCAAATCAGTTCATTCTTTTTCTTGCCTCTTCATGTAAAAATCAGCACACACCTCTCCATACTTCAGTGAGTTGTCTGAAGCTTCTAAATTATTCTTGCACTTGGGGTCCAAGTTTCACAATCATATGGCAGCACAGGCAGAATAAACTGGTTGAATATTTTCCTCTTAAAGTGGCAGTACAGTTTGCCATTTTTTAATAGCTGCAGTATTTGCTTACCTTTAAGGAAAAGTAATTATTACCTAAGATGAAGATCGGTCCATTCCCCCGTGATCAATTGGCGAAGATCCTGCTTCCCTGGCTTCACACTATGGCCGCCTATTTCAAAGGAGGAAGTGCTAAATGGTTTAAATGGTTGCTATAGCAACCAAAGTAAGCGTTAATGAAACTCATTAAAAGGGCATAAAGAGTGGGGACTTTGTTTTTAAAAACTGCAGTAAGTATTATCTAATACTACACAACCGAGATAATATATATATATATATATATATAAAAAGCAGTAAATAGCCTTGTTAGTCCAGTTGCGATAGTGCATAATAAATGAGTTCTTCAGTATTAGGTGATACCTTTTTTATTGGACTAACATATATCAGTATTGCTTGACCTGAAAAAGAGAGGATAACTCTCGAAAGCTTGTCCTATGACATAAATTGTTAGTCCAATAAAAAAGTTATCACCTAATACTGAAGAACTCATTTATTCTGCACTATATATATATATATATATATATATATATATATATATATATATATGTATATACTGTATATACACACTTAGTTAAGTTATGGTGGGTCAAAAAAGTGACAAAAACCCTCCACAGCAAAGCATATAGCAAATGGAAATATTACTATATGCTCATTTGCATGTCTTAGACAGACAACTATAGATAGTAACCTCGCTCTAACCCATTGGTGGTTGAGGCGTGCTGCCTAGGGAGTAAATCAATAGATCTATATCTGGTGTATCTAGAGAGGTACACAGAAAGGATCCCTTTGTAGGCGCACCGCAGACCGTTATAGAATAAAAGTGGTCAGGGGTGAAAATAAAGGTGTGTATGGCGAAATGTATTCGTATTTTATTTACCAACAAGTGAAAGTGTGATAAAAACAGTATACATGTTCATATTCTACTAAATATACTGTGTTAAAATAGACACTAAACAGGTCTAGAGAGTCTACTGTAGGCCCCCAATAGGCATAGGTATCAAGTGTTACTTGCTATTGCTGAGCTATTATGGATCACTGTAGTGGCTATGAAATGTTCATGCATCTATGCTCATAAGTGGGTAATGTAATACACAAGGTAGGTACTCATCAGTTTGAATGGATATCTGGTGGTATTTTATCTTAACCCAAGCCCTATTCAACACTCTGAATGGCTCAAAATACCAGGTGTGGTGAACGTATGTGGATAGACACTGTTGGTCTGAAGTTACAGTGGAGTAGGCAATGGTGTTAATGGATGCACTCGTGGTCATCCACAGGTAGCTGGAGTCCACTGCGCATGCGTCTATGGCGTGTGCAGGGGTTGCTGGCTGCCCACTGCGTCTGGCAAGGTGGGTGTAGTAATTGTTTCTAAAGTAGTGTCGCCAAACAGAGCTTCACATAGAGGGAAAGGTGGGCATGATATACTTCGAGGTGTAGTCTATGGGTAATGTATAGTTTAATCACCGCAAGAAGAGAGAGTATATTTGTACCCTCT
This sequence comes from Ascaphus truei, assembly GCF_040206685.1. Lineage (NCBI taxonomy): Eukaryota > Metazoa > Chordata > Amphibia > Anura > Ascaphidae > Ascaphus > Ascaphus truei. The sequence continues at coordinate 74,632,583 of NC_134490.1, read as the reverse complement.
TGTATCAATTTAGTGTATTTCACAGGGTGGTTGCTTAGACCCACACATGCACCGTTCTAATGTTAATGCAGTTCTCATACGCACAGATCTATGTTTAGCTAGAGATTCCAACTGCGCATGCGTCGACCCCAGTGAGCGCCGCTGGGTGTATCGTGAGACTCTGATAGTCTCTGTAAGAAGCAACTGGTTGTTGTGCTGCTTGTGGCCCTTGTTGGTAAGTATGGTTTAAACAGTGTCACGCTAGGGAGTGTCACTGGGTCCCTATTGGAAAAGGGGCCAGGTTTGGATGCAGAGTCTAATCGAACCCTGCTTAGTAGTCCGCACTTTGCGGTGAAGTACAGAGGCTGTTTGTCGTATCTCCCCTAGCGCCCCTTGATAAGTGTCCGCAGACGCCGTGTGAAAATGCTTATATTCGATATCCTGTACTGAGTAGGTAAGTAAAGATACTGTTAGTGGCTGTAGTGATTGGCCATCGTACTCAGTAGTCCCTTAGTTACCCGCTGGTTACGTCTATTTAGTTTCTTGCGACTAGGCGATGTTACATCAGAGAGTACATACGGGACCCCGTTGAAAGCGGGACAGGTGTATAGGTGGGGTAGGTCAGTGACCGGGCGTATCAGGGAGCATCAGGGAGTGCACACAGGGCTCCCGCTTGAGCCGGGACAGATAAACAAGTGGGCTAGTGTGTGGAGCAGTGACCGGGGGCAGTTACAGATAGTGTTTTGGATTCCCACTCGGTGTTCCGATACTTAGGCTGATAATGCAATAATTAAAAATGTTCTTTTTGCGGTTTGGCAAAGTGTGTGGTGATTACAGAGCAGCCCTGCCTAAGGCAGGGCTAACACCTCTTTAAGTGGGTGTATCAAGTTATAGATGCATATAGAGAGTTGAAAGCTGAGTTTGCAGCACTACAGTGAAAACATTAAAGCTGTAAAATTTGCAGCTACAGGAGGTTGTAAGTAGACTTTATCGGAAAAGACCCGACATGCTGCATGTTTCGGTCACTGCTCCACACACTAGCCCACTTGTTTATCTGTCCCGGCACAAGCGGGAGCCCTGTGTATATATATATACTAGCTGAGAGACCCGGTGCTGCCCGGGACCAAAACCTCCTGCTCCTTCCTCTCACCCTCCCCCCCCCGTTCCCCTCGTCTCTCTCTGCCTCCCCCCACCCATGCGCAGCTGTGGTCCTTCCCCCCTCCCTCTGCGCAGGTCCGGTCCTCCTCCCCTCTCTCTGTGCTGCTCCGGTCCTCCCCCCCTCCCCCACGTGCAGCACACAGTGCCAGACATACCGTGAGACACACACAGTGCCACACACACAGTGTCACACACACACATACACACACACACACAGTGTCACACACACACACACACACAGTGTCACACACACACACACAGTGTCACACACACACACACACACACAGTGTCACACACACACACACACACAGTGTCACACACACACACACACAGTGTCACACACACACACACACAGTGTCACACACACACACAGTGTCACACACACACACACAGTGTCACACACACACACCCATCTAGTGTCACACACACACAGTGTCACACACACACACACACACACAGTGTCACACACACAACACACACACAGTGTCACACACATACACACAGTGTCACACACATACACACACACAGTGTCACACACATACATACACACACACACACAAATGTCCTCTGGCACCCACAACAAATGCAGTGAGGACCCGCCCGTTCACCCCACCGGCGGACACCAGCCACCTCCGTCCAGTCTCCGCGCTCCCACCGGTGCAGAAGGCGCCTCTCTCCTGTCCGGGCGCTCTGCCCAGTTGGTCCCGGGTGTGGGGGCGGATCATGAAGCGGAGGCCGCCAAGCGCACGGCAACCCGGAACGGGCGCGAGCCGGCGTCGGGAGGAGGCTGAAGTGCCCGATGAGCGGGAACAGCCGCAGGCTGGAGCCGCAGTGTGCGCGCACTGCCAGGCCGCTGGAGCACACGTGCGCGCACCGCCAGGCCGCTGGAGCACAAGTGCGCATGTGACAGGGGGGCACCGGGGAAAGGGGTGGGGGGCAGGGTCCGGGGTGGACCGACACAGGGGGCAGTGGGGGGGGTGACACCCGGGGGGCATGGGTGTGCGCTACCCAGGGACAGGGACACAGAGTGGTGTGACTGGGGGGAGGGGGGTTGGTGGTGGGGAAGAGGTGAGGTCAAGCGGCGGGTGGTAGTGGTGTGACCGGGGGGATGGGGGTTGGTGGTGGGGGAGAGGTGAGGCCGGCGGCGGATGGTAGTGGTGTGGATGGTCCTGCTAAGTGAGATTCCTAATCCAAATGAGGGCAAGAGGTGCAATGTGAGGGGTGGGGTGAGGGGGCGGGGGTGTGTCCGTGGCCAGTGAAAGGTTCCCTTGAAAGAATGTCTTGTTTCTTCCAAATACTCTCCATCCCATTTTCATTCCCCTATTCATTTCATTTAAAACGGTTCCCATCCCGTGATACCTGCTGACCAAGGTAGGCATAGTTTTTTCACTTCTATTTCTCTTTCATCTATTTTGATCTTTATAGAGTTGACACATCTATTGGTCTTGCGGATATTCATACAGTATGGAGGCCCATCTACTTACTTGCTTTTTCAAGTTCTCTAATTAGTTGCTGGAAGCCTTCTGGACTTGTGGCAAAAATAAGAATGTCATCTGCAAATCATAGGTGACTCAAGTATTCACTGTTTATTTTGATTAATTTTCTTCCTAATGTCGTGTCTTGAACAATTCTTCAAGTCCCCCTGAGACACATCCTTGCTGATCCTTATCTTGCTTGTATCTCCATGTAATCTAATGGTTGATTTAGCATTCTCGTACATTTTTCTTATAATACCAATGGCTTCTCCAACATTTTATCTTGTAAGCTAATTTAAAATGCCTGCGTTGGAGACAGTATTAAATGCTTTTTTGGAATCTATGAATTCTAAGCGGATTAGAAGAGCATATCCCTTACTTTGAGAAATCACTTCATGTACAACTTGGATGTGGTTCATTGTGATGTATCCAGTGCGGAATCCTGTTTTGTTCGCTAGGCAGGGCAAAGTTCAAGGTCTATTGCAGTCGATTAAAGAGTATCTTCGTACAAATCTTGTAAGTGATTAGAAGTAAACAGATTAGTCTGTAGTTCTTAAGGTCTTCTTTGGCTCCTTTCTTTCTGACGAAGAAATCATGGTAGTGCTATGCAGTTATGGAATTTTCATGTTCTCCAAGCAACATGTATAGAGCTCTGCAAGGATTTTTTCTGTACTTGTTCCCAGCTTCATTCAAGATTTTCAAAGTTATTTCATCTTCCCTTTCCATTCTCCATGGATTTTCTTGCCTTTCCTACTTTACTTCTTCTGGAAGGACGCATGGTCATTTCTCCTCGTTCCTTGTCTGCTTGATCATGACCTGTGTTCTCACACAATTTCTAGTCCTAAACACGCTTTATGATAAGCGCAAAGTCTTTTATTGTTTATCCATCCTCTTGTTTGAAAGCAACCAATTATTTGCTTCTTCCCAATCCTAAATAGCTGCTTCGTCTTCTTTAAACTTTTGTTATATTAAATAGTGAAGAAGACTATATCACATCATCTTGCACAACTCTGTATATTCAATTTATGTACTTGCATCTTGGGAATGCCTAATTTCTTATAGTTTCCTTAATAATTGCCTCCTCACATCTGCTATTTTCTTATCCTGTTCTTTTGTTAGAGATTCCTTCAGTTTTCACTGTGTTTTCAGCTGTACTTTTTATAAGTTTCATAGTTATTTGCCAAAGTATCCCAATGCATCTCCAGAGCCAGAGGAAGCAGTTTTTCAGGTATAATTGGAATTCTCTTCTGGTATTCTTGAGGATCTTGAAGTTGATTGTTTCTGTCTTCTTTGTAATCATTCTTCTTTCTATCTTTGCATAATAATGTACAGTAATTTGCATCAAACCAATCAGCGATCACTTCTTGTGTCAAAACGGTTAAGGAAGGTACAGTCTTTAACCACGTGTTTCTTGTTAACTCAAACAGTAGTCAATTTTATTCTTTATTCCATTGGGTCCATTCCATGTCCATCTTTCTATTTGGATTCTTCTTAAAGGATTCATTGATTATATACTGTAGACGTTTTCACATTCTGCAAATTCTACCAATACAGAAGTAGGAAGACTGAAGGTTAGAGTTTCTACGATCCGAGACTGCTTTTTCGTGCGGTTTACATAAAAGCTCCATTGAGGTCAATTGGGTTTCCGTGTCAGAACGCACGGATCAGCGATCTCGCAGTATATATATAAAAAATGTTGCTCTGCGCTGGTGCTGTCTTTGTATGGTACTGCACTGTGTCGCTTAACCTCTTGCTGCCGTCTGCCAGTAGGGACTCCACCACTCCCTATGAAACAGTGAGCTCCCTTAAAGGGGCTCATAGAAACAAAGAACAAAGAAGAAAGATTGGCAGAAGGGTGCAACGAGTAGCTAGAAAATGTATTCGTAAAAACCCACATGGGTATAACAAACACTAAAACCAGTATATAGGCAATACACACAATGCACAATAAATAAATGAAATAAAGTAAAACTCCCAATTGCCGTAAATGGAGAGTGGTGCCGGAGAGATCCGATTATCAGCTAGGTGCAGTAGATGTTAAAGGTCCGGACCGGATCCGCTCGCTCATGCTGTGTAGAAACCTTCACGGACACCGCTCTCACCAGCTGGTAGTCCACGTAACAGCCTCACGTGACCTCTGCGCGTTTCGCACGTAGTGCTTCGTCAGGAGTACACACACACACACACACATACATTGTATGATATTTCCATAAAGGATATGTCCATAAATCTTGGATTTGCCATTTTGTTTTGAATGAAGAATTATGGATTAAGATCAAGCTTTTGCTCTATAATAAATATATTTTTAAATTATAATTGACAATTATTCTCTACAATTATTCTCTATGAGGAAATGTTAGCACCTAAGATATGTGCTCGATGAGAATACATTTGCATTGATATGACTGTATTTTTACCCTTTGCGAGAACACCATAGCAGAGTCCTAACTCGAGCATGGCTGACTGCAGGACTGGCAAGAAGCTCTATTACGCTTGTGCTAAAGCTGATTTTCTTCTGGTTTCACTACTAGAAAACAGTAATAGCAACCTATCTTATGTAGCAAAATGCATTAGAAGGTTACATGCAATTCTGGAAATTTTAAGGTATTTACTCACTTTTGTCTTGAAAAAAGTATCTTTTGGTACACAAAGGAAGTAATGTATGAAGACAAATTTGACCGCCTCTTGCGTCTCTTTATGTCAGTTTATCAAAGTCTTTCCTCCAGGTTTTGCAATAGGATGAGATAGGGAGGAATTACATGAGGCACAGATTATGAGATGTACCAAACTGTCTCTCTGTGCCTTACTTTGTTTATCTTGTATCTGTGTCAGGGGTGCTGTAGACTTTCTTGGGCTAACAATTTGCGTCACGTGTAAAAAAAAAACACTTTCTTACATTTGATGCTAACACAAAATGTAGCAATCCATTAAAAAGATATACCATATTTGCCCTTTCTTTATTCTGATAGATCTCACCCCATATCTGACACTCTGAGATGACTCTCACTTTAGATCACCAATTATCACATTTGAGAATCAAAAGTTTCATGCCACTGAAAATGAAGGTTTTAAATAATTTTTGTAATGTTTTTCATTGTAGGATTGAAGCAGGGGGTCTCCGAAGCTGAGCTGTGTTCATTTCAGCTACAGGGACCCCCCGCTTCTAGAGATACTTACCTCCATAGCGGCGCCTGGATCTCTGTGGAGTGTAAATGTCCCAGTCTCGTGGGACATTTGAAAGCCATACCAAAGGACGTCAAAGATTCCTAGCAGCCCGCGTGATGCAGGACATTTAAAGGCCTACATTTTGTTAGGCACACCGTTCTCTGGCTGCAGAGATACCGGCACCTCTACAGAGGTACTGTAAGTATCTCTGGAAGCTGGGGATCCCGGAGCTGAAATTAACACCGTTCCGTTGCGGAGACCCCCTGCTTCAATCCTGTAATAAAAAAATAAAAACAATAAATAAAACCCATATCGCTGCTTTATTGCCGAGCTGTATGTATACTTCCCCACCATGTGCTTCATATGTTTCCAGCCCTGAAGGGGTCAGCAAAGCTTTGCAGCACAACGCACTATACTGGCCCTTTCAGTCAGGTATTAAACAGGGATTAAACAGAGCAACAGATTAATGTTCATCCATTGTTTCTGTATTCTACCAGTTATGGGTCTTACATTCCCGCTCAAACACGCAGATAATTAAAACATCCACCTCTAGAAAAAAAGGAAAAGTTAATTTGATGAGCAGCACCTTCTCAGGAAGCAGGGGTTCCCCAGATCCGAAATAAACGCAGTTCAGCTCCTGAGACCCATGTTTTAAACCTGAGGGGTAGGCTTTTTCAGGGGTGGGGAAAGATATGCAAACATCTGCGAAGCCATCTGAGAGAGCTCTTGATACTTTATTCTCATTGTCAGACCGGTTCGTTGGCGCTGGATTAAGATATGGAATTAAAAGGTCTTATCTTCATGGAAATGCATCCAGAATGCATTACTACAAATATCCACCAGGCTGGAGACATTAATAAACTACAACTCCCACATCCTGGTCTCGGACCTATTTAAAGCCTGGAAAAGCAGCACTTCTGGTGTTGCAACTCAGTTTCTTTTTTTGCCCACTCTCCTTGATGTGTTGTCTCTCAGGTAAGTATTGCCTGTTATACTGTGTATGACCTCGGACCTGCTCTGGACTTTGCCTTGTTTAACCCCTCAAGTGTTTTGCCTGCTCTAGTGTGTATTACCTTGTGTTTGTACTGGGCTTTGCCTAACCCCTCATGTTTCCTTGCTTGATAAACCTCTGAATAACCTAGAATTGCGTGTGACTGCTCCGACTAATAACTTCCCCCTGATTTTCCATCCTGTCATCCCCACTGTTCTACAGGCTCATACATTTATAAGAAGTAGTTCCTTAATATGACTGATGAAGCACAGGTGTGTGCGAAACACCGTTGTGCCTTAAGTCACTGGAGGGCAGCAGGTGCCTCAATGGGGACTTTCCCTGTGGTCCCCAGCCTCCTCTCTCCCTGGTCCCTTCCACCCTTCTAACTTTAAGAGAGTATCACGAGATCACACAGGGGAGGAGCTACAAAGGGCTGCCAGACAGCGGGCTGAGGAATGACAAGGAATGTGAGAGGTGAGGTGGGGGAGCAGAGTGAGAGTGAGGGGGGAGACAGAGTAAGAGGTGAGATGAGGGAGACAGAGTGGGGGGGGAGACAGAGTGAGAGTGAGGGGGGAGACAGAGTAAGAGGTGAGGTGGGGGAGACAGAGTGAGAGTGGAGGGACAGAGTGAGAGGGGGACAGAGTGAGAGTGGAGGGACAGAGTGAGAGGGGGACAGAGGGAGAGTGGAGGGACAGAGTGAGAGGGGAACAGAGTGAGAGTGGAGGGACAGAGTGAGAGGGGGGTGGCTGAGAGAGTGATGGAGAGGGGGGTTGAACAGTGAGAGAGAAGGAGAAGTGAGAGAGGGAAACATTGAGAAAGATCAGCACACAGAGAGTGAGAGGAAAAGAGATCAGAACAGAGAGAAGGGAGAGGGATCAGCACAGAGAGAGGGGAGAGGGATCAGCACTGAGAGAGGGGAGAGGGATCAGCACAGAGAGAGGGGAGAGGGATCAGCACAGAGAGGTGGGAAAGAGATCAGCACAGAGAGAGGGGGAGACAGATCTGCACAGAGAGAGGGGGAGACAGATCAGCACAGAGAGAGGGGGAGACAGATCAGTACAGAGAGAGGGGGAGGGATCAGCACAGAGAGGTGGAAAAGAGATCAGCACAGAGAGAGGGGAAGACAGATCAGCACAGAGAGAGGGGGAGGAAAAGAGATCAGCACAGAGAGAGGGGGGGAGGGATCAGCACAGAGAGGGAGGGAAGAGATGAGAACAGATAGACGAGGAGAGAGAAGCACAGAGAGAGGAGGGAGACATGATCACACAGGGCAATAGGAGAAGTTATATACAGAGCAGTTATATGGGGCAATAGGAGGAGTTTTAGTGTGGCTATAAGTCAATATATTATGTGCAGCCCTTTTAGGGACTGAAGAGCCACACCTGTGGCCCTTGGTGTATATCATGTTGCCCAAAGCGGCCTTAAAGAGGCAATCCAAGCAACACTTTGAAAAAAAAATAATATGGGTGTTAAACGTAGAGAGAGGGGGCTAACCGGACGTTGAGGGGGGTGGGCAGACTAGGGGTGTGGGGCAGGGAGTGAGAAAGGTTTTAGGCAGGAGAGGGTTTTAGATACAAAAGGGGTAGAGAGAAGCATCCTTGGGATGGCGTATAGCAAGAAATTAGGGCTGAGATGTAAGGAGGGGCAGAAGAGTGTATAGCCTTAAAGGAGAGCAGGAGAATTTTGTGTCTAATACGGGATTTGATAGGAAGCCAGGAGAGGGATTTCAGCAGGGGAGACGCGGAGACAGATTTAGGTAAGGGTAGAGTGATTCTAGCAGCAGCGTTTAGGATATACTGCATGGGAGACAAATCAGAGGCAGGAAGGCCGGACAGCAGGAGGTTACAATAGTAGAGACGGGAGAGAATGGGGGCCTGCGTTAGAGTTTTAGCAGTAGAGCGACAGAGGAAAGGGCGTATCTTTGCAATGTTACAGAGGAAAAAACTAAAGGTTTTAGCTACATTGTGAGAGGAGAATGTGAGGGAGGAGTCAAGTGTGACCCCCAAGCTGCGTGCTATTGATACTGGGTGTATGATAAAGCGGTCAACAGTAATGTAGAAGGGGCAGTAGGGCCAGGTTTGGGAGGAAGTTTGAGGAGCTTCGACTTTGCCATGTTAAGTTTGAGTCGGCGGAAGGCCATCCAGGATGATATAGCAGAGAGACTTTCAGAGACTTTGTTCTGTACAGCGGGTGTTCGTATATTACTAAAGGTAACATTATCTATCGTTACAGTTTGCAGCTCAAACTGCTGGGAATATTGGCAACAAATTATCACAAAAAGGAAACAAAGTGTTGCAAAGATCTTGCACTGCTGGGGAGGTGTGTTAAAACCTGCTATAGAAATTAAAGGATGCTCAGGATATTAAAACTCATTACAAAAAATCGCATTAAGAGTTCAATTAAAAATAATTAAATAATGTTTTGTGTTTGTTTTTGTTTTAAACACACATGTAGGACATTGCATGGGCTGCTCCTTTAATATTTTAGATTTCTGTGAATTTTACCAGTTCACATTTTTATGGCTGCAATTCATTTGTTATTAGCTTGTTTCATGATATGAGTAAATATACCCCCTTACAGCTATTCATTTTTCACCTGAAGCTCTGTGATAATGAATATTTCGCTTCGGAACAAGCTTACTAAAGCGACGTTCCACTTTCTATTCATTGCTACGCGGGATCATCTGTGCATCATCCGGACTCGAGGAGGTGTATTGTAATGTATTGTAATGTATTGCATTGCATGTGTAAACAAAAATTAATGGTTTTATGCAAAGAAGACAAAAGACTGGAAGGAGATGTTAAAATGTCTCCATATGTTTGCATAAATGAGCGTCCCTCCAAGGAGTCTCTTACCTTCTCATTACTTTAAATGTCATAAATGTTTCCAAAATGCATATGGCACTTCAAGTGCAAAACGGTAAACATATCAATCTGTTACAATACAACCTAATCACTCTGTTATTCACTTCACTTTAGTAGGTCAAAGGTTGGCCAGGCAATGGGAGCCGCACAGTACGATGATAATTACAGGGCTATGAAGCAAACCTGTACGATATTCATAGATAACTTTGCACTCAGCAGTAGTTCTGCTGAAATGCCCATTTCCTCTAATTATTTTAAAAAAAACGGAAGATTATCGGTTGGTTGTTGGCTTTTATTCTATTTGCTAACTTTATAATATCCTCGTGTGTCTATTTGTAATCATGTTGCTACATTTCCCCTGCGTCCTTTGCTGCGAGTGGCTTCCATTCCCTTCACAACCCTTTCACCTGGTAACTAAGCAGGAACTAATCCTCTTAGCAATGACACAATTGCCCTGTTCTGGCTAAAGTAATGCAATGTAGCAAATTCTTTGGGTAAACTTCATTCACATCAGACACATCAATATTGGTCAGTTAGTAGAGATCAGACATAATCTAAATCACCTATCTGAAAACTCTGTTTACGGTTCCATATTCTGTGGTCCCTCTGTTTAAAGCAGCCGTCCAAGCTGCCATTTACAAAAAAAGTTTTCCCTTTAGTATTTGCATCAATGCAATCCACACAGTGATAACTAATTAGCTAAGTTGCTGATAGATCCGTACTCCTGTAATCGATTGGTGAAGATTCAGCTCAGGGGTTCACTAAATGGCTGTCAGTGCAGCAGAAGAGGACCAAAGACGCAAAGTTCTGTGGGGAAGATCATGTGACCAGGCAGTCACTATATACAATTGGTGCACTGCTAGAGAGAGGGCAGGGTTCAAAAAGGGGTGTGTTAGACCCTGTCAGAAGAGGCAGGGGATGTGACTTTGTAAATTGTTGCTATAGAAACAAAAAAAGCTTGTTACATTATACAGGTAATACATTAAAAATGTAATTCAGAGCTGTTTAAAAAAACCGCTACAAGTATTTTTTCATATTACATGACAGATTTATTTAAAAAAAACAAATCAAAAAGCACGTAGGATATTGCTTGGTCTGCAGCTCTAACCTTGTTGACAACCATAAAAAGATTATTGTGGTTTGGTTTCCAAAGATACAAAAAATTGAATGCTACAGACGTGTGACAGAAGGCAGGGTTTTTTTTACAGATAAATATTTAGGATTTAAAATCATTTAAGAGATATATTACCATAAGGACCAACATTGTGATGATTCAAACTGATGGAATATTGTAAACAGTAGGCTGTAAAAGGAGATTCTAAGACAAAGGTCATCCGAGAAACATTAAATAAACCTATTTTTGGGACCTTCTGGCTGTTCCTGTTTAATTTCAGTGCTGTCCTCTGGCTGTGGAATTACCCACTCCAAATACGAATGGCACAATGCTGCCAAACCCATGTGAAATGTGATTTCACCTAAGGCCGCGCTTTTAGTGTCGGCGACCCGACGTTGCCTGAAAACAAATGCATTGTCACCGCCGCGTGCGCTTATAGTAAGCGCGACGGCGACGTGATTTTTTGAAGCCGGAAATATTTGATTTTTCAGGGGCTGTCGCCTCATGTGACAGCCCCTGAACCAATCAATGGCCTGGTTGCCCGCGACGCCGCCTCAAAGTGAAATACAACTTTCGCTAGCGGCGACGGCGATGGGTGACGTCACGCGTCGCGGTCGCTGTCGCTTGCACTATACGCGCGGCCTAACTCATACTCTCCAACTAAAACTTTTTGCCGAAAGATTTCGAATCTGTATAATATATAATATATTCACACGATTCATCTGATTGAACCTGTTTTATAATATACCGTTTTTTAGAGACATACTGCGAGTATCAAGCTCCTGCTTAGCTAGAATGGTGATATACGAGGAGTTTAGGGTATGTCCTTGTAGGTTGTGGCGCTTGGGAGAATCTAATGAGTTAGGGCAGGAGGGGGGGTGTCCTCCAATACAGAAGCTTGTGCGCCCAATTCCGGTCTCTGACACTTTTACTCGAGCGAAGCATTTTCTTCTTCGTGTGCCTTCCTCCACCATATATTACAAAGCAACTTCCCATAATAAAACTCCTAATAAAAGTGTCAGATTAACAGGCCCTGTCATTTATTCTCACATTTTGTATATTGAATGATATAAACTCTTGAAATATCCTGTCCAACATGCATATCACAATAAAACACTGTGATACTATTACCTTTCATGTTTTTAAATGACTACAGTTCTTTAACAAGAAGAAAGTGAGGCAGTTGTATTAAGTGCTGCTAAGTATATTTCAGAGTATCAGTTAGGTGTAAACATTGATGTCTCTCGGTTTAGTAAATGCAATAAGAAATATTTTAGCCATTACTGCTCAATAACAGCCACTCACTCTGCTCCCCTGTATCATCATTTACCAAATATACCTTATTGTGTTTCGCTAGGCAGCAGCAATGAAGGAAGACAAAGCGCAGCAGCTTACCGCTTCATACACTGTGTGTTTTGCCTTTTACAGAACGCACATTTGCTTCACAGACATTTGTGGCTGGTGTAAAAGTCTGAAATAATAAACTTCACCGGCAGCAATGAAAGAAAACAATTTTGACCCAAAAGTATGTGACACATCTTTGCAATGGTCGATCAAATTCTTAGGTTTTGAACATACGATTGTAAGAAGTGCTGCCCTCTTATTGGTCTGGCTGCAAATCCGTGTGTCGTAATCAGACAAATGTTTTGACTTCTTAAAATATTCAAATGAACTTGTGCCAAGCGAACGGGGACCGGTACACATTTCCCTGTTGGTAAAAGGCAGCACTAAGCATTGCATATGCAGCCTATACCCTAGGCCTCGGCCAGGTAGGGAACGGGCGGGCTGGCGCTCGTACGTTGCACCCTGCTCGGCCGGGCTATTTGTGGCCGGCTGGGTGCGCGCGTGTCTGGGGGCGCGCCCACGATGTCATGGAACAGCAAATTCAAGTTGGCCACAACATTGACGCAATGTGTCTCATCGTGGCGAGCGTGAGCGCGCGCACCCGCTCAGCGCCGCCCTGGACGAGACTTAACAAGCAGCAGGCAGGCTTGGGGAGGGGGGGAGAAAGGGGAAGAAGAGAAGGGGGAGAGAGAGGAAAGAGGGGGGAGAGAGGGGGACAGAAGTAAGCAGCACTATAGTGATACCGGATGTCTGGGATTGCCACTAGAGATGGGGGGAATTTTTTGGGGAGGGGGATTTGCATCCGTCTTGGATTGGCCGGTTCCTTTGCAAATTTCCATGGATCACCGTCAAGAAGGAATATTTGCCATTTTGGATTTTTAACTTTATTTTAGAGAGCAATTTGAAATCCGTGGTCGGATTGCTAAATATCTGGACCGGCATTAATCCACCCAGAAGGGAGGCGTGTAGGGGGGCGGGGGGGGGGGAGGGTCTCTCTCTCCCAGCAGATTAATCTGTGTGTGCTCTAGGTACGGGAAAGGGGAATAGGGGGGAAGCTTTTCCGCATCAGCCTGCGAATAGAAACGTGAACTGCGGTGCAATAGGGAGAATAGATATATGAAAAGAAAAATCCCTGTTGAATGCACTCGCTTGTTAGTATAATGGATATTTTAGTATAAATAAAACCTTTTAATGGTAACAATTAAAAATAATAGTGAAACGAGGATTGGTAGTGATAAGCCCATGACTAAATCCTTTAAACCACACACTAATAATCAACGTCTGTAAGAAACGCTAACATAGCAGTCTTATGTTGGCAGTCCTAAGAGGTATGTAGTACCTCTTAGATACATATATACCTCCAAAGGAGTCTCACTATTGTAGGCTCCACTAGTATGAGGTATTTAGACCCTATAATATGTATCTAAATTTGTCTCTAACTCAACAGTAATATATTTGAGTAAAACCCTGGGATGGCTAGGGCAGCCCAGGGCACTGAGTCACCAATTGGTGAATGAATAAAAATTGGATACATATAACTTACTGTTAAAAAAGACTACATCAAATATAAATTTGAAGCCTTGGTGTACATAGGTGTGGGGTCATCAATAACAAATTGCTGAACTATAATTCATACTGCAGATTATATATTTTCTGCAAAGTATCCGGTAAGTGAAAGGTTAACTGATATACTGGTAGATTTGTATACAGGCATGCAAGCCACTAGTACCAATGTATGGCAGCTATTGATTTAGCAGGGGTTAAACCAATTGTTTAGTGGAATAACATGATATTGTTGGCTTGAAATACCTGACATAATAGTTCCAAATTGTCATGTCAAGTATAATTAGAAGTTATGAGTAGCGATGTTTATTGCTCCCTAGTCTAATAACGTCAGTATATCTTTAATAGTCATCTACCAGGGTGACTCAATAGCCCCCGCATTTTGTGACCAGTTACCAGTTTGTAACCGATACCAGTTAGATTATTTTACATTAACTGTATAGAGTATCATTAGGTAAGTGAGAGGTTAACTCCTGTGATCAGAAGTGTTATCAGAGATATATAAGCCTATAGTGCCACTGTATGGCTAAGTAACTCAAGGCTAGTATATTGAAAGTGTAGCCCAAAAAATCAAGGAGCATAGATGTTAATTGCTCCAGATTGATCTAATTTCAGAATATCTCTGATTCTGTCACTTGCCAGAGTGACTGGGTGGCAATGAGCTATTTTGTATCAATAGCATTAAAATCTTTTGTGTTAAATTAGATAGATACACTTAGCTGGTATCTCTGGAGAGGCTGAGGCGTAATTAAGGATTAATTAATCTGTGTGTGGACAGATCAGATTCTATCCAATGGCGGATTTGGATTAATCACACATATTTTTCTTAGTGCCCAATCCGCAGACGAATTTGGACGGGGGGGATGGGGCAGCTTTGGTGTTAAAAATCCGTGAAATTCCGGGAAACAGATTTGGCCTGATTCGTCCATCTCTAATCACCACTACATGATTTCTCGAGTAGTTGTGGTTATGGCACATCACTTGATGATGCAAACACACAAGGATAGCACTGGTGCTTGACCACTTCTCTGGAATGGTGACCACGATTACCCCATTCCACTTCTCCCTTCTTTTGTATCCTAGTTTTTAATTTGTCACCTTCCTTTAACGCTTTGGGTGCCCTGAGACGTAGTTACTACGTCATAGGGTCTGTTCTGCAGGGGCCCTAGGAGATAGGACATAGTTCTGTAGCTAGGTCATAAAAAGCCAGCTCGTTTTTTTATGGGGAGATCACATCCTGTGGAGCACACAACGTCATCCACAATGAAACAGAACGGGAGGAGGACTTCTCCTTCCATTCCGTCATCAGCAAGAAGCTGGTCATGTGATCGCTGCACCAGCACTCACATGGAAAAGGGGCTATCCCTCCTAGGACCAAAGAGAACTAATTCCAGTGACATGTTTAAGGGGTCTTATCTGGGTAATTGATACTTTTTTTTTTTACCCAAATCTGACACCTAAAAGTGTTTTTAATTTATGTTTTAAAGTTAGAGGTGGGAGGGGTTTGATTTACTCTGGCTCCTCCCATTTTGTGTGATGTCACTGTGTGTCCAGTAGGGGATTGTATAGCCAGAGTCCCCCCTCCCCACTTCTCTTTATTGGTTCTCTGATAAGGACAGGATGGGATAAGGGTAAAGAAAACACTTGATTGACAAACACTTCCCCATTAAGAGACCCCAAAAATAAAAATATCACGTTTGAGCACATTCCTATGTCTCAGACAGGTCGGCAACCCCGCCTATCCCCATCATTGCTTACCTTCAGTGCTTCCACTGCAGCAAGGGATTCTGGGAAATGACATGCAAATGAACACACAGTGTCACCTTTTGCATCAGAGACCCCGCAGAAATTCAACTGGCCGACCCTGTGGGATTGCACCTTTAAATGGCGAGTCACCGACATTTCACATTATTGTTAATCCCAAAGTATTTTATGACACTATGTTACAGCCCATAAATACAATGGAAGCAGTGTTACATTTATTACTAGACTATGCGATTCAATATGTCACATATAAATAAAGTAAATAATTTTACTTTAAAGTTAAACAGTTTAGGCAGCAGTTTCATGGCAAATGTAATATATCGCTGCGAGAACACAGATACATTATTTTAAAAAAAATGCATAAGTTCAATTGGAGCTATAAATACTGCATAGCTCTGGGCAATTTTTTGTCTGATATACATTGTTGTGGAAGAAAATCAATAAACACTACTGTATTAGTGCTGTACACGCATTTCTTAAAAGAAGAAAAACGTCTATGAGATAATAGTTTACAGAAATATTGCTACAGATTCCTTAGACCAGTGTTTTCCAACAAGGGTTCCTAGGAACCTTTGGGTTCCCCGGGCATCCCTAATGAGTTTTCTGCAATGTTCTGGTCATTTGAAAATTGTATCAAATACAGAAGAATTAAAAATGCATCTGATCACAGAGTTGTTCTTAGAGATAGTTGGAGGTTCCTCAGAATTTCACTTGGGGTTCCTTAACCAAAAAGAGGTTGGAACCCACTGCCTTAGACCAAGGGTGGCAAACGTTTTGTCCTGTGCCCCCCTGCCTGCTCTCCCTCACTGTTCGCGCCCCCTCCCCCCCTCATCTTGTATCCAGCGTCAAATGACGCTGCGAGGGACGGGACGTCACATGACCCCGCAAAGTCAATTGTGTTGCCATGGCGACAAGTTGTCAAATGACGCCGGGGGTCATGTGATGTGACATGACCCCCCTGCGTCATTCGACGCCGCATTGCCATGGCGACGCATCACACCAGCCGTCTGAATCAAGGAAAGGGAAGGTACAGAGGCCTCACACCATCCCCCGGCATTTCATTTAAATGCCTTGGGAAGAGCGCGGGGCCTCTGCTACCACCGCCACCCACCCCCCTAAAAATCTCACACCCCCCAGCTTCCGCACCCCTGCCTTAGACTACAGTCCAACTGAGATGTTTCTAAATAATTCTGATTATTCAGTGAAATATTGAATAAACAAAAAAAAAATATGTATATGTTATGGTTATTCCCCCTACCCCAATTGCAGATAGAGTGCATGTGAGGGGGAACCTATATGTTACCAGGTGTGGTGCGTATACCTGCAGGTTCACAGGAGGCCTGAGCCTCCGCTGATGGGAACCTGAGGTGCTTCTCTGAAACGTTTCTTGTCAGCGTCTCCACCTATGTGAGATTCTAGGAGTGTAGAGTGGCCCTCACATAGGAACATCCATAAAGTAACCAGCCCACACCAAAGGTTATGGCTAAAAGGGTTTACTACAGTATATGGCAAATAACACAACACAACATACATCAACAATATGACATTGACAGTGTCCCTCTATAACACTAATAGGCAATACTACCCGGTCACCACGCAGGGCTTTGTACCCCACATGTTATATCAATAGTCCCAAATGTCCCACAATACCACAAGTGAGTGACTGTTGGTAAAGTTGGTGCACTTGATGACTGACTGTACCTGTCTGGGCTCCGGCACCCGGGTACAGCAAAACAACCGAAGAGGACCCTCTTGTGTCCAGCACTGAAGTCTCCACAGCTGGCGTCCTCTGTCAAACAGGATTATCCCACCACACAGATAGTCCCTTATCTGTAGTGAGATAGGTCTGGTCTCACTGATCACTTTTTGCCAGGCCACGCAGCACTGCAGCTGTGTCCCTGACTAACTAATCTAACTGGTACACAGGCAATTCCCTAACTGCAGGGGCGTCCCTACAGTTACCACAACTGGAGGTGAGTTGGGCCTAGCTGGGCCTAGGGGACAACCTGGCCTAGTGTGTAGGAGCACTGCTCCCTACACACACTACCTTCCCCTACCTTATCCCAGCACCAACTGACACTCCCTGTCTGCACACAACAATGTATCTTCTTTGCTGCAGGAGAATCTGTAAACCCTATTGGCTTCAATGCAGCATGTAATAGGGGTGAAAGGGCAGTCCCCAGAGGCTGCTGGGAGTTGTAGTCCACTCAGGACCTCTTTTACATCAGGGCCGCGTGCGCAAACTGTAATGGCTGCCGCCGCCGCTGCTAACTGCGCATGTGCGAACAGGGGGATATCCCTGACTATGGAGCGCCTCTTCCCACTCCCTGTAATGGCCGTCGTGTTGCTTCTGGGGCTATACTGTGCGTGCGCGAGCTTCTGCGCATGCGCAAAGGCACACAAGATGGCGGCGCCCTGTAGCCGATGTCGCCAGGAGCCCCCAGTAATGCGATCACCCCTGCAACTGCCCTCATGCTGTCGCAGGTAAGAAAGAACCGAATGTCTGGGGAGCCAGAGGGGACCTGGCTACATATATATATATATATCTATATACACACACAGGGGTCCTCGCAATCCGCCGTCCCGCTTTCCGTCGAATGCCTTATCCGACGCCCCTAAAAACAATTCGCAAGACGCATTGTCCGATGTCGGAACCGCTTATCTAACGCTCACTGCCATGGATTAACATGGACCCTCAATCCGACAGCCGTTTGTGGGACACATTACATCAGATAAGCGAGGACCAGCTGTATATGCAAAGGCTCTTCTATATGGCGTCTCTGTGTATTTTCTAGGGAATTACTATTACTAGCTATTTTTGTACTGTTTTTGAAAAGCACGTCAATATTACTTGCACTTTAATGCCATTTGTAATGAGAATTCATATACTGAGCAGCCTTTGATTTCTATGGCAGGGTTTAGCACAATTCCCCAGCAGTGCAAGATCTGTGCAACACTTTCCTGTTTGCGATAATTGTTTACCAATATTCCCAGCAGTTTGAGCTGCAAACTGTAACAATAGATAATGTTACCTTAGTAATATAAGAATACATTGTAGCTGCTGAGTTACACTGCTTGATTGAAGCTGAAAGGCCGTCATTTATTGATTGAAGCTGCTACTCAGTTTTGGAGATCAGTTCCATTATAAAGGAAGAGGGCTACACTTTTCTAAAGCACGGGAAAGCAGTTTTACATCATGGTGAAGAAAGGTCTAAGCATGGACTTTGGGAGGACTGCCAAATACTATACCTGGGACCATCCTCTGTGCCCTGCCAATGTTGAAATTAAATACAATTCCTGAATCTTCCCTTCTTTATTTCCCATACTCTAGCTTTGAAATTTGCCAGACTTATCTTAAATGACTTCTTTTTTTCTTCCCATGGACATGAACGTTTGAAACTATACAACCAATAAAGTTAAGGGGAGCTGGGGAGAGGGGACACTTGCTGAACATACAGTGACATCACACAAAGGGAGCAGCCATTCTTACGGCTATCAAATGTTCCTTAGCAAGCCACTGGAAACCGACGATCCCCCCACCTTATACTAATTATAAATAGAATTAACAACGGCAGGCTAATTGGAAAAGTTCTCTAGCTACCTCTCAGGAACATATGATAGATTCTGTGAGATCTGGCCCCTTGGACTAATTCCTACTTCTCATAACTACTTAGAAATACAAATAATTATGTGTTTTGTTCCCTTTGGCATTTAAATTCTGAAGTTAAATTTAACTTGGTGAATTTTACTTTTTGAAATGACATATACAGTATATATATATTTTTTAGTAGACTGTATAACTGGATGAAATGATTGTATTGTGTTAATTGTACCCCGCCCTCCCTCCTTCCCTGTCCCTTTAAAAAAAAAAAATACATACTCATGGGGTTGTCCTTTAAAGCAGCAGTCCAAGCTGCCGTTCCACCCCCGCCCCCCTTTAATATTTGCATCAATACAAGTCACACAATGATAAGTAATTAGCTAAGTTGCCGATCAATCTGTTCTCCTGTGATCGATCGGCGAAGATTCGGCGCGGGGGTTCACTAAATGGCTGTCAGTGCAGCAGAAGACGACCAAAGATGCAAAGTTCTGTGGGGAAGATCATGTGACCAGGCAGTCACTAGATACAATTGGTGCACTGCTATAGAGAGGGCAGGACTCAAAAAGGGGTGTGCCAGAGCCTATTTCAGAAGAGGAAGGGAATGTGACTTTGTAAATGGTTGCAATAGAACAAAAAATGCTTGTTACATTATAGTACAAAAATGCTAAAAGTATTTTCTCACTACAGAACTGATTTATGTAAAAAAAAAAAAAAAAAACACACATTAGATATTGCTTGGTCTGCAGCTTTAAGCAATGTACACAATATAATATGATATATGACATTTTTCACTTGGGGAAATCACTGTTTTTCCCTTTAGTGCGTCAGAAAACTCTGAGTCCTCACAGATGTCCCTTGCTAACTATCCTCTTTAATGTAAAACAAGTTTCCTACGTGTGATGCAGACCTGACATAAAATGCACGTCTTAATTGTAGCTACATACACAAATCCCCAATGTTTTTTTTTCAATTCACTACTAAATAAAAATGTCACTGTTGCTCTAGTCCTGATCAAAGGAACTTGCTAGGCAGGTTCAAGTTGTCACACTCTACTGTATGTGACACATCATACATGAAAGTGATTTTCAGTGTGTATTCCAGCAAACCTTTAATGCTCAGGGAAATTTCAAAGAAAAAATTATTACTATTCTGGTTATTGGATGTTGTAAATCAAAAATAGGCGATAAGGAAAAGATAAGTGAGACGCTGCGGAAACGTCCCGATTTCAAAATGCCCGATCTGTTGTTCACACGGTACTATTCTGAGCTGAGCATGATAATGGGTTCATATAACAACTTCTGTAACTAGATCCTTTCATCTCAGCTAAATCAGGGCACATACAGTAGGATAACACGACAGTGCGTCATCTTTAAATAACGATGCGTTATTTACAGTTTGCGCTGCCGTTATTCCCATCTAGAGACTGAAATACTGTAGGATTTTTTGCCTATTGCATGTGCCCTGTTTTAGCCTCTGGCTTGTAGTAACGCAAAGCAGTGTAGCGTTATTTCCCTGTGTTAGCCCTAACAGAGCTTCAGGAATATGATATACTCACGAAGGAGCGGCTCAGTGAGTCAAGACGCTGACTCTGAGAATCCTGAGGTTGGAGCAGGAGAACATGGTTCGGTTCCAGGTGTCGGCTCCTCGTGACCTTGGGTCACCTTATCTCCCTGTGCCTCAGGCACCAAAAACGCATAGATTGTAAGCTCCTCTGGGCAGGGACTGTGTCTGTGTCAGTCCTATGTACAATGCTGCTTACCGTGCACTATATTGCACTTGTGAAGCGCTTTGAGTCCCATTGGGAGAAAAGCGCTATATGAAATAAAAATTATTATTATACTGTATTATAACTGCTCATTTGCATATCATGTTCACTGTCGCCTGTTTTCCTAAAATAATGCTTTTACTTTCTCTAGTGATTTAGGCGTTGCCATTAGTGTGACGTTATCACATTAAATGGCTTAACAGGGCATAATGAACCTGGAATTGGCCACTCCTGCATTAGAGGCACCGAAAATACTTAGGCCAAAGAATTGAACTAAATGACCCTTGCATATGAGAAGCTACACAGCTAAGTATTTAACTGTATAATATGTCAAGTTAGCACTGGGCCATTTTGTCTTTTGTTCCATAATGCATCTGAGCCTAAGTAGTGTAGGTGCCTGTAATGCAGGGGTGGCCAACTCCAGTCCTCAAGGGCCACCAACAGGTCAGGTTTTCAGGATATCCCTGCTTCAGTCTTCGACTGCACCACCTGTGCTGAAACAGGGATATCCGGAGAACCTGACCTGCTGGTGGCCCTTTGAGGACTGGAGTTGGCCGCCCCTGCTCTAATGCAGAGAATATGTTGCTAAGGTATAAACGAGAAGAGCATTATTGTATCACACAGTGTAGGAGATGCAGATTATCCTATAATGATGGCAGGAAATGATGACGACGCCTAAGATCTAAGTGCAGAAATAAACACCTCCATAATTATACAACAATCTAAACTGGAGGAAGCTGAAAGTGTAATGTTAACATCAGTAAGCCGGTGTGGACTAATTAAACATGGACTATTCCCTTTTGAACAGATTCAGAAGGAAACAGCCTTCTCTTCACTAATGTGTCTACTTTTCCCCACCTTCTCTCCAGCTGTTACTCTTTGGGGCCCGGTTTCAATTATACTGTGCATTACGTGGCTTCAATTATACAACCTAATTATACAGCACAATTACAAAGAAATGATATAGTTTCAATTACACCATACCTAATAAAAGCCATAGCATTAAACAGACTGCCAAGGTTTGCACTGCTGAAATGAGGGACAGTTCTGTGGGTGCAGCTATAAATACTTAAATAAAGCAGCTGTTTCCTCCTAAGTCACATTTGCCGTATACAGTAAGAGCCTCTCTAAGAAACGAAGGGTCAATCTTTGTTCACATTGTCTCTGTCAAATCTCCTATAATATAGCGTGAAGTTGATCTTTGGATTTGATCATTAGGAGGTTATGCGCACAGTTACAGTGCAGTGAGGAGAGGGGGGAACACGTTATACCACGTTTCGCTTGCTGTGCTTAATGACCATGTTATCCACCAATTTTAACTCTACCTCTGCTTTAGGCAATTTCTTATTCTGACGGCGTTCCTATTACCTCGCTTCGGGCTCTTCAACTGGTTCTTCAAACGGGCCAGATCACAAATGATTGAGGAGTAGAGGGGCCGCTAGCTAATTGTAATATCATTTTAGATACGTTGAAAGACTTAAAAATGATTATATTTCAACAATGTGCAAGCATTTATAATATCTGCACCGTACATATTTACACTACGGCACCTTCACTCACTAGTGAGTTTCAGTGTGAGAAATTGCAATTACTGTAGCTGCCAAAGCAAGGAGCATGAAATCAGCAGGAGCAGAAAGAACAAGGGCCCCATCAAGACCCACCGCAGACCTCAGACCGCATTTGGCCAAAGGGTCGCCAGTTATAGAGACCAGACATAGCATGCATATGCATATATATATATATATATATATATATATATATATATATATATATATACACTTTTTTTACTCACCATAACTTAACTCAGTATGGTAAACCCCATCCTTTAGCTTCTCTGCATACCCAGTTTACCAACCCCACACTGATGAAACCCATAAAGGTCGAAACAGCTGTCTGTGGGTGGGTTTTCTGGGTATGCACCTTAACCCTGGCTGTGCTCAAAGCTGTGACCATGCAGCAAGCTTAAGCCTATAGGGAACCATGTTAAAAATGGTTTTTGAAGCAAAAAGTGGTACTGTGTGCTCATTTGCATGTCATTTCCCAGAATCCCTTGCTGCAGTGGAAGTGCTGTATGCTGGGTGATAATGGGGAAAGGCGGGGTTGCAGACCTGCCTAAGACATGCAGATGAGCATACAGTTGTATTTACATTTACATATATATATATATATTTTTTTTTTTTATATATATAATCTCAACACACAAAGAAAAAAAGATAAACAGATATGTTATAACGTATATAAATATATTGAATTAAACAGATCTACATAAACAGACAATTAAAAGAAAACATGAAACCAAAACCTTGAACGTCTCCTACACCTCTTGAAATCACATATTGGTATCTATATTTTCAGTCCTTCTCAATTGTGAGTGAGATACCTTTCGGTTACCAACACAGCGTTGATCTATACTTTATTGCACTATTTTGTGTCTCTCTTGTTTTTCCACATATTTGGAATTTGGGGAGTTCCTGATCCCTTGCTTCAGTATTATTTTTGTAAATAATAATTATTGCATTCTAATTGTTTAATATTTTTTTATTTTTACATTATCACAATAAGGCTATAACATTTTGCACGTGGTCTATGAAAAAAAGGTACAGGAATCGCGTTCCCCCTGAAAAACAGCCCTGTGTGTAGGAATCTCTCAGCTCTTATAAACATGGAAATTGCAGTACAATTCTTACTTACAGTTTCTCAAGGGCGTTTAATCCAAGAAAGGATCGATTCTTTAAGAACGAGATCTTGTTATTGCTGAGTATTCTGCAAAAAAATACAGAAAGAAATTAGAAACATTTATGCATTTCATTGTTTAATGTTAGTATGTGAAATTGGCTAGTACTTCATACTTGCTGTACATACTCGTGCTTATGTTGCTTATGAGGAATCATTAGATATATACAGTAAATCTAAAAGAATCATGTAGTACAAATACATACATAGTTTATAGGGTCTTCTAGCTGTGTCAGGCATAAATAGGGTAAAAGTGTTGCGGGATGCCTTATATAGTGTCGTATTTGCGGGATTTTAAGACAGTTTTGATTTAAAAAAAAAAAAATGGTAAAAACATTCATGAAGTGAACTGGAATATTTCCCCCCACTTTAAGAAAACACTCTTTCAGAGAAAAACATATTTTTCGTTTACAATTTTTAAATGATCACTCAGTAATGTTTTAACTTTTAGATCATACACCAGGAGGCGCAACTCCAGTTCAAGGACCCCCAACAGGTCAGGTTTCCAGAATATCCCAGCTTCAGCACAGGTGGCTCAATCAGAGTTTCAGTCGAAGAATCTGATTGAGCCACCTATACTGATGCAGGGACTGATTGAGCAATCTGTGCTGAAGCAAGGGCTGAAGCAAGGACTGATTGAGCCACATGTGCTGAAGCAGGGATATCCTGAAAACCTGACCTGTTGGGGGGGAGCTTGAGGTCTGGAGTTAAGTGCCCTTGTCATACACTATCCACCTGGGAGAAGATACCCACAGCAAGCTAACAATACTGTAAAACTAGTGATCCTAATACTAGGCAAAATTAGTAATACTCTTTATGTGGTTTCCACAGGTGATGTTACACGTTACTTTCTGGTGCAAAAAGACCCATCATCATGAGACGTCATTACTTTTGTGGCTCGGTTGATGGCTGCAAGATTGTTTCCTTGAGGTTCTGCCAAATAGCAGGACTGTTTTAGGCCGTGATTAAACCACAATCGGCCGGCGACGTCGCCGGCTCAAAAACGAATTGCGGCAATCCAATTAAAGCCATCATACCTCGCGTGCCGCGCACGTCGCCTGGAACTGCAGGGCGGCAGACTGGAGAGCAGACATGAGATTTTGTTTTGAGCTGGCGACGGCCGCGTCACGTGAGTGGTTCAGCCAATGAGGGCGAACCGCTCACGGCCACGCCTCCCTGTCTCCTCCGGCTGCCTCCTGACTTCAGTTCACTTGCCACATCGCAGCAGTGACGTCACCAAATCGCTTTGCCACCCTGCCGGAGCTGGTATAAATCGAGGCCTTATAGTTTACCTGGACGATTACAAGAAGCCCATACTTCTGTAAATAAATTAAAAATAAATAAAATACAACAATTTAAAAAAAAAAAAAAAATTGCACACTGCACACACTCACAGCACACTACACACACTCACAGCACCAGCACACACTGCACATACTCACAGCACACTGCACACTGCATACACTCACTGCACACACAGCAACAGCACACAGCATACGCTCAGTGCACACAGCACACACTCACTGCACACAGCACACTGAATGCACACACAGCACACAATCACTGCACACAGCATACACTCACAGCACACAGCATACACTCACTGCACACTCTCACTGCACACAGCACAATACATACACTCACAGCACTCACAGCACACACAGCACACCACACACAGCCACCCCCCCCCCCCCCTACCTTTGGTGTCACAGCCCACCTTTGGGTGCACCGTGGGGCTGCTGGGAGGGAGGGAGGAACGGTGCAAGGCTGGGGGATCGGCACAAGGCTGGGGCCGGTGCGGAGATCAGTGGGGGGGGGAGGGAAATAGGTGCGTGGTTGGCTGCTGAGGGGAGTGCTGGGGAACTATAGTGGCTGCTGGCAGCGTTGCCAGATAGTTCCCAAAAATACCGCCCAATAATATCGCAAAAATAGCCCAAAAGTAGCCCAATAACAAAAAAACGGGCGGCAACTGCTACTCTATGAGCATTCAGTTAGATATTTGAGCCTGAGCAAGTATCCATAGTTTGCGGAACGTAATGTACACTCTGGGGAGCTGAATTAACAAGCTTCACATTCGAGCTCCCCCTAAGCTCTGCAAGGGAGAATATGTAACTACTATACTATTATGAGCAGGACTCGCTATTTCCATATATTGCCACATGTGATACAGTAACACTACTAGATAAATACAGGCAGTCCTCGGTTATCCGACACAATGCGTTACTCAAAAGGGCGTTGGATAGCGAAACGTCTTAAAGCGAAACACGTTTTCCCATAGGAACACTGTTTAAATGAAAGGTTCCGTTCCTGAAGGCAATTTTGACACTAAAATACACCAAATATTTTACGCAGGCAATAAGATATGCAGCACACACATAAATTATATAGTGTATATACTGTATTATATATATAATATAAAATATAATAATATAATATATTATATAGTATAATATAATATTATATATATATATATTATACACATAAACAACTTTGCAAAGCGTTGTAAGAGCGTTAGATAAGCCGTTTTGGCGTAGTACAAATGAACATAGGTATGCATTGCATAGCGTTGGATAAGCCATTCGTTGTAAAGTGAAGCGTTGTAAAACGAGGACTGCCTGTATGTATATAAGTGCTAGCAGCCACATATCTCCTAAGCGGTCTATTCTCCCAATAGCTACCCTGCTATAGTACATTAATGATCAGTATTGGGTCTAACACTAGAGTGGATTACTCCGGTATGGCGGGTATCTAGAGGGCATTTAACCCCTCAACAGGCACTATTACCGCATCTACCATGTAATCCTAATGGACAAGCGGATGCAACTGGGACTAACTAAGTACATATGTTCTACTTTGGATACTCTCAGCAGCTTTTCATAGAGCAAATTAGTTAATTAATTAGCAAATTCTCTTATGACTAGGGGTCTTTGTATATTGAATCAGTGCACACACTAGCCACTTTCGTATCTAATAAGTGACTCTGTGTGTTCACCTCAAGACCACCGGAGTACGTCTGTAACAGGGGAGTAATCCCTGTTCAAGTAATGTGCCTTTAATCTAGCAGTGTGGTGGTTAACTGATCGTAGTCAATTAATAAACACCACCAGCCTGATCTTGATTGCTTACAAAAGCCTGTCTATTGAGACAGGAAGTGACTCCTTAGCTCACTTGTGAGCTGACCTTGGGAGACAGAGCAGGGGTTCTTGAGTCTCCCAGGAGAGACTGACCAAGAGAATACAGATCTCTGGAGCTGACCATGTCTTGAGCTCTGCCAAGAAGACACAGCAGAGCTGATTTCAAGACACAGGGAAAACTACTAAACCTGAAGCTGACACACCCTGAGGGAAGGGAGCTGAACCAGGAACTGAGAAGATTTTCCCTCCTAGAAACAGATAAGACTTTCATTCTTAAGAGACTTCTTATATCTGCTTATTTCATGCTATGTGTTTGGGGTTGGGAGAAATGCTTGACTAAGGGACATGTGAATTAATTGCATAGTGTTTCACTAGAAATATTCCCAAGTGAATAGAAGCTTTGTTCCCCCCCCCCCCTGTGTTTGGATGGATTTCCTGATGAAAAGGAAAAGGCACAATAAAACCTTATTATAATTTCACCTTATAAAAGTCTCCAATTGTGTACCTCTGTGAACGTCCGTCTACATATGGTGTCTGAAGTGAGATGAGAGGTGTCTTTGTAGTTAAAAAGGACCGGAGATTTTTATGTGAAATTTTTTTTGTTATGCTTTTTGCCTACAAACAGTCTGAGCAACTTAGAAAAAAAAAAACCTCATGCAGCAGAGATCAGAGTTAAAGGGATATACACCACTGAAAACGTACAAAACCACAGATGGACTCTTTGCCCCAATCTAAGAGGAGAGAGACTGCTGAAACAGCTAATCCTTATTTGCCTATCACAAAGTGTAATATGGTCATTGAAATAGGGGTTTTGCCTTCCAGCCATAGTCAGGGTTCAAGAAGTGAGTCAGCCCTTAAAAGGGATAGGTGTTTGTTGTTTTCAAAAGTTTCGCTGAAGCAGTGAATACAGATGGTGACCCACGAGTGGTACTGATTTTGCAAATAAAGGTTGAAACACCGCATAAGGCTGCCAGCTGTGAATGGAGTATATGCAGAAAAGTGTGAAAATTGATACAAGACTGTGCTGAAGCAGGGGAATTTTTAGCAAAAAAATGCTGAGTGTAAAATTGCCCTATAGGGGAAAAAGGGATTTCTGAACTGTGTAAAAGGTTTTTCAAAACCAATTGCTGAGTGTTGAGTCACCCTGCCGGGAATGAAAGAAATAGTCCACTGCAAAGAATGTTTTTTTTTCTGCAAGTAAAAAAGTCTGCCTATATATATCTTGGGAGCAAAAACAGACACCCAAAGTGTGAAGTGTGAATGCCATAATACCCAAAGATGAGACTGAAAATTACTGAACTCAGGCAGAAAACCAAATTCTGTTG
The DNA here is from genome assembly GCF_040206685.1 of Ascaphus truei. Lineage (NCBI taxonomy): Eukaryota > Metazoa > Chordata > Amphibia > Anura > Ascaphidae > Ascaphus > Ascaphus truei. The sequence continues at coordinate 74,604,608 of NC_134490.1, read as the reverse complement.
CTGAAGCGGAGGGCTAGCACCTAGCAAGTAAATGGAGTAAAGCAAACAGAAGTTTTTTCCTAGCAACTACACATTCAGCATACCTAAAGAGAGATTAAACCTAGCAAGTAAATGGTGTAAAGCAAATAGACTTTTTTTCCCTACATCTTGTATACCTGATGAGAGAAAATGCATGCACAGCACTGCTGATATTGAAGGAAAAAAAAATTACCCAAGAAAGAAAAGTCTACAGAGATGCCTGTGAGAGCTACGACCTCTACAAGCAAAATATGCCCATCTGTAGGACTACCACAATTGGGGGTTCTAGCAAATACAGTGGCAACAGCTGCAATAGCTCCTCCTGAGGTCAGGAAGAAAATTACACCTGATAGCCTAAAAATGGAGGACAAGATGCAGCGTTCCTATAATGAACCCTACCCCACGGAAGAGTGGCCCTTCCAGTCCAATAAAGAGGAAGACATCTGTTACGGGGAACCTGAACCGAGTCACACCCACAAAACACCCCAAGAATGGTGGGGGTGCCTGTACTCGGCACGAACAGAAAAGACCGCTCCCTTTGATGACGAATATGATCAGCAGGAGACAGAGCGGGAGCAGTGGATCACCAAATATTTCCGTCAGCTATTACAGTTGCAAGAAAAGCCGGGTGGATCCAGTGACGCTGCTAAAATTTCAAATGAAGATGGAGACCCCAATATCCCTGAAGGGACGGTGTCATCCAAATCAAAAAGGCGGAAAAAGAAAAGCAGTTCTTCACTTACCGTGGAAGGAACAGACACGTCCGCAGATCCTGTGGAGGAAAAGGGGGACCGAGTTGCTCTGCAGCCTAGAGAAAATGGAGAATTCGTCCCGCGGTTAACCGAATATCCAGAGGGCCCAAAGCAGAAATCGTGTACCCCAAAGAAGTGTCTGTCCGTTGCCAACAGTGAGGAACCCTCAACCAGTCATCCCAGGGAAGTGGAGCCAGAACCAGTGAGTGACGATCCCTTGACCCGCCCTGAAGATGCCCTGAAAAATGCCAGGCATGACTGTGATATGCTCCGTGAACAATTGAAACAAAAGGAAGATGGATACACAGAGCTACAGAAAAATAACGTAAAGCTACAGGAATATGTGCTCGCAATGTACTCTGCAGCCAGGACAGAATTGGACGATCTCAAGACTGAGCTAGATACTGCAAAGGCTACTATTTCCGCCATGGAAGAAAAGCAGAGCCAATCTGATAAAATGGTGGCTACGCTAAAGCGGAAGTATGAGGAGGCACTGAAGCAGATGACAGTCTTCCAGGAAGAGGTTCACACTCTTCGCATAGAGCTGAATGCCTCACAACAGGAGGTCAACAGTGTCCGGATAGAGGTGGACGTATCTCAGAAAGAGGTTCAGACACTCCGCAGAGCACTGGATGCCTCTTATCATGACACCAACAGCTGCAGCACAGACCTGTAAGTTTCCAGAAAGGAACTACACAGTCTCACTGAGGAGCTGGACATTGCTAAAGAAACTATTGCCAATCTTAATACAAATCTCCAAGTCTCCCAGAAGGAGCTTCAGACCCTCAACCTAGAGAAGGATGTCTCACGCCAGGAGACTGTCAGTCTCAAAGCAGATGTGCGTAAATGGAAGGAGGACTGCAAAGAGGCCCTGAATAGTACAGAGACTGAAAAAGGAGAACATTTAAGATTACAAAGAAAAACGTAAAACTCAAAGAAGAAAATTTTAATTTGACAAACGACGTCAAGGAAAAAAATGAAAAGCTGCACGAGCTTAAAGAAATAAATAGACTTTTGGAAGGTGAGAAGTTTGAAGCAGAGCACCCACTGCAGAACCAACTGCAAGGTCTGCATACGCACCTCGAGAAGGCAGAGGAGAAGCAGCGAACTCTGCAGGGTGACAATCTGCAGGCTGTTAAAGAAATTCAAGTGCTGCAGGAACGTCTGATGACCCAGTATGTCCCCGCAAAGCAGCATGAGAAACTGAAGGCTACCCTGAGCATCACCAAAGCAACGCTAAAAGCCAAGCTTAGAACCCAGGTGACGCGGCACAAAAGGGAGCACAAGAAGGTCCAGAAACTGAAACAAGTAACTGTGGCCCAAGCTAAGAAGTTCATAGTGCTTCACAATGCAATAAAAATGTGGAAGCAAGCTCAGAGAAAGCAAAGCATGCAGATAAATTCCCTGAGAAGAGACTTGCAAGATGCACTCAAAAAACAGGGATCTCTCGCGGATGAGATTACAGTCCTACAAGGACAAGTATTGACCCTGACTAAGCGTCAGTATCCCACAGCCTCAAAAACCCATGAAGACAAGGATACAGTGAGAGCTGGGAATACCGCTCATCTGAAAGACAAGGTTGCAAAATTTGAACCACCTAAACAAGCACTAGCAAAACCTTCAGCCACCCAGCAGGCAACAAAAGAAGGTACACGTGCTGAATTAAAACCAGAAGAATCCTTAGCTGATGAAGCTGAAAAGATGGGACATTCTCTGGAAGTGGGTGTGGAATTGCAACTTAATCTAAAAGGGGCTGAACTAGCAACCCCATTGAGTGGGTAAAGGGCAGAGAGACAGCTTCAAGAGCGGAAAACTCAAAGGGCTGTTTTTAAACGCTCTGCAACTGCTGCCATACAGTATGCCTACAATAAGACGAGCACCCGACGCGAGGGAAATCTCATGACCGCGCACGTAGAAAAAAGACTATACTTGGAAAAAGTCCTCCTCGAGTGACTGAGGGGTGCTGATCTCAAGCACCTTCAGGAGGAGACATGAATAAACTGGAGAAAGGGCTCCAATCCCAGCAGGATTGAGGGTTCTCTTCCTCCATCCACTCTCATTCAAGTCATAGAGATATCTAGAATGAGAGTGGAAGGATGGGCTTTGGACGTGGCAAGCCCGAGCAACCCATAAACAGGGGAGGTATGTAACAGGGGAGTAATCCCTGTTCAAGTAATGTGCCTTTAATCTAGCAGTGTGGTGGTTAACTGCTGGTAGTCAATTAATAAACACCACCAGCCTGATCTAGATTGCTTACAAAAGCCTGTCTGTTGAGACAGGAAGTGACTCCTTAGCTCACTTGTGAGCTGACCTTTGGAGACAGAGCAGCGGTTCTTGAGTCTCCCAGGAAAGACTGACCTAGAGAACACAGATCTCTGGAGCTGACCATGTCTTGAGCTCTGTCAGAAGACACAGCAGACCTGATTTCAAGACACAGGGAAAACTACTAAACCTGAAGCTGACACACCCTGAGGGAAGGGAGCTGAACCAGGAACTGAGAAGATTTTTGCTCCAAGAAACAGATAAGACTTTCATTCTTAAGAGACTTCTTATATCTGCTTATTTCATGCTATGTGTTTGGGGCTGGGAGAAATGCTTGACTAAGGGAGATGTGAATTAATTGCATAGTGTTTCACTAGAAATACTCCCAAGTGAATAGAAGCTTTGTTCCCCCCCCCCCCTGTGTTTGGATGGATTTCCTGATGAAAAGGAAAAGGCACAATAAAACCTTATTATAATTTCACCTTATAAAAGTCTCCAATTGTGTACCTCTGTGAACGTCTATCTACAACGTCAATTTGCTCTACCTTTCAACCAGGACTGTTATACTATGTATACATCTGACCTTGTTTTGCCAATTGTTGCCCGAGCAGTATCTATGGTGTCATTACCAAGCAGGGGATACCAGCTTCCAAAAGGAGGAGCGGCGCGGGTGCGTCTGCACACGCCATGTGCCTGTGATCTGTGAATCAGTTGGATGCTCACATAGCGGGGCGGTCTGGTAATGACTGCAGGTGACCTGAAATTGCAGCTACTGCCGCATCAACCTGCACAACCCTACCCACCGCCCTCCATTCCAAAAACCCGCAAACCGCGACAAGCTAAAATTTCCTGCGGAAATGGGTCTCAAAGTAGCCCAATTGGGTGGGAAACCCGCGGACCTGGCAACACTGGCTAGGGGCCATATACAGTAGGGCTGCCGGAGCCTCACTCCTCCTCCCCCCTCCCCCCGATCGGGCACACGGCGGCCATTTTTTAAAAAATTAGCGCGACTCCAGTTATAGCGCGGTCGGATCGGTTGGCCCCCGAGGACCACGCTATAACGGAGTGTATATATATATATATATATACACAGTACACACACACACATATTGCCCCTTTAAGTAAACTGTCACTATGTTACAATTAACATTGATTGCAGTCTATGTAGTTCACCTTCTGAATGGTCTAAATCATTGAAACAGAAAAACAAAGGGGAACACAGGGGGGAGCACAGGTTTGAGAGATGGTAGGTGTATAGATACAATAAAAAATGGATCAAAATACTCCTAGATAAATAGGTACCGAGGTGATGGTGTGTAAAGTGGAATAATATAAAAAATACTTACACGGCCTTGTGTAAGTACTGTCACGTAAGTGTCTCTTTCCTCTCCTCCTTCTTTCTTCTTCCTTTTTTATTTCTTGTCTCCTTCTTTCCGTTCTCTGGTTATTCCTCTGCTTTCATCCGAATACACGTCCCTTCAATCTCTCGGCGGGGTTCAGATTGTGGTATCTCCCTCGGAGTAAGAGATAAATCAAGATTGAGGGGCAGGTAATACAAAAATACAACAGTTACTGTTCAGGTGGTAATACACAATATATGCAGCAAATCCTGCAAGCACTCACACAGGCAAGTGTGAGTGCAATCCTGGGGGGGTATCTTTATCCTCCTCCTACGTCAGAGTTCACAACCAGAACCCTAATCCTCAACACAGAAGGCCAAATAGTGGGTGAAGGGGAAGATGATAAACTAAAACAAAGATACTCACACGGCCACGTGTGAGCTCACACTTTGAATGGTGTCTTTGAGGCTTCTGTTTGGAATCCAGCACTGCTGCCAAACTCAAAAAAGGCCGCACAGTATACTGAAAATGGGCTAAGTTAAACTTGAATGGACATAAAACCTATGAACATAAAAATATATATAAAACAGTCTAAAAAGCACTCGGTTAGCACAACCCAATGCAAAAGAAGGCCAGTCCTTGCGGGAACTTGTGTAGGTCGCTAGGCTCTCAGCTGACTTTGCCCGCGTCCGGGCGTTGAGCTGTGCTCCTGCTTCCTACGCCCGACGGGGCCGCGAACGTCCAAAAGGCTCTAGGGTTTTGAGCTACGCGTTTCGCTCCAACTAAGGAGCCTGAGGAAGCCCAAACGAGGGCGAAACGCGTAGCTCAAAACCCTAGAGCCTTTTGGACGTTCGCGGCCCCGTCGGGCGTAGGAAGCAGGAGCACAGCTCAACGCCCGGACGCGGGCAAAGTCAGCTGAGAGCCTAGCGACCTACACAAGTTCCCGCAAGGACTGGCCTTCTTTTGCATTGGGTTGTGCTAACCGAGTGCTTTTTAGACTGTTTTATATATATTTTTATGTTCATAGGTTTTATGTCCATTCAAGTTTAACTTAGCCCATTTTCAGTATACTGTGCGGCCTTTTTTGAGCTTGGCAGCAGTGCTGGATTCCAAACAGAAGCCTCAAAGACACCATTCAAAGTGTGAGCTCACACTTGGCCGTGTGAGTATCTTTGTTTTATTTTATCATCTTCCCCTTCCCACTATTTGGCCTTCTGTGTGGAGGATTAGGGTTCCAGTTGTGAACTCTGACGTAGGAGGAGGATAAAGATACCCCCCCAGGATTGCACTCACACTTGCCTGTGTGAGTGCTTGCAGGATTTGCTGCATATATTGTGTATTACCACCTGAACAGTAACTGTTGTATTTTTGTATTACCTGCCCCTCAATCTTGATTTATCTCTTACTCCGAGGGAGATTCCACAATCTGAACCCCGCCGAGAGATTGAAGGGACGTGTATTCGGATGAAAGCAGAGGAATAACCACAGAACGGAAAGAAGGAGACAAGAAATAAAGAAGGAAGAAGAAAGAAGGAGGAGAGGAAAGAGACACTTACACTGGCGACACACTTTATTCGAGCTTGGCTAGTCCCACGAATTCGGGTATACCCGGGTGTATTGAGGTTTGTGACTGTTTTCTGCCCGAGTGCATTGGGTTATTTTCCAGGCAGGGATTGAAGCATTTTATTCCCCCTGGCTGCAATACTGTACAGTATATATATATATATACTGCATTACAATTCATGAATTTATGCCATCTGGTAGACACGCGAAGCATTGCAGCCTATTAAATCCTAATCATTATCATTTAACAGATCAGCCGCCCGTCAGCCAGGCATGAACCCAGGCTGGGAAGGCAAACGCAACGGGGCTTGTCAGAGGTGAGGAGCGGCGCATTCCAGGCATCTGCCAGGTACATACTGGGTATTTGCTCGAATAAAGTGTGTCGGTGCAGTACGTGACAGTACTTACACAAGACCGTGTAAGTATTTTATATATTATTCCACTTTACACACCATCACCTCGGTACCTATTTATCTAGGAGTATTTTGATCCATTTTTTATTGTATCTATACACCTACCATCTCTCAAACCTGTGCTCCCCCCTGTGTTCCCCTTTGTTTTTCTGTACCAATAAGGATCCTGGATAGGTCCTACGGGGGGTCTTTGAGTCAAAGGAAGAGACTTTGGAAGCAGCAGTGATCCTTAACTACTATATAAGGTCGTTATGTTTGTGGATCTACTTGTATCTTGTTGTTACAATTATTTTTTAATTGAACCTTTCCCAGAGGGAGCGCCCGGGTACCCCTTTTTTGCTCTAAATCATTGAACCCTTATATAGGTGTAGCCCCTGTAAGAAAGAGCGGGCTACTTATCTTTCTCCTACTGGAGTAAGCCCTGGTAAGGGCAGGCGCCAGTAGTAACCATGGGTTTTCCCCCCTCACCAAGCCCTGCTTTGAGTGATAGAGGTAGGCCCCTGACTTTGTGGAAGGAATAGACACAGAGGGGGGTCCTGCTGACATCATAAGGGGCAGGGCTGTATCTATTTAGTGGGCTGTCCTGTGTGCGTGTAGTCAGTTCTGGAAGGTGTTTAGTCTGAGGAGTTCAGTGAGAGTTCGGTCTGTGGAGTTGGAGTGTCTGGCTGGAGATTCAGAATCTGGAGAGCAGTGTGTCTGTTCTGTGCAGTGAGAGAACCGTCAGCCTGAGAGTGCTGTGGGAGAGAGAGAGAGAGATTATCGTGTGAAAGCTGAGCGTTCAGCTTGTCAGTCTGTGGAGATAATGTCCTGGGAGCTGAGGAGTGACGTGCTTGTCTGAAGTGGAGTAGGACCCAGCAGAGCTAAATGCTGAACTGAGAGACCACGTGTAGAGTGAGAACGGTGCGTGGAAGAGATGCTCAGAGCCCCATCTGAGTAGAGCTGATACAGCTACAAGTGGACCAATGCCCCTCACCCTGCAGGGGGTGAGGGGGGATATCTAGCCTCACCCCTAGGGCCTACCCTGGGGGCGGGGGTGGAGGCAGGGGTATTGAGGCCCCATCCAGACCATCCTGCCGGGATACAGTCTGGAGGATAAGGAGGGAGGAAGAGACCTTGTTCATATGTGGAAGTACTGCTGCTAATGAACTGCTGCTGTGTATGAGCTACGAGACAATAAAGACATTGCTGTTTTACACAAAAAGACTGTGTGAGAGCTGGATCATTCGCCCTGGGACCAGGGTTTTCTCTGTAAGGGTCCTATCCCACATCCCTGGGACTTATGGAGATGGAGGCGCTGCACCACAACCACTAAAGAATGGAGGCATATACCCCAGAAGCCTGGCCCTGTTATCCCCCACACCAACGCGGGAGACTCAGGCCCTCCTGTTACAAGCAGGTATGCACCACCAAGTACATGTAGCCAGACCTCACTACACCCTAGAGGCACGATCTGTGTCGGGGGGGTGGGGGACATGGGCTACATAGGGTTTATTGGAAACATTATGCTTCTCTTGCTGCTGACACCAGGATCCCTAAACATGTCGGTGCCAACAAGAGACTCTTTCATTCCTTCGACAACAACCAAAAAATGATTGGCTCTAAGCCTACATCTGTGCCTCGCAGAAAGCTAAATATTCACTGCGCACATTCCCCAATCAATTATTGATACAGCTATGGCCCATGTATATTTTATGCTTTTCTGTTTTCAACTTTGCATAACTGCAAGGAAGAAAGCTCGAAAAACCATGATTTTCCACCTATTAGAGTTATTTCTTGACAACGCTTTAGCTTCCTAAATCATTTTGTTAAAGCAGCAGTTCCCCTTACTGAATTTATTCACCCTCTCCCTCCTTTAACCAGGGTGGGAACCAGAGCACCCCTGGGGCTGAATTACACTATTTTCAGCTCTGGAGAGCACTTGGTAACTGAGATACTAAAGATGGCATATTCCTGTCCCCTCCAGGGGAAACAAAATGGCGGGTCTAATGTCCAATAGGAAGCTGCAACATCATCCATTGCAGCTTTCTATTGGCCTGCGTGACGCAGGGGATTTAAATACCAGTAAGTACCTGTGCTCTCTCTTAAACTAGGGGGAGCCTAAAGAGCTTAAAGTAGCTCCCTGGTCAAATCCTGGTAAACCAAAAAGGAGGAGGGGTGGGGGGTGCAGACGCTACTTTAATTTTCTGTAAAGAACTATACAAAAATATATATTCAGGTAATGTGTTTTGATTTTAGTATGTACATATCTCTTTATTTATACAGTATAGTATCCACAGTATACTCAGAACTTTACATAGACAATACAGTACAGGGAATAATAATAGCATGTTCTCGTATAGCGCTGCTAGTTTTACATAGCACTTTACAGAGACATTTTGCAGATGCAGAGCTTACAACCTATCTTTTTGTTGCCTGAGGCACAGGGAGATAAAGTGACTTTCCCAAGGTCACAAAGAGCTGACGCTGGGAACTGAACCAGGCTCCCCTGCTTCCAACTCAGTGCCAGTCAGTGTCTTTACTCATTGAGCCACTCCCTCTCTCATAATACGATAACTGCAGTCAAGTCAGACAATAGGAAAGAAAACCCCTGCCCCGGAGAGCTTACAATCTACGTAGTGTTTGTTTAGTAAAACCCTCCAAATGCAGCACACAACGGCAAGAACCTCAGAAATCGCAAATCCCTGGCTATATCTTCCCTTCAAGAAAGCACGTCTCCTCTGCAGCGCGCATTCTCATGTACTTGTAACACATGCATTGCCCCATTGAGGGCAAGTCTCCTGACGTCCCATCTACTCTGAAGATCAGTCGTTCGGTTTCCTGTTTTTCAAACACATAAGCGAAAAGAGCATCAAATATAATGTTTTCAAATAAGAGTGTCATTCGGTCTGCAGTTTTCTTTATACTAGTTCTGCTTAATAGGGTCAATTATTTTCAAATGAATAAAGATTGTTGCTCTTAATTAGGGGGTAAATCTGGAAGCGATAAGGAACAGTTCAGGCCATTCAGAAACAGCTATTTAAATGCAATTATCCACGAAGCTCTTTCATTTTTCAAAATGCAGCTGAAATATTTAATGATTTGTCATAAATTACATGAGCAGTTATTATAGGAAAGAGTGTGCATAATTTATACCTTCCCACTTTTTAAGTAATAGATTAACTTGTGAATTATCAAACACACACACACACACACACACACACACACACACACACACGTATCTATGAGGGTATATAGATATGCATATAAATTTAGTCAATCATGCAACAAAAAAATGAACTCATTGCTTTTTTGCCTGGCTGATGGAGAACTAAAATACTGTATTATATTTGTGAAATCTTATCATGTCAATACAGATATGTTGTACTGTAAACATACACAAGTAGGCAAACACGCACACATACTCTCGGAATGCTCATTAAGACATGTGGATTTGATTGTGACATGTTTCGAATAGGAACAAATTAATAGTGAAATTAGAATCCGAAAATCATCCTCTATTTAATGTTAAGGGGGATGAATAAAGGAGGAGACTGGAGGGTTGCACTCCGAATGTTGAATATTCATTCAAAGAAGAAAACACTGGAGAGATCTGAAGGATTTGGAAATGAAACGTGAGTAGCGATGGCCGAGAGGCAGTTAGGCAGTGCGACCAAAGGGATCTCATAAAATACATGGGCGCAGATCCTCAGAAGCACGTCAAATTTGCGCTAATAACGATCGAGGAACGGACATTATTTTTCTTCATTTTAACGGGTATCCTCAAAGATAATGCGATGCAAAAATAACATCTTTGCGTAAAAGGCAGCGGCGCTATTAACGGGGATATTCATGCCTCAGAGATGCGTTCACCAATGCACTGCACATGCGCATTGGTCAAACTTTAACGTGCGTTCTTAACGCATGCGATAAAGACGTGTAGTCCCCCCCCCCCAGTGGGTTTACTATAGTTTAATGAAGGGACGTAATGGGAATGTATAGGAAAGGCCCCAACCAGATGTAGCTTATGCTATGTAGTTTATTTCATGTAGCTAGTTTTAAGTTGCCAAAATGGCTCCTGTCGGGTGTCTGGCCACTCCTTCGTTCTACAACCTACTGCAATGGTCACCTGACGTGTGAATCCTGATAGGCTAAGGATGTATGTACCTCGCCCAGTTACAAGGGCAGGATAATGACATCACACAGGGGTATAAAAGGAGCTGCAGAAGCTTCCAGACCTCAGGCTCCTGGAGGATCAGGAGGGGAGGAGTCTCGCTGTCTTAATGTACAGGCAGACCCCGCATTAACGTACGCAATGGGACTGGAGCATGTATGTAAAGCAAAAATGCACTTAAAGTGAAGCACTCCCTTTTTTCCAGTTATTGATGCATGTACTGTACTGCAATCGTCATATACGTGCATAACTGATGTAAATAACGCATGTGTAACAGGCTCTATAGTCTCCCCGCTTGCGCACAGTTTCGGTACAGGTAGGGAGCCGATATTGCTGTTCAGGACGTGCTGACAGGCGCATGCGTGAGCTGCCGTTTGCCTATTGGGCGATATGTACTTACTCGCGAGTGTACTTAAAGTGAGTGTCCTTAAACCGGGGTATGCCTGTATGGTGTTAATGGTATGTCTTTAATGTGTAACTCTGTGTGAAGAAGTATGATCACCTTTTATTGTTTTACAGTTAGGGAAGTGTCCCTTATCTAGGAAGGGCCACTGTAATAGTCTGGGGAATGCTATCTTTCCTTTAAGTAAAGACGTGTGTGACATTTCAAAGTAAAGGATCCCTAAATCAGGGTCCCGGGGAAGTGTCACAGATAGAGTTGCTCTAACGCAACCCTACACATACCAGGTTGCAAGGAGGGGTTACAGACGCATTAATAACAAGCTAATGCAAATCTTGTTATAATATTGAGAAATGTTACAGTTTTACACTTAACTTTTTCCATTATTTAGTGTGTCCTTTCTTCATTTATTTTCAGTGTACATTAACTAAAATGTTATATTAATTATTAGTGGTGAGGAATGTATGGATATATATTATTGTACACCCTTACACTAATTATTACATTATATACCATATTAGTGCACACAAACATATCACATTTATCCAGTGCTTTTTGTTTAAATATAAATGGTGCCGGTACCCAGCCACTTACCTTCTCCTGCTCTTCATCGCGTTGTCGTGACGTCGCAGCATTATATGATGCCGTGTTGTCATGGCAATGCGATGACGTCGCGGCGTTATGTTGGAATGGGAACGTGGCGCCATGTGATGTCGCAGCATAATTTGATGCCGCGTTGCCATGGTGAGAGGGTTAAAGTTCAAGCTAATTGAAGGAAGGAACGAGTGCAGCTTATTAGGCTTGGTAGTACACCATAAACGAGCAGCAAGAGGTTTTAATCTCCCCAACGTCTGCCCCTGCACCAGAGCATCGGTTCCCGGAGTGTGTGGGCAGCGTTGGAGCACATCTGCAGATGTCCCCCTGCAACGGAGGAGAAAGCCACAATCTCCCTGCTTCAGCGCTATTTGCCTGTTTACTCTGTATTTGCTGTGTGTAAGATTCTGGGTTTTCCAACCAGACCAGCTGCATCACGCTATCCCAATTGTAGTATTTTTACTGTTTTTCTAATCTTTTAAATAAATTAGCGTCGTTTTCAGCCGTTTTGTATAGTTTTTGTTACTCCTTATTTATATGTTTGTTTGTAGTGTTTTGTTGGTGGTGTGTTAGTTTTTCGTTTGCCTATTTATGTGGTGAGTCTGTATGTTATGTGTAGTTCAGTTATGCCAGCAGGATACACTCTGATTTTCTTTTGTGTTTAATTCCCACATATCACGGGACGTATCTCCACGGATCCATCGCGTTAGTTCAGAGCTGCTGGATTGAACTTCTCATTCAAGTTTATTTCCATACTTGGAAGCCCATTGGACATTTCTATCGGCTTATTCTAAGGCGCCGGTTCGTATTTGGTATCTGCATGGTGACGCCTCGTTGAAGAAGATGACGCCGGAGATGAGCAGCAGCAGGAGAAGGTAAGAGAAAAAGGTGATCTTATTTTGGATTTCACTGATCTATACATGAATCTCAGCATCCGCTGCCTGCTGCGATATATATTCTCATAGTCCATTGTCCCCCTATTGTGGTAGTTGTTCACCTTAATTTAAGTTTATTACTTCACTCTCAAGCTCCTAGCAACATATGCTCCTCTAATTTACCTATTATCTTAAGCGTGACCGCTATTGAATCATGTTTCTTACCATTACAACTTTACCCTACTATCATATTTTTTTCAAGACTGTTTAGATTAAAACACAGTGATCTATGTTTTATTTGAATTTAGTAAATGCTAGGTTTTCATTTTATGGTGTGCAACAAGTGAATTCTTTGCAGGAGCATATCTCATTTGCCCCTTTTCTGTAGATATTCACTAATTCACAGTTTTGCACCCCTTCAGATCACTTGAATTTATATTATCTATCCTGGATAACTAGGTGCCAAATTAGTTGATCATCAATTACCCTCCTCTCCCTTTTAGCTTTCCGAGTAATAGACAGTCTGCTGATCTGTTTGTGATACTTTGTTGACAAAGGTAAGAGCTCAAAAAAGGTGTATGTGAGAGCCAATTTCAAAAGAGGAAGTGGATATGACTTTCAAAATGGTTGCTGTAGCAACCAAAGAATAATCAGTACATTAAAAAAATTATTAAAAATTACATTAGGAGTTAAATATACATGCAGACAGTATTAGCTAATACTTTTTAAAGCATATACAGGTATGATATATATAAGCAATTATGAGTTTCCTAATGACACTAAACTTGTAAAGCATGAATAGCTTTCTTGCACAGGGATGTTAATATAAAAAAGCATGCTATTCATTTATATTTGTATTTTTATATTTGTTTTTTAATCCAAGGTCATCTCTAACAATTTAGTGTATGCGTAAACTACGCATTTTAATGTCTGTAATAATGAAAGAAATACTTTACATTACAATTTTTTTGTGAAAATTTGTCGAGGTGACACACTGTACCATGACCATCAGTGTACAGTAATGAATTTGGCCAATTATCTTTGCAAGTAAAACTCCTACAAATGATAAATGTAGACACAGGCTCTAATGTTTCTGTCTGAAACAACTGCACAGCCCATTATACAAAAGAAAGATCACCTTATTTAATACAGGGGTAGCCAACTCCAGTCCTCAAGAGTTACTAACAGGTCAGCTTTTCAGGATATCCCTGTTGTTTCAGCACATGTGGCTCAATCAGTAGCTCTATCAAAGACTGCACCACCTGTGCTGAAGCAGGGATATCCTGAAAAGCTGGGCTGTTGGTAGCTCTTGAGGACTGGAGTTGGCCACCCCTGGTTTAATAGCACACTGGAAAATCATATTTAACATGACAAAGGTTTTGTTCTATCCATCGCTGGTCACTGTGGATGAGATGTAATGTGCTGCTATGCATGAACACTGTCGCACGATGTCCTTTCCTTGGGAGTGCCGTACATGTTTTTGAAATGAGAAATTCTTGCGCTTTTTTAATTATTATTTTTTCTAAATATAGGTATTAATGTCAGCTCCGGGGGGCCCCCTGCTTCCTGAGATACAGACCTCCAAAAGGGGGTGCTGGTATCTTGGCAAAGTTTAAAGCTCCCGCATCACGTGGTCCAATAGGAAGCTTCACCTGATGACATCACAGCTTCCTATTGGCCCACAGGGCGCGGGAGCTTCGAACCTCCGCCATTACGTGAACCCTGCTAGCCGAGTGGAGCGGCTACCTGCCCCCACTACGGAGGTAAGTATCTCCAGCTCCAGAGACCCCTTGCTTCAATGCTATGTAAAAAAAATAAACACAAATGGGGGGGAGCGAAATCACCCGCTTGAATTGCCGCTTAAATGCATTATATCTTGCGCTAAACAATATATTTAGGAGTGCTCTTAACTGTCTTTTACGTTGATATTCAAAACCTATATTATGGTATTTTAGGCACAGAAATATCAAGCTGTTTACTGATTGCAGATTCAATAGTATCAAGTTTGGGTTATAAAACATTTAACGGCGTTTCTAAAAGTATTCGGAACATGAATCATCCTTTTTTGCAATGTGATTGTATAATGTACAGTACGTTTTCCTAAAATCCTCCCTCCCTGTTGTGCTACGGTATGGTTCTGCGGAGAGTGTTATAACTGGAATGATTTGTCTCCACACCCAATAGCGCTGCCTGTCAGCTTCCACTTTCAGGGACTACAGTAGCTTGTGAGATTGGAGAAAAACCACTTCAATTTTTGCAAGTGTAATATGAATACATTTGACTAATAGAAGAATGAAATCCGAAGCTTCCATGTTAAAATTACAGACTTTAATATTTATTAGAATTCAAGATACTTCCCAAGGGAAAATGTATAATGTAATAAATTCAGATGTAAAACTAAAAATAAGGAAGATTGACAGCTTGTTGATCAACTCAAAAATCTGCTCATCGGATGAGACTAGAACTCAATTTGTTCAGTTGCTATAACATGTCTAGTTTGCACTGACTCTCAGCAAATGTAGATATCATACTAGATTAGTATAACCCAGCTAAATAAATACATTCAATAACAACATTCAATTGTGAGAATCTTTTTATTCCATCAATATTTTGTGGAGAAAGGTAGCGGCAGATTCATTTCATTTTCTTTGCCTCATATTACTTTGACCTTAATCTTGTCAGTGGCACCGAACCTCTGGCATTTGTGGTCATGTGATTGTTTCAGCAGTGATCACATGACCACCGCCACCCCCAGCTGACGGAACTGGAAGGGGAAGGGTCGCCACTGGCGTGTTTAAGAGGGAACATCCATGACTTGAGCGGCAATAGAATGATTAAAAACACCATGCATTAAAGCTGCAGACCAAGCAATATCCTATGTGTGGTTTTTTAATAAATCAGTTCTGTATTATGAGAAAATACTTGTAGCAGTAAAAAAAACACACACAACTCTGAATGACATTTTTATTGTATAATGTAACAAGCATTTCTTGTTTCTATAGCAACCATTTACAAAGTCGCATCCCCTTCCTCTTCTGAAACAGGCTCTTGTACACCCCTTTTTGAGCCCTGCCCGCTCACTAGCGGTGCACCAATTCTATCTAGTGACTGACTGGTCACGTGATCTGCCCCACAGAACTTTGCATCTTTGGTCCTGGTCACCGGAGACCAGGACTTTTTAAAAATATATACCGGATCATTCACTAGGCAAAACAAGGTAGTAGAACCAATTTAAGTTTATTCCTGGTCCTCTTTACGGTTAAAGATCCTACCTGCAACCGCTACGTTCAATTCACAGAACTTGGTCCTGACACCTGACGTAGTCTCTGCAGGGCAGGCTTTCCTAGCTTCAAAACGAAGCCGGTTGCTCTGCTATTCGTGAAGAGCAACTTTGAAAAGCCCCCCGCGCTTCATCAACACAAGTCACTAGATGGTCTGGTTCTCTGAATCGGCTTCCTCCTTACATACCCTCCGCTGTTCTATGTTCAGCATGGAGGAAGGAGGAGCGACCAATCAATCAGAGTGTGGGAATTCCATCCCACTAGCCAATAGGAATAGGGGCTCGTCCTTTGGCTGATGTCATTGGGGGCTGTGTGCCAAGTTGGCTCGGGATGCCCTATGGGCGGGACATACGGATTGACCAACGGGAAACGCGCCGACATTCTGCGGCTTCCCCCAGTCAACCCATTGCCACCTACTGGGCAGGCTCCACCGAGTCTGGCAGACCAGAGTGTCCTTCCCGGCACCTCTATGGATGCCCGGGCTGACTGAATAGACATTTATAGTAAATGCAGCAACACAACAAAAATATAGTTTAATAAAAGATATGCCTTGGGGAGACCCATATCTGTGAGGGACATAGGACTGGGATATCTGGGCTCGAAAACCAGGAGTATGAGGGACACTGGGCAGCCCTGGTGTAATTCCACCCGCGTACCGGCAAACCATGCCTGCACGCCGGGGAGAATTAGGGGTAACTTTGGCCCCCGAACTCCTGCAAACAAAATATTTGCATTTCTACCCAAATACCTTACCTAAAACTTACACTCAGAAAGTTTCAGGAGTCTGGGGCAAAGGGAATATGAAAGTGGAAAGCAGGGGTCATTTTAACTTTTGCATGTTACAGTACATGACCCCTGGCTTATGGTGCTATGTATTTGCCATGGACCCACAGATTTCAGGGTGCCATTTAGTGCACCCCCAAGCCGAATCTTCGCTGATCGATCACAGGAGAATGGATCAATTAGCAACTTAGCTAATTACTTATTGTATGGATTGTATTGATGCAAATATTAAAGCTTGGACTGCTGCTTTAAGACATGTTACAGTTTACAGATATACCACAGATATTATTCTATCTGCCGGGGCAAGCTTCCAAGGGCGTTGTAAATTCCTGAGACCTTCCCTGTCCAGCAAACTCAGAGGTGGCAGAGGGGACACTCGGTTAGTTATCATTACAGATTCACATTCTGTAATAATTCATATCTGATACAACCCATAATAATAATATCAAGTATAAATTAAAAAAAAAAAAAAAAGGCAAAAGTACACAATGTTATTGATAGGAAATGTGAGAAGATATATGTGTTGCAAATAGCAGATAATTAGGCCGTGCTGAGCCGCGCTGAGCAGATGCACTTACCTCCTGCATCTGTCATCAGCGCAGCTTTAGCAGCTGCTTCTGCACGCTTCCGCATGTGTGCGGAGGCTGAGAAATTCTGAGCAGACAGGCAAATTTACCTCTCAGGGAAGCGGAAGAGCGGTCACGTGACCTCTCACATCCAATGGGAGCGAGGGACTAGCCCCAACACCTGCCACGCCTCCGTTCCGCCTCCACCACGCCTTTGCCCCGCCTCCGCCCCGCCCCAAAGCGCGCTCACTGCCTCGCCTGCCAGGACACAAAAAAGCTCCAGTTTGAGCAGGCGAGGCAGAGCAGGAGCGCGGATCAGCGCGGCCCGAGGCACCATGCCCGAGGCCTTAGTTTCCCTCTCAAGGGTACCAGTAGTACTATACTAGGTAGTAGTAGTAGTACTAGTAGTACTATCACAAGGCGGTGTCTATGTATTCGTCACGCGTCTCTGAATGCCAAGGTCTTGGTATCATTACTCTGATGCTTATGGGATATTTTACTGTATAATCTCAAATTAATTTAAAATCCCCCCTTTCCCGGAAAAAGCCAGCAATAAAAGTGACACAGGGAAGTCAGTGACAAATATGAGATAAGACACACTCACAAAGACATCTGGCTTTTGTCACAAATGGAAGATTGTGGGGCTTATTCTGTAAGGTGTGATAAGCACAGATGACGTGCTACTGCATGGAAAGTCCCATTGAATTTAATAGGGCTTTTCCTGCAAGAGTGCGTCATCTGCGCTTCTCACACCTTACAGAATAAGCCCCTGTGTGTTTAAAAAATGGGATTTGAGAACCCATAGTAAGAATCCACCCAGAGGTGTATTATACCTGAACACGTGGCTTTCAATATTACTTATTTCATGGCCCCTTGAAGGATCTAATATCATTCACGGTTTTCATTTTAAACAGTCTACATCTATATAATGTATGTTGTTGCAATCCTTTTTTCTGTAATAAGCCTTGTACGCTTTTTGTAATATTAAATAAGGAATGTCATGTCTTTGAGCCATAATAGAACCTTTTTAAAGAGATTGACTGCATTTTCGGACACGTTATACCAACTTGGGTTTTTGCTTTAATTTCATATTTTTCCCAGTATAAGGGGGACGAGGACTCCTGAAGTGTAAACCATTACAGACAAAAAAAAAACAAACAAAAAGGTTCCCCCTGAATGCACTCAGATCAACCTAATTGATATGATGTAATGAATTAAAATAATTTAATATATCAGCAATCAATATAAAATAGTAGTTGTACAGAGGGGTGTGGTAAACAAGTCCAAGACCACCCCCAAATTACATACCAAATGTGTTAACGTTTTAACCGTATGACGTACATACACGGAAAAAAGGTAAGGAAGAAAAACACTGCACCTAAATATACTGGCATATAGCCTCGGTCTATAAATGTCTCTCAACGCCTGCAGAACTAAGTACAAACTTACAGTGAGGAAGCACTTTTATCTAATAAACCGGCAGTCTCAGATAATGTAAAACTGTCGATACTGAATCTGGAGGAGAAGATTCCTTGAGAGGTAATAATTAAAATACCTATAAGTACTGAAAGCAAGGAGTAATCAGACCAGTAAAATGTAATAATATATGTGCAGAGTTCAGCGTGAAGTCACAGTAACAACACTCCCAATTGAATCTGTATGTTCAGCATGGTGGGGTGGAAAAGACAACTAGCAAGGGTGTAAAATCCTGGAATAAGGGCTAGCACAAAGTGTGCAAATGTATAGCCCTGAGGCACGGTTCGCAGACCGTATCAAGTTATAGCCTCATAACTAGGAGTACTTTATTAGGCATAAACTTATATAATAAGGAAAATGTCTCAGTAGTGATATAATAAAGTCTCAACACTTATAGTATATTCAGCTAGTGTCTGTTACCACATAATAATTGTAACCTAGAAACATATAGTAATGGTTCCATGGGAACACACACGCTGACATTAAACAGAAAACTCCACTTAGATGAGCCTCATATTAAAGTATATATACCTCGCCCACAATACAATGTGCGAGGTATACAGACGATATTGCTCCTGGAAGACCACCTCCGCCTCCCACCACCCAAGGTAAAGATTCGCGTAGGTGGGGGCGCAGGCGGTCCCCATGGCTGTGCCACGGAGCTGGTGATACATCTTACCGTCAAAACCAAAGAGGTTGTGAGTAAGGATGAACCGTAATAAGTCCACCACTAGTATGTTATGATTACTAAATTCACAACCTCGTGTTTGAAGGTAGTACTCTACTGCATGGATGCCCCTATCGTGTATTATTGAGGTATATAAGGATTCTACATCCAGGCTGATAAGCAATGTATCCTCATCAATTAACATATCCTTGAGTCTATTTAATACGTCCTTCGTATCCCTCAGGTAAGAGGGCAGCGAAGTCACGAAAGGGCGAAGGACCTGATCCACATATATGCTACATTGTTCCGTCAAGTTAGAAATTCCTGAAACAATGGGGCGTCCAGGGGGGGCATCTAGACTTTTGTGTATCTTGGGGAGGGAATAGAAAGTGGCCATCCTAGGCGTTCTATTGAGGAGTGCCTCACTCTCTCTCTTCGAGAGGGCCTTAGTATAAATGCCCTGGTCTAGGATCAATTTTAAGTCACGCATGTAAGTGATCGTCGGGTCAGTTCTCAAGAGTGCATAGCAATTTCTGTCAGAAAGTAAACGTAGATTTTCCTTAACGTAGTCGGTGGTGTTCATAATTACAACGTTTCCCCCCTTATCAGAGGGTTTAATCGTAATAAGAGAGTTGGTTCGTAACTCTGACAAAGCCTGCCTTTCGGAGCAACTTAAGTTTGTAAGAGGTGATCTTGGCCTCAGACGTTCCAGGTCAGCGGTAACTAACCTGAGAAACGTGGCAACATTAGGACAGATATCTAGGGCGGGTGTGAACTTAGATTTGGGTTTCAGGGTAGAGAAAGGACCCTCGCCAGGAGTCCTTAGGCTCTCTTCCTCTAGAGCTGCTAGGTTACTGATGTTTTCTAAGTACTGATCGTCAAAATCTTCCTGCCCTACTGCCCTTAGCTGGTTTTGTGCCCTTCTTTTGAAGAATTTATGTAATAAAAGTTTGCGTCCGAACAGATATGTGTCTTTTATTTATTTATTTATTTATAAAATATTTTACCAGGAAGTAATACATTGAGAGTTACCTCTCGTTTTCAAGTATGTCCTGGGCACAGAGTAAAACAAAATAATACATGGTTACAAATACAGTTACATAAATGAACAAGGTATACATTATATACAAGACATTGCATGCACAGTTAAAGAAAATATATATTATGAGCGTATGAAACAGTTACAGACCAGATTAAAGTGTGAGACAGCCTTAGATTTGAAAGAACTTAAGCTGGTGGTGGATATGAGACTCTCTGGTAGGTTGTTCCAGTTTTGGGGTGCACGGTAGGAGAAGGAGGAACGTCCGGATACTTTGTTGAGTCTTGGGACCATGAATAGTCTTTTGGAGTCTGATCTCAGGTGATAGGTTATTATCAGGATTTTATCCAGTCAAATGTAATAAAATCCTCAGTGGGTGAGAAAGAAAGTCCCTTTTGCAGGACCGCCATCTGATCCTCACTGAGGATAATAATGGATAAATTCACAACTTGACCAAAATCAGTAATAGTATCTACTATCTGCGTCGACGAGATTGTCTCCTTGGTCCCCCCCTGTAACTCCAGGTGTCTCTGTCTCGCAACCCACCCCACCTTGCCTCTTCTGGTCTTACTTGATCTTGGGGTAGTGGGTAGCGGGGGTCCTGGTCTAAAAAAACGACCCTGGAGGGTTCAATTCGTCCTGGTTCCCTGCGCTCGCCACCATCACTCTCCTCATTGGAGGTGTCCCAATCAGTTGAGGACGCTGGGTGATTAAATCGAACTTTCTTCTCTTTTTTCTGTTTATATATTGGCTTATGGGCTACATGATTCAGCATGAAGTACTATCTATCAAGCTAAGTATATCGTGTGAATAGCCCTTTTGTGTTATGTTTCTGCTTTAATGCATTATGAGGGGTGTCTTAGGATTTAACTGGTACTACACACCAAATGGGCAATCGCTACCTATTGAGATTGATACAATATATGTAGCGTTATTTTCTGTTCATTGAGACTGCTACAATGTGTGCCGTATATATACTTTAATATGAGGCTCATCTAAGTGGAGTTTTCTGTTTAATGTCAGCGTGTGTGTTCCCATGGAACCATTACTACTGTATATGTTTCTAGGTTACAATTATTATGTGGTAACAGACACTAGCTGAATATACTATAAGTGTTGAGACTTTATTATATCACTACTGAGACATTTTCCTTATTATATAAGTTTATGCCTAATAAAGTACTCCTAGTTATGAGGCTATAACTTGATACGGTCTGCGAACCGTGCCTCAGGGCTATACATTTGCACACTTTGTGCTAGCCCTTATTCCAGGATTTTACACCCTTGCTAGTTGTCTTTTCCACCCCACCATGCTGAACATACAGATTCAAATGGGAGTGTTGTTACTGTGACTTCACGCTGAACTCTGCACATATATTATTACATTTTACTGGTCTGATTACTCCTTGCTTTCAGTACTTATAGGTATTTTAATTATTACCTCTCAAGGAATCTTCTCCTCCAGATTCAGTATCGACAGTTTTACATTATCTGAGACTGCCGGTTTATTAGATAAAAGTGCTTCCTCACTGTAAGTTTGTACTTAGTTCTGCAGGCGTTGAGAGACATTTATAGACCGAGGCTATATGCCAGTATATTTAGGTGCAGTGTTTTTCTTCCTTACCTTTTTTCCGTGTATGTACGTCATACGGTTAAAACGTTAACACATTTGGTATGTAATTTGGGGGTGGTCTTGGACTTGTTTACCACACCCCTCTGTACAACTACTATTTTATATTGATTGCTGATATATTAAATTATTTTAATTCATTACATCATATCAATTAGGTCGATCTGAGTGCATTCAGGGGGAACCTTTTTGTTTGTTTGTCTGTGTATCCCTTTGTCCCCTTTTGCACCAGACACGATCTTTAACTATCTGACTACTTACCTCTTCATGTACTTCAGCTGATGCGTTAGCCTTCCCTGTCCCTCCTCTTCCCTATCCTTTCCCCTTCCCCATATTTATAGTGTAAACCATTACATTAATCCTGGTGCTGCCAGTGTAATTGGGGTGTAGTGTAACGGGTTTTGGGGTGTGAGTGCTCATTTATGGCGCCCCGCAGGGAGGTAAGTGGGAGCTAAATTGGCACCCAGAAAAAATATCTTTGTGATTGATACAGTATGTCTCAGCCTTGCTGCATGACTCATTGAGATCTTTCTGTTAAGAGAATAAACTAAATCCATAATGACCAGTGGGCAGAATTTCCATCTAAAATCCTCTTCTTCTGAGACATCAAACATACAGTAGGAGTTACAGTAAATATTTATTAAACCAAAATGCAGCCTTTGGAAATATCACCATGGCTGCAGTAATGCGTATGTGAATGTCAGTTATGCTACGCTGAGTTATAGCCAGATACTGTCATTCTACCCAAACATTCTCTGCTCCACTGAAAAAGTTAACACTGAAGCTCAAAGCCAACTGCAGTGTGTATTACAGGAATCAGAATATACTTCAAGGAAAGGCTATGGTTAAAGGTCAGCACTCCTGGGCATCTCAGAGCAAGTTAGAAAACAGCGCTGTTGTATATAAATTGGCATTCTCTCGCCCCAAATAGACATCTTGGCAGTGAATATATGGGATCCCTGTTAGTGAGGGATTAGGATGGTTACTTCATTATTAAAGCAGCAATACTACATTCCATTTTTTCTTATTTTTATATGTAAAGCATCGGGTAATGTATAATTCAACATCATTACCTAAGCTGGTAATCATTTGGTGCGCCTGTTCAGGGGCGCAGCTATAGACCGAGCAGCCCGGGGGGCCAGCGCTCTTGGGGGGACTGCTCTCCTCCCACCCCACCTGTTGGTGGTCCATCGCTCTCTTCAGACAGGTGGGGGGAAGATGGTATGCGGGTTAAACAGAAGCTGGCAGAGGAATCAGCACCTGTTACAGAGCAGGACAGCAGGGGAGGAGTATGCTCAAGCAGCAGACACCGGAAGTAAGAAACACTTCCGGGTCAGACCACAAGAGCGCGCTCCTCCCCTGCTCTGTAACAGCTGCTGATTCCTCTGCCAGCTTCTGTTTAACATCGGACCAACCACAGGTAGGCGCGGGGGGGGGGGGGGGGAGGAGGAGAGAGAACAGAGAGAGAACAGAGAGAGAACAGAGAGAGAGGTGGGGGAGAGGTGATGATGATGATGACGATGGGAGAGGAGGAGGAGGATGGGGATAGATTTGGGGGAGAGATGATGAGGATGTGGGGGAGAGACGAGGAGAGAGAGATGATTCTGATGGTGAGGGGCAGAGATGATGAGGAGGATGTGGGGGAGAGACGAGGAGAGGGAGAGATGATTCTGATGGTGAGGGGGAGAGATGATGAGGAGGATGTGGGGGAGAGACGAGGAGAGGGAGAGATGATTCTGATGGTGAGGAGGAGAGATGATGAGGAGGATGTGGGGGAGAGACGAGGAGAGGGAGAGATGATTATGATGGGGAAGGGGAGAGATGATGAGGATCAGGGAGAGGATGGTGGAAGGGAGAAAAAAATTGCAGTCAGTATTTATATTAATGGGGCCCTGAAAAAAAATTTGCCCGGGGGCCCGCGCATGTCTAGCTACACCACTGCTCCTGTTATAAAATCGGTAAAAATCCTATTTGTGTGCATAGCATAACGGCCGCCTTTCAGTTTTAATTAATCCTTCAGTCAGTGTAACTCAGTAGCTACAATGTATCCTTATATTACTATGGTAACTATCTATTGTTTCAGTTTGCAGGTCAAACTGCAGAGAATATTGACAACAAATGATCACAAAGGAAATTGTTGCAAAGATCTTGCACTACTGGGGAGGTGTGTTAAACCTGCTATAGAAATCAAAAGGATGCACAGTACATTAAAACTCATTAAAAATGGCATCAAGAGTCGATTTAAAAAAAAAATGTAGTAAGTATTATCTAATATGACAGAACTGATTTATTTAATAAAATAATACATGTCAGTGTAACTCAGCCACTTCAATGTATCCTGATATTACTAAGGTAACATTATCTTCTGTTACAGTTTGCAACTCAAACTGATTTATTTAAAACAAAAACATAAGATTTCACACGTTTTGCTGCTTTAAATGTGATATGTATCAAGATGATGCAACTGGCTCCAGACCATGGAGCAACAATTTTCACTTGTGTCAACACACCCCATCATCACATGTATACATTTGTTCATCTTGTTTCCTATCTTTGATGCAGAGTTTTTAGCAGCAGAGGCTTGCGCATTGGAATACCATTGCATCATTTTGACTTTTAATTTGGAGAAATATTCCAGCTTGCAATGCCCAAATACAGTATATGAGCTGTACAGTTGCCCTATACTCAAATTCTAGAAAATGTACAGACTGTCCTTTTTCACCACCAGAAAAGTACCAAACTCCATGGGTACTAATCAGAGGAGCAGTATAATACCCAAAGATTAGAAGCGCTACTACCAGTATGAAGTTTGTGAAAATGTAATGAAATTGTATTGTATGTCTTTATTTATATAGCGCCATTAATGTACATAGCGCTTCACAGCAGTAATACATGCGGTAATCAAATAAATAATAGATAATATAAATAACAGATCATGGGAATAAGTGCTTTAGACATAAAAGTAACATTAAGGAAGAGGAGTCCCTGCCCCGAGGAGCTTACAGTCTAATTGGTAGGTAGGGAGAACGTACAGAGACAGTAGGAGGGAGTTCTCGGAAGTGCGTCTGCAGGGGGCCAAGCTTTATGTGCCATGTGTTCAGAATAGCCACAGTGCTATTCATATGCTTCTTTAAGCAGATGTGTCTTAAGTTGGGTCTTAAAGGTGAATAGAGAGGGTGCTAGTCGGGAATTGAGGGGAAGGGCATTCCAGAGGTGTGGGGCAGTCAGTGAAAAAGGTTTAAAGCGGGAGAGAGCTTTAGATACAAAGGGGTAGAAAGAAGACATCCTTGAGAAGAACGCAAGAGTCTGGATGGTGCATAACGAGAAATTAGGGCTGAGATGTAAGGAGGGGCAGAAGAGTGTAAAGCTTTAAAAGTGAGGAGAAGAATGGAGTGTGAGATGCGGGATTTGATCGGAAGCCAGGAGAGGGATTTCATGAGGGGAGATGCTGAGACGGATCTAGGAAAGAGTAGCATGACTCTGGCAGCAGCGTTTAGGATAGATTGTAGGGGAGACAGGTGAGAGGCAGGAAGGCCGGACAGCAGGAGGTTACAGTAATCAAGACGGGAGAGAAAGAGGGCCTGAGTCAGAGTTTTAGCAGTCGAGCTACAGAGGAAAGGGCGTATCTTTGTCATATTGCGGAGGAAAAAGCACCAGGTTTTAGAAATGTTTTGAATGTGAGGGGCGAATGTGAGAGAGGAGTCGAGTGTGACCCCTAGGTGAATGATCGTAGTTCCAACAGTAATGTGGAAGGAGGTAGTAGGGCCAGGTTTGGGAGGAAGTATGAGGAGCTCTGTTTTAGCCATGTTGAGTTTATGGTGGCGGAGGGCAATCCAGGATGATATGGCAGAGAGACATTCAGAAACTTTGGTTTGAACAGCAGGTGTAAGGTCGGGTGTTGAAAAGTATATTTGTGTGTCGTCAGCATAGAGGTGATATTTAAACCCAAAATATGTTATTAGGTCACCTAGAGAGAGTGTGTACAGAGAAAAGAGAAGAGATCCCAGGACAGAGCCCTGGGGTACCCCCACAGAGAGATCAATGGAGGAGGTGTTAGCAGAAGAGACACTGAAAGTACGATGGGAGAGGTAGGATGAGATCCAGGATAGAGCTTTGTTCCGAATAACAAAAGTATGGAGAATGTGAAGGAGAAGAGGGTGGTCCACGGTGTCAAATGGTGCGGAGAGGTTGAGTAATATGAGCAGAGTGTAATGACCTCTGTCTTTGGCAGCATGGAGGTTGTCAGTTATTTTAGTGAGGGCTGTTTCGGTGGAGTGAGCAGTGCGGAAACCAGATTGTAGAGGGTCTAGGAGAGAATAGGTGTTGAAAAAATGGAGCAAGCGAGAAAATACAAGACGTTCAAGGAGTTTAGAGGCAAAAGGCAGGAGGGAGACAGGTCGATAGTTAGAAAGACAGGTAGGTTCAATAACCATTACAAATACAAATAACCATTGTGTGTATAATTGAATTAGTGATAGTAACTGTGATTAGTACTGAGTAAAAATCATTCAAACAATTTCTCAGATTTTTTTATATATATAAAACAGCGGGTTTTTTTACAAAAAATATTGCAGCTCCGACCTGTGTGTTTAATCTACTGTAGCAAAATGTCTCTTGGACGTGGGAAGCGCAGAAAAATCAACCCAAAAATAGTTACAGTAAGAACATTTCTATAATGAAGTTCATAACCATACAAAAACGTGAAAAATCCCAATACAGGCATAAGCACTCACATAGGGTCAGTGATAACTGTCATTTATCAATCTCCTATGGCTTTACACAGCTCCTCTGTATTCCTGGATACGTTTTCAGTAGTTCACTCAAAATTAAACAGAAAGGCAGCAATACCATAATGTTATCCCACTCAGATATATCCGCATCAAACAAGCATTGTGCAATAATATGATGGATCTGCAACTGTATCAGTGGTGCCCCGATCACCCTCAACAAACCGGCTCTCTCTCCCGGCGTCGGACATCACTTCCGGAACCTCCGGTAACAGGCTCTTTCTCCACAGGGTGATCTTTCCATCTCCTCCGCACACTCAACTGGAATCAACGCGTTTCGCCAATTAGGCTCCTCAGGAGTCTTTGTTTACTCACAGTATCACCAGGCTTTATATAGCACAGTCCCTTAAGCCATTAGATTTATTTTAAGTGGTATACTTTTTAAATATCATTTCGTGTTGTATATACATTTCTCTTGAACTTTCCTTTTACGTTACATGTGGGACAACTTCTTGATGACATTATCATTCAAAATCATGATATGAATATATACAGCATATAAATCCCCCAAACAATACATAAGTCCTCTACATACTTAATTAGAAAGGGGGAATATAATCATAGAAATAGGTTTGCATACTGCTTAGTGACATACTTCCACTGTCCATATTTTTGAACAGCAGTGAGGCCAGTCCGTAGGATGTTAGAACGTTGCTCACAAAGGAAACCCCTTTTAACGTGCATAGTTCTTGGCGTGTTGTTTTGCACAGGTCAGTGGGGTGGTGAGTAGCAGGGAAATCACAGCGGGAGTCCAATATACCACAGTCACAATGTTCCATTCATTAAAAGTAGCGAAGTGCAGAATGCAAGACTGTTAAGAATTGAATCCATATCACATACAAATAAATCTGCGGTAACCTCGTAGTGTCACGGAAATGGGATATCATCCTTTAATATTTTCTCAAAATGTTTAGCCAATGTACATAACATCTCAAATGTGCCAGGTGATTTTGAAGCACATAAAATGGTATTTATTGTGAGTGAGTGAAGGGTTAAATCCCTCACTATTGCAGCAGACTACACCCTGGCTGGTAGGCTGTAGACAATTAACCTCTGAGCAGGGTTTTAAAAGGCAGGACATTGCTTCCTGTCATTGCTTCCTGTTCCAGAACATGCAGAGATACTGTATGTCAAGAGGCTGAGGGGACCGCCCAGAGGGTGTGCCTGGGAGCTTCAGGACTTTGCCGCCACGAACGAGGTGCACCACGGGGAATCAAGCTGCCCAGAAGGATGTGCCTGGCACAAGGCTTGGACTCCGCTGTCTTATCCCAGTCAGGAGAAAGCTGGGAGGCAGCAGGTAACATTACCTGCACATGGCTGTGTTTGATATAGGTGGTAAGGGCATAGCTCTCCCACTGGTAGTTAGGGACTAACAACTGTTAGTTAGCGCTCTCAGAAGGGACCTGGACATTTTGCTTGATTGTTGCTTTGTTTTATTCCTTTAAGAATACACCTGCTAACAGGTCCTTTTGCTTCCTGCCTTTAATGTGAGAGCAAAGATCCTGCAATGTGGCAGAGTTGTCACAATATCCTATTGCTATATGCACTCTGTATAACACTTATGCTAAATGCTCCTATTGCTTTGCTTCAAGACACCTCAAATGCGTCGGGGGTAGAAACATGTTCAAAATTACTTATCATTTTCTTAGTAAAACACTGTTCACAGCCAGCCAAACATGATTTTTTTTTACCTTTTTAGCTGAACTGAAACCCTTTATATTAGTATATAGACTAGAGTTTGGGCGTGTGGCGGGGCGAGAGCCTGGGGCCTCTTACCTTCTCCAGCTATGTTTTGCCATGACATCACAGCGTCATGTGACGTCACTTTGTCATGGTGACCCGTCGTCATGTGACGCCGTGTTGTCACGGTGACCCCTCATCACAAGGAGAAGATTCCGGAGATGAGGGGCAGGAGAAGATGCCAAAGCTTACAAAAGGCCCCGCTCTCTCCCCCCGGCAATCAGTTTAAATGCTGTGCGCAAGACCGTGGGGACTCTGTAAGCGCGGGGGTCAGTAGAATGGCACCGCCACCACGTTGGCCCTGCTGATAAATTATTAACAGGTTTACCGCTGAAACATGCTTCTCTAAAGGAAATGGAGTTTCCATCAGCACTGCACCGGCAACATGTTGGCTCACCTATGCCAAACGTTGACTAGTAAACACAAATACTAGGAGATTATTACAATATGCTCCTATTTTAGGAATGCTTTCAAATGCTACTTCCTCTTCATCAATCCTTTCTAGCCGGCTTCACATTCTCAAACAAGCTTAGGCGGGAGATGTATAAGCAGATATGTGACGTTCAACTTCAATGCATAGACATTCCCCTGGAGAGAGGACTATGAAACCACACAGCAGGAAGCTACGGGTTCACGACTGAGTAAAATGGAAGGAAAAACAACAAATGTTCCACTAAAAACTGTCGTGTAATAAAATGCTAATCATGTCAGTCGTTGTAATATACACACAAACTCTCTGTACACATCAAAATGTCACGGCTCAGCACCTACAGCGCACCACATCCTGATACTGCAACTACGCAAACGGTCATTCTTTCAATACAAATTGGAAATACCTTCATCCTGTCTAATCTGATTTTTCTATTCTAGGAATGAGTGAAAATAACAGGAATTCGGATAAGGGCTGAAAGGAAGAAGGTAAGATGAAAGAAGAGAACATGTACATGAAAACACACTTTTTTAAATACACAACTAGAGACCTTATTCACTAAGCAGCGCTAAGCCGCGGGGCATATTATGGTGCTGTAAAACACTCTAGAGCAGGGGAGGCCAATGCCAGTCCTCATGGGCCAACAACAGGTCAGGTTTAAAGGATATCCCTGCTTCAGCACAGGTGGCTCAGTCAGAATTACTGGAGTTGGTTACCCAGGGCCGCCAAAAGAATTTGGCGGGCTCAGGACAAACTTGAAGAATGGGGCCCCTGCAAATGTTACGACAATCACACTCAATCTACTTTGTCCACCGTGTCTCTTTGTTCCCTCCCCCTCCCCCCCAGTGTCTTTCTCCTTTCCCCCTAATGTCTCTCACACCCTTTGTCATTCCATCTTTTCCCGTTCTGTGTCTCTGCTCCTCCCCATCTCTCGTATTTCTCTTCTTTCCCCCCTAAATGTCTCTCTCCTCTCATCCCCAACCCCTCCCCCACCTCAGCATGTCTCTCTGCCCCATCAGCATATCTTCTCTTCCTATTGTTCATCTCATTCTCTATTCTCCCCTCATGTATTTATCTTATTTCCCCTTGTCTTTCTTCCTCCCTCTTCTCTTCTCTCTTTATTAAATCCTCCATGTATATTTCAGTGTTATCCTTTCTCTCTAACAATCTGATGCTTCTTTTCCCAGCATCTTTTTCTCTTTTCCTTCCCCTTTCTCTCTCTTCTCTCCCTCCCTCTCATGTCTCTCTCTTCTCTCCCTCCCTCTCATGTCTCTCTTCTCTCCCTCCCTCTCATGTCTCTCTCTTCTCTCCCTCTCTCTCAAGACTCTCTCTTCTCTCCCTCCCTCTCATGTCTCTCTTCTCTCCCTCCCTCTCATGTCTCTCTTCTCTCCCTCCCTCTCATGTCTCTCTTCTCTCCCTCCCTCTCATGTCTCTTCTCTCCCTCCCTCTCATGTCTCTTCTCTCCCTCCCTCTCATGTCTCTTCTCTCCCTCCCTCTCATGTCTCTTCTCTCCCTCCCTCTCATGTCTCTCTCTTCTCTCCCTCCCTCTCATGTCTCTCTCTTCCCTCCCTCCCTCTCATGTCTCTCTCTTCTCTACCTCCCTCTCATGTCTCTCTCTTCTCTCCCTCCCTCTCATGTCTCTCTCTTCTCTCCCTCCCTCTCATGTCTCTCTCCTCTCCCTCCCTCTCATGTCTCTCTCTTCTCTCCCTCCCTCTCATGTCTCTCTCTTCTCTCCCTCCCTCTCATGTCTCTCTCTTCTCTCCCTCCCTCTCATGTCTCTCTCTTCTCTCCCTCCCTCTCATGTCTCTCTCTTCTCTCCCTCCCTCTCTTCTCTCTCTTCTCTCCCTCCCTCTCTTCTCTCTCTTCTCTCCCTCCCTCTCATGTCTCTCTCTTCTCTCCCTCCCTCTCATGTCTCTCTCTTCTCTCCCTCCCTCTCATGTCTCTCTCTTCTCTCCCTCCCTCTCATGTCTCTCTCTTCTCTCCCACCCTCTCTTCTCTCTCTTCTCTCCCTCCCTCTCTTCTCTCTCTTCTCTCCCTCCCTCTCATGTCTCTCTCTTCTCTCCCTCCCTCTCATGTCTCTCTCTTCTCTCCCTCCCTCTCATGTCTCTCTCTTTTCTCCATCCCTCTCATGTCTCTCTCTTCTCTCCCTCCCTCTCATGTCTCTCTCTTCTCTCCCTCCCTCTCATGTCTCTCTCTTCTCTCCCTCCCTCTCATGTCTCTCTCTTCTCTCCCTCCCTCTCTTCTCTCTCACTCTTTTCTTCTCCTGGCGGCACGTGCACCAGTTTTAGCCGCGGTCTAGGGGTCGCAATGGGACGCGCGTCTTGGAAAGAACAGGGGGAGCAAAGACAAGATTTGGGTACGGCCCCGGGGAGGCATAGCGGGGCGCAGCCATGTCACGCGGCTGGTTCGCCCTCATTGGCAGAACCACCGCAGAGCTTGGTATATAAAGTACATACAACACGTATGTTTCCCTTAAAGAGGCAATCCAAACAGCACTTCAAGTTTTTGTTTTAATATATGCCGCCTTTGATTATCTTTATTGAAAACTAATTACCTAAGCTGCTGATCGATTAGTTCTCCCGTGATCGATCAGCAAAGATCCTGCTACCCAGGGTTCACTAAATGGCCGCCTTTCACTTTCAAATCAATCCTTCAGTCAGTGTAACTCAGCAACTACAATGTATCCTTATATAACTAAGGTGACATGATCTATTGTTTCAGTTTGCAGCACACACTGCTGGGAATATTGGCAACAAATGATCACAAACAGGAAAGTGTTGAATATCTTGCACTGCTGGGGAAGTGTGCTAAACCTGCTATAGAAATCAAAGGCTGCTTATTATGTATGTATGTCTTTATTTATATAGCACCAAAAGTGTACTCAGCGCTTCACAAAGAATACAGTACAGGGAATTATAATACAATAAGCGCAGCAAAGTCAGGCAATAGGAAAGGAAATCCCATCCCCGCAGAGCTTACAATCTAAGTGGTATGCTGGGAGACTGATAGAGGCAGCAGGTGAGGGAATAAGTGCTGTATTATATTATCATTATATTAAAACGTTAAAAATGGCATTAAGAGTTGAATTTAAAAAATGCATTAAGTATCATGTAATAGTACAGAACAAATTAAAAATAAAACACACGTATGATATTGCTTGGACTGCTCCTTTAACGGGGCCAAAGGTCACACTTCCGAATGCAGGAAACCAAGCTTTCTAAATTCAGGCATTTGCTTAAAAATAAAAAAATAAAAGCCTACAAGATGGCATGTAATGTACCAAGAAGTTACGTGTAATGAGGAGCAACTCAAAGATCAAAGAAAGCATTACATTTAAATCATAAAGTAAGCGGTTTGTGACTTTCATCTTTGTAACAGTGCCACTATGTTACTGATCTGAGCAGTAAATAATCTTCAGCGTCTCGTTATTAACACAGTACAGATATATGGCTTCTAATATGTGACCAATGTTATCTAATATATGCTATCAACTTAACACAAGGGGCAATCAAATGCCCTCTTATTTAAATAGTATCCTGTGAGACTGCTGCAGTTGTTAATGGTTAAGACAGGGGTGGCCAACTGCAGTCCTCAAGAGCCACCAACAGGTCAGGTTTTCAAGAGATCCCTGCTTCAGCACAGGTGGCTCAATCAGTGGCTCAGTCATTGCTGAAGAAGGGATATCCGTAAAACCTGACCTGTTGGTGGCCCTGGAGTTGGCGACCCCTGGATTAAGGCATAACTGATGTTAAAGAGCCATATGGGTTTATGCATCAGAACAGAGAAGTGTTATTTTGTGTGCGGTCAAATGTAAAAAGGATTGTTAATCCAGTTTCTTACATTTTAAATAGATGGTAGTGGGGGAAGGTCCTACACGGAGGGTTGTTGGGTGGTGTCCTCTGTGTTGTTTCTACGCTGCTATATTTATTTTTATTCCTGTAAGTGCATTTTAATCAAAAATCCAATACTTATAAAGAAATACCACACTATACATCTCTTGTCTTATTCCCTTTATCCTAGTGATGAGAACAGAGAGATTTTTTGAAGGTTTTATTTCCCCTATTCAAATGTGTGTGCCTATAGATTTCCAACCTTTTTTTTTATTAAGGAACCCTATCATTATATTGTGCAATTCTGCGGAACACCAAACCCCTCTAATAGCGCGTCTGAGATCAGATGCATTGTAAGGAACCCCAACCCTCTCTAATAGCGTGTCTGAGATCAGATGTATTGTAAGGAACCCCAACCCTCTCTAATAGCGCGTCTGAGATCAGATGCATTGTAAGGAACCCCAACCCTCTCTAATAGCGCGTCTGAGATCAGATGCATTGTAAGGAACCCCAGCCCTCTCTAATAGCGCGTCTGAGATCATATGCATTGTAAGGAACCCCAACCATCTCTAATAGCGCGTCTGAGATCAGATGCATTGTAAGGAACCCCAACCCTCTCTAATAGCACGTCTGAGATCAGATGCATTGTAAGGAACCCCAGCCCTCTATAATAGCGTGTCTGAGATCAGATGCATTGTAAGGAACCCCAGCCCTCTATAATAGCGTGTCTGAGATCAGATGCATTGTAAGGAACCCCAGCCCTCTATAATAGCGTGTCTGAGATCAGATGCATTGTAAGGAACCCCAACCCTCTCTAATAGTGTCTGAGATCATATGCATTTAAGGAACCCCAACCCTCTCTAATAGCGCGTCTGAGATCAGATGCATTGTAAGGAACCCCAACCCTCTCTAATAGCGCGTCTGAGATCATATGCATTGTAAGGAACCCCAGCCCTCTCTAATAGCGCGTCTGAGATCAGATGCATTGTAAGGAACCCCAGCCCTCTCTAATAGCGCGTCTGAGATCATATGCATTGTAAGGAACCCCAAACCCCTCTAATAGCGCGTCTGAGATTAGATGCATTGTAAATACTTCTGTATTTGGTCCAATTTTCAAATGAGCTGAAAATTGCAGGTTAACCCCTGGAGGGATGCATGGAGAACACAAGGGACCTAGGAAACGCTGTTGCGAAACACTGCTTTACACCTTCACTAATTGATTTGTGATCTACTTCATTATATATTTGTTCAGTGTGTTTTTTTCATGTGTTGCACATTCCTTTGTAACGAGATTTAAAATATATGGTAAGAAAGGGTTACACCCCTTAAGAACTGGCGTAGGTTTGTGAAGGTAAAGAATAATGCTGACCATTTCATACATCCTATCACATTATGGAGGGGTTATGTTCTAAAGTGCCAATCAGGGACTAACGAGTGAAAACTCCTATTCAACTCAATGAGAGTTTCCGTGTGTTAGTGCGCAATCAGTACTAATGCGCTTTAGAGCATAACCCCCTATTTGTTTTGCTGAACTCCTACGTTCCTTCTGTTGATACGCTCAGGCTCAGATTCCCAAAGCTCCGGACTCATAACGTCAAGTTATCAAAATCAGTAACGGACGTTCTGTTCCCTGAGGTTAATGCACAGCTACAGAGCTAATTATATATGCAAAAACAACAGCCGTTCGTTATCTCATTAGAATAGGCTTAACGCTATGTTAAGTAAGTTAGTACTGCCGTGTTTTAGCTTAATGACTTGGGTTGCAGAGAACAGAAACCTAGATTGGGCACTCAAAACATCTAGTGGGTGGTGAGTGAAGGAATTAAAACATGATTTTAATATTACCACTTAAAATATTGGGGATTAAAACGAGTATTAAACGCATAGATCCTAAACATATGAACCTGCAATGCAAAGTTCTGGATCAAAAGTATGTGAATAGCCAATATACTCTAATGGTTATTTGGCAATCCAAGTCCAAATGGCTACGATAAACCACTTGTGAGGGTAACCAGAGGTGAGAAGCTCCACTGTAGTGGTGTGTATCAGTACAGAACCCTGTGTTCACAATAAAGCAACGATCACCTAAACAGATCCTAGCCAGGTCTGCCAAACTCCAAACACAATGTTAATGTCAAAATGACACAGGAGGCACGGTTGGTATATACCACAGATGATAGAGCTAATGGTGGTAAAAATACTTGTTGCTGTGTGGTGTAGATAGCCAAGACAGGGTATATAATTGTAGCTCAGTACACCTGGGTGAATAATAGATCCCAAATGTAGTGGAGCTAGATGTGCGGGGATAATTATAATCCCACAGCCATATATATGGCAAGTGTATCTGACTGAAAGGCACACACTTAGGTACATTAGCAGAAAAACAGGCGCTGTTTCATAGGAATCAGGCCGTCGCCCCCCACCATCAGTAACCCTATATGTATGCAGAGAATATACACAGTACCAGATGTACACTTACCATGTTGGGTAAGTAATAGCTGAAGGGTAAACAGCAATGACCCGACACCAGCTCTGTTAGTCAGGGCTGGTCAATAAAGGGTCACTGCTAGTGGGAGGGTAACCAATATGCAAACATAGTATAGGTACACTTAGTGTGCACCCTACTTAGAGAGTGTATACAGATAGAGTAAAAACCTCTGATTAAGGCTGCTCCTTAAAACAATCCAGTCATAGAAGCCACTTATTTAGATTGCACGCTGCAGATGCCGGTGGATAATGGCGCCAGCTGACTCACGAGTAGGCATGTGAGTCGTGCGCGTGCACCCGTGTTGCCGACGCGCGCGTTTCGCGTAACCACGCTTTTTCAAGGCAAGTACGAGGGGGAGGGACCCACACATTGAGTGAGTACCTTTATATCCCTAGCGTTCAATCGGATTTTGTCCCATTCACTCTGTGCCTCCCCATTGTGCGTGACATCGTTGTATCTCTGACAGCACGCTAGATATAGGCATCGGGGGCAGGTAAACCTCTTAGTTCATACACAATGCCGGTACCATCAATATTTGTACCAGGCTGTTGTTCTGGTACATGTAGTAAAAAGGTAAAGGCATAGGGGACATAATGGTGGTCCCTATTGATGTGTAGGTGAGTGATGGTATATATGCAGTTGTGGAATAATAGTTGCTTATTATGTGTGTCACCACCCTAAGGTAGACACATGTCAATGTATGTATAGGACAGTGATTCTGGGGTCTTGTCCAAAGTCAAGGTTGGACATCAGTAGAAAGGGGAGACAGCAAACTCTCATTAAGGGCGAAGCCATAACATAGCAGATGTCAAATAAAAGGTGAGTACATAAACCCTTCGTTCAAACCTCTAGGCGACAGGGTCCCTATGGTATATATCCACCTTGCTTCCTTTCTGAGTAAGTCCAAATCCCAGTCACCCTTCCGGATGCCAGGTGACTATTTATCAATACCAATAAACTTGATTGAGTCCGTGTTCCCATTCTGGCAGACATTGACATGCCTAGCTACAGGGGTGTCACTCTTGTTCCTGATGGTACCCAGGTGCTCGATGATCCTCACTTTAAATTCTCTCCTAGATGTTTTGAGTGCCCAATCTAGGTTTCTGTTCTCTGTTCATTATTACGTATCCACCTAGGGAGCACCTACATCCACTCCACTTGACAGCTGCGGAGGTTCCCCTATAGCTTTGACTTGGGTTACACCAGTCTTACCTAAACGTGGCGTTACTCCCAAACCAGACACTGAAATGGGGAGGGAAGGAGATAGTGTGTGTCATTTGGCTGTGTATCAGCTAATTACAGTACAATCAGTTATTTCCATAATCTGCCATTGAGAACTGTGTCAAACTTGTTACTGTTATTAAAGCATTCTCAACCTTGATACTGTACTTGTTATAGGGATATGCATTTTTTATTTGAAACAAATGCTGATGACATTTGTTAAGAATTCCATTTCATAGTGCCAGATAGTCTCATATTCTAATTCTGAAGGAACCTTTGGTCACCTGTCCCTTATGCCTCAAGGGGTTTATTGTTCCAGACAAAAAAAGTAAGTAATGAAGCGTATTATCTCATTAGTCTAATTTATCATTTGCAACTACTGTATTTGCCAAAGACATTGCTTTGGGCAATAAGGGTTTGTGCTCTCACACACGAGGAGAATGAGCAATTAACAAAACTATTTATTCCCTTCACTATTTGAATTGTATTCTTGCCACACTGTGCTATAGCCACTGCTAATATTTACTGAATCCCAGGGTGACATAGTACTTCCCTGCCAATGTAATGTGTATGATATTACTTTATGCTATAGGACTATAACCAGCTTCACAATGCAGTGCCAGCAACTAAGACTAATCTGACGATGAGCCCAAAGAAGGCAGAACATGTCACTCAATGTGTTTGCTGCCACTGTATTGGCTAACCCAGCTTATCATTTCAAAGGGAGTTTCATAAGTAAAAAAGGGACATCTTCAACATGCTAATTCCAGATCTATGAGGCAGAACGTCCTTATGATTAGACACTCCTGGGGTGCATTACCATGTGCTGCTATATGACCTTCTGACATCTGAGTGCTTACAAGTGCAATCCCACATTGGTGGAGCAGAATAAACTAATGGTAGTGATATGCTTAGTAGGTTCAATCTGAAAATGAATGCCTTCTTTATAAAACTCCTTTAAGTATAAGTCTTTTAAATAGCTTTTGACAGAGGTTTTGTTTGCAAACAATGTACGCCGAGTTGCTTTAGATCCCTTCTTTTCTGTTTTCTTGTCTTACTGCATATTGAGTACACTCCCATCCTCCTAATTGGTTTTATGATATGAAAGTGCCATGCAGAAATATAATTACCTTATTATTGCGGTAGAGGAAACAAGCCTAATATTCCAGCAGTCCAATTGATAGGCAGTTCTGCAGTAACGCAGTAACGCAGTAACGCAGACGGGAGGAATCCTTGTCATCTCTCCCTTCTGACACATGGGGCCCATTTAGAGTTGGCTAACAGTGCAGTCGTAGAGAAAACTCATCAAATACTGTAAATAGTTCCCGACTTACAAGACCCCAATTTGGAGTTGGCCACAAATACAAAAGATAGTTTGCGTGGGGGGTCGTTATTATAAAGCCTTAACAGGCGGAGGGGAGGCGTGCCCTATTCCTAATTTAATTCGATGATCTCAATATGGGCGTACACACGTTAAATAGCACCGGTCTTGTTTTAGCAAGTCGCGTTCAAGGTGTGTGCCGATTAATTAACTGCAAACGTTATGCAGATATAATTGTTATGCGCAGGTGCCCAGTACGGCTGCGAGAGATGTTAAAATTACTTCTAGCCAATGGTGCGAACCCAGGACCTGGTCATATTTTATTAACAGCTGCTAATGACTCTAAATTGGCTCCGTCTCCCAGAAATAGCCATGGGCACAGCAATACCATTGTAACGCCGCCGCTATTTCTGTGATTATGTCTAAACCAGGGGCGGGCAACTTAGTCTTGAGTGGCCACCAACGGGTCAGGTTATCAGGATATCCCTGCTTCAGCACACGTGGCTCAGTCAGAGATGTCTTTAAAACCTGATCTGTTGGTGGTCCTTGAGGTCTGGAATTGCCCGCCCCTGGTCTAAACTCATAGTTACATAGTTACATAGTAGATGAGGTTGAAAAAAGACGTACGTCCATCAAATTCAACCTATGCTAAATTTAGACAACAGATACTTTATCCTATATCTATACTTACTTATTGATCCAGAGGAAGGCAAACAAAAAACCCCATAAAGGGGAAAAATTAATTCCTTCCTGACTCCAAGAATTGGCAATCGGATTAATCCCTGGATCAACATCCTTCCCATGTATACTTATTTGGTATATCCCTGTATACCTTTCCCATCTAAAAAGATGTCCAACCTTTTTTTGAACAAATCTATTGTATCTGCCATCACAGTCTCCATGGGTACTGAATTCCACATGTTAACTGCCCTTACTGTAAAGAACCCTTTCCTTTGTTGCTGGTGAAATTTCCTTTCCTCCAACCTTAAGGGATGGCCCCGAGTCCTTTGTACTGCCCATGGGATGAATAGTTCTTTGGAAAGCTCCTTGTATTGTCCCTGAATATATTTGTATATAGTTATCATATCCCCTCTTAGACGCCTCTTTTCTAATGTAAATAAATCTAATTTAGCTAGCCTCTCCTCATAAGTTAGAATGTCCATCCCCTTTATTAATTTGGTGGCTCTTCTCTGCACTCTCTCTAGTTCCATAATGTCTTTTCTTAGGAGTGGTGCCCAAAATTGTACTCCATATTCAAGGTGTGATCTTACTAATGCTTTGTAAAGGGGCATAATTATGTTTACTTCCCTTCCATCCATTGCCCGTTTAAATGGTGATTTTTGTTCCAGACATAAGAATACTGTATGTTATTATTATTATTATTATTATTATTATTATTCAGTCACTCCTCTAAATGATTTTTAAAAAAAATTTAAAATTTATAATCAGTGGCAAAAATAGCTTCACAAAAACATAGTGTAATGTGCCCGATTTAAAATAAAGATCTACATTTAATAAACATGGGAACACATTGAGTTGGACTATATTTTAGAAAGATTGAATGACATTTGTTCTGCTAATTTAGGAAAGGGGAGAAGCTTTCTAAGGCCGAGTCCACGGTCCCTGCTGGCGTGCTGAGGCGCGCTGAGGCGCAGGGAAAGCGGGTGCTTTCCCTGGCCTTGCGGTTGCTTACCGCAAGCGCTCTCAGCAGCCGTCAGGGGGCGGTCCGGGGGCGGTCCGGGGGCGGGCGCGTCACTGGCCGGGGGCGGGCCAGTGACGTCACGGAGCTGGTTCGCCCTCATTGGGCGAACCGCTCACGTGACCGGCCTGTCTCGCCGGCAAGCGGGGGAATTTTAAATTCCCCCAAGACCTGCGCTTCCGCAAGCGCGCGTAAGCGCAGGTGAGCCCCTACTAAAGCCGCTCTAATTGCGGCTGTAGGGGCTCAGTGCTGAGCGGGAGCGCGCCTCAGCGCGCTTCCGCCAGCAAGCAAGTAACATGGCCGAGGCCTAACACAAATCCTTGAGGGTTAAGATCCAGAGAATGTTAAAAAAAATAAAAAAAATACTGACATAACAATCCTGCAAAGCTTTTAGCTATGTGGTTTCAAGTGGCGCTAAAGTAACTTTCACTGAATAGAGCTATTGGTCAGTAACCAACGTGCTACTGCACTTGTAACAATAATCCTCTTTCTTTTCTGTGGTGCCTATTTCCTGATAAAGAACTTAAACGGTTATATTCCATATGGTAAAGATCTTTTTCTACTGACCAATAAAACCGAGTGAAAACAGGCTGCTTGTCTGCAAGGATATTCATTCTCCTTGTCATTTCCAGGCCGTTAAGGAATCAAATGTAACATGTTATCCGTGGTCTTTGCATAGTCTGGAGCTAGCTCAGTATGGCGCAGTATATATAAATACATGTTTGCGTCCACAAAACAGGTCTTCAGAATAGGGAATTTATCAATATTCAGGGTATCATGAACCAAACTTGACAATCACAGTATTAATGCATTTAATTATGTTCTTATAGTGAACCAGTTGAAAACATTTTACACACAGAATGGAATTAATCATTTTAATATATCTTGGTGACAACTGGTGGCCATCGAAAAAGCTTAGTGTTTTTTTGTCTGTGGGTCTGAAATAGTTTTTAATTGACAGATGAACACACTGTATCCACCTTTAAGACCCACCTTAAAACACCTGCTTAACAAAGCATATGAGTACAGTAGCTCTGTGGCTAATACATATATACACCTGATACATAAAGCTTGGCCCCCTGCAGACGCACTTACCAGAACACCTTCATACTGTCTCTGTACGTTCTTCCTACCTACCAATTAGATTGTAAGCGCTTTGGAGCAGGGACTCCTCTTCCTAAATGTTAATTTATGTCTGAAGCACTTATTCCCATATTGGGGCCTATGCAGAGAGCAGCGCTATTTGAAAACTCGCCATTTTTTGGAGAAAATCGCGCAGAAAACAGCAGAAAATGGCGAGTTACGAAAAACGCGCCAATTTTTTTTTCTATTTCTAAAACTCGCCTCGCGGCTGGCGAGAACCTCCATCTCGCCAGTTTTAAAAATATCCTTATGCAGAGAGGCGCGAACGGCATCTAGCGGCTGTTCGCGCCAATAAAATGGCGCGATTGTCTCCGTTTTGCCTCGCCAGAAAAAGTTGGCAAGAAGCTGCCGCTCGCGGCCATAGCAAAGGGAAAAAAAAGGCGCGAATTTTTTTTAACACATTTCTGCAGCGCGCATCTCGCCAATTTAAACTCGCCAGACGCATCCATGTTAAACATAGCAGAATTCGCACATTTCTGCATATGGAGAATAAAACTCTCCAAAAAAGCTACTTTTTATTAAACTCGCCAATTTTAAAATTCGCTGCTCTCTGCATAGGCCCCTATGTGTTATTTGTTCTTTATGATTATCACGTATATTACTACTATGAAGCGCTACAGTATGTATATTAATAGCGCTATATAAATAAAGACATACATACTGTATATTAGGGCAAGGAAGGAATTTCTATTTTTTAATCATTGATTTAAACATGTTTTGTCTTTCTCTGGGTCAACAGAAATAAAAAAAAAATGATATTTCCAATACCCCAAAGACTTCACCTAATTGATACTCATACTTTTTATGGTCATAGTGATGCATCATACAGTTCCAACGTGCCGGAAACCGTTTCAGGCGAGGAGAATCCGGCTTGTGCAGCCAACACAACATAGACAAGCAAATGCCTTAAAATGCAGGTCTCCTCCAGGACAGGATGTACAAAGTAGAGCTCTACTCACAAGTTCACAGTGCAATTCTTCATTTATTGTGAAAACCAAGAACAGAGGGGAAACAACGCTTCAGGTCCCATATGGACCTTTCGTCACGTGGTGATACATCAACACAACTGCCATGATCAGAGAACAATGGATACAAGTGTAAATCAAGTATTAACCTTTACAGTGCTCTTGTGACGTACTTATCAGGTACCAGGTTCATCATGGCACGCTCATTTTCTAGAGAGTTATTGTGCTGGCTGCTTGTCGCCTTCTCGACTTCTGTTTTCTGTCATCCGGGCGCCAGGCATGACCATGACTGCAACTACCAGAAGTTCAGTGGCTCTATTCTATATGCTATGAAGCTGTCCGCTAAATGCACATGACTGCAGCTAATATCTTCCCCAGCAAAGAGAAAAAATCTTCAAAGCATATTGAACAGGGACCCCATCTGAGGATTCATGAAGCTCCGATAATGTGCATCGGAGTTTGAGGAGCATCAAGTACCATTCACGTCAATGGCAGTTACCGCCCATCGAGCTCTGATGACCTGTTTTTGGATGTTTGTGAATCTCCCCCATGGTATCTTGGATAAATTACTGGACTCCCCAATCAGTTTACTTATTATAGTCCAACCCAGCATTTATCAGCTAACAGAAGTCTGTTTACTGTCTCCAGGTTTAGCAAACCAAGCTGGCAATCGTATGTATGTATATGTAAGTATGTGTATGTATTTATGTATATATGCAATAATTTTTACATTTTTCTGTAAACTTGTTCTTTATTTTAATTTTCTGTAAAAAAAGGTGGGGTTGGGATACAGAACGAAAAGAGGGTATCATGTTACTTTTAGTTTACATACATTTGTATACATGTCCACGTAACACATTTAACGGGGTAGACATTAACGGCATCACTATTAGGACAGCACATAAAATAACTAATACAAAAAAAATCAACTAATAAGACTGGAAGAGGAGAAAAGAAACAAATGTCATTGCTTTTAGAATATTTTTCCACATTCGGGGAGACAGTAGATACATATTAATAATCAGACCTTAGTGGAATACGGAATACCCTTGGGTCCGCCGGGGTGTTATATACGGGTTCAGATCACGTTGCCCGGAGATTACTTCAAGAGTTATACTTTTTTTAATTTGTGGGTTTTTACGACTCTCCTATTTTGTGTTCTTCAAATTTGGAGAGTTCCCCTAGTAAGATATCTATTTCCTATGTAAATCCTCCATGGTTCCCATACTTTTAAGAATTTCTGAAATGTCATTTTGTATCCCCGTCAGTTTTTCCATAAGACAGACCCTCCAAAGTCTCGCTTACTATGTGTGGCCTTCCATAGCTTTGTAACCTTTGAACACGTCCACCATACATGTACAAATGATCCCTACTGACCACATTCTCTTGAGCAAAGGGGTGACATGTTTCTAAAAAAAATGTGGATAATCTTGGTGGGGTGTAATACCATTGGTGGAGCATTTTGTATGCATTTTCTTTCATTAGGAAACATGTGGCACTCCTTGCAATCCCTTCAAGTATATTATCCCACTCCTCTTGATCTAATTCTTCTCCTAACGCCTCTTCCCACTTTTTCATAAATTTGGGTTTTATTTCAGTTTCTGGTTTAATAACCGCTAATATGTTGTATACTGTTGAGATCAGGCCTTTCTTATCCTCCCCCGAGACACATGTTCTCAAATACTGTATTGTCGTTGTATGGGCCTGTGCTTCTTATGTGGTCCCTGAGTTAGAGATATCTAAAGAAGGCCGATTTATGTAACCCAATTTCTCTCATTTCAGACTCAAACCCTTTAATTTCTTTATTTGCCCAAATATCTTTTACCCTTGTTGTTTCTGCCTTGCTCCATTCTTTAAAAGCTGTTGGTTCCATGCCTGGGGCAAAACTAGGATTCTCAAATAATGGTGTCATCTGAGATTTTAAGTTGGTCAGCCCATGTTTCAATTTCAAGGAGTCCCACATTTTAAGTGAGTGTGTAATAGATTCCAGAGGCACCGTCAGTTCTTTCTTTGTTAACCATAACATATATCTATTGTTGACTGAAAACGTATCAGACACAATGTCCACCCATTTTTTCCTCTGTTTGTGAGCAGGCCAGTGAATCAACTGACTTAGATGAGTCGCTTGATAATACTGTAATAAATGTGGCAGAGCTAAACCTCCGGATGCCTTGGATTTATAGAGTGTGGGTAATTTTTTACCTCGCTTTTTTGTTGTTCCATATACAGTAAATGTTGTGATTTTTGTCTGTAGTTCGTGTAT
Organism: Ascaphus truei; assembly: GCF_040206685.1. Taxonomy (NCBI): domain Eukaryota; kingdom Metazoa; phylum Chordata; class Amphibia; order Anura; family Ascaphidae; genus Ascaphus; species Ascaphus truei. The sequence goes on along the minus strand of NC_134490.1, from coordinate 74,560,912 downwards.
ATCCCTAGCCCTGACCTGCACTGGGAATGTGTGGAATAGGTACAAGATTGTTGGTAGTAGGTTCATTTTAATAGCGTTTACTCAACCAATATCTGGACCATTCCTCTAACTCTTTCTTTCAAGGTTTTTATCATTGTTGGGTAGTTTGCCTCATATATGGTGTCCTGTGTATTGGTTAACCAAATTCCCAAGTACTTTATGGATTGGGTCTTCCATTTGAAATCAAAATTTAGTATTATAAGCTTTAATTGTTCCTGTGGGAGGTTTATATTTAAGGCTTCGGATTGTCATTATTTATTTTAAACCCTGATAATTTTTGGAACTCTGATAGATTATTGAATAGGTTTGGCAGGGAGGTTAGGGGTCTTGATAACATTAATAATATATCATCGGCAAACAGTGACGGTTTGTATACTTTTTGTTTTACCTCTATCCCCCTGATATCCGCTTTCAATCTGATTTGAGCTGCTAAAGGTTTTATCGCTAGGGCGAACAGCAGGGGTGACAGAGAGCAGCCTTGTCTTGTGCCATTTCTGATATGTATCTTATCTGTCTGCATATTGAGGTAGCATACTTTAGCTGTAGGTTCTCCGTATAGTGAGGCTATAACTCTCAGAAATTTGCCTCTCACTCCAAAAACCCTAAGTGTCTCAAACATATATCCCCAATCGATACGATTGCAACGGATATTCCCTGTGAATACAGACGCTACTACCTGCTGTGTATACCCGTGTGGCTCTCAGGAGCCTAAGCCTCCGCTAGGGGAGCCTGGGGTACATACATATAATACAATCTCGTGGTGCAACGCCTCCACCTGGGAGGGATCCCAACGGAGTGGGAGGAGGCCCTCACAGGAAACAATCACGTTAAGCAAACGGTTGTAAAACAGAACAGGCTTTACTGCATATATGAGCATAACATTTACTAAACACATTAAAGGTTAGCACTGCATAAGGATATTGCATAATCCCCACACCCACCACCGTATACCCCCACACCGTGTCCACAGAATAACCCCCCTTGTCCCGTGGTCAGCGCTGCCACTATGTGAGAGTACTCTCGTGTGTGCACGTGCGTAACGTTACCTGCCCAGTGCGACGGCACCTGGGCGTTAAAGACTCTTCACAAAGGATCAGACGAGCTTTAGGGTGATGTCCGGTTCCTCCGGTGAGAAGATCTTTGAGGGCGGTCCACCCCTGGTACGGTTCCGCTCTCTCTGCTGAGCAGGCTTGATCCCAAGCCTTTGGATGGAAGCGCAGCGTCTGCTGTGTTCCTAACTGGCTCTGGATAGTAAGGGGCAGGGTCCCTAACCTGGGGCCTGTCCCTGAAACAACTAAATACTACTGGTGGCTCAGGGCTATCTGGAGCCTAGGGGGCTGCTGGCCTAGTGCAGGGAGTCACTGACTCCTGCACCCTACCTCCTTCCCCTAGCTGCTCCTGACGCCAACTGCCTTGCTGCAAATTCCCGCGAAATGTATCTAATCTCCTCTGCAGGGAGATGCTGCGGCCCTATTGTCTCCCTGGCATCACATGGGGTCCCCTAAGGCTCATGGGACTTGTAGTCCCTAACTGGAGCCCTCCTCTCATTGGCCCCCGTTCGCGCACTTGTCCTGTGCATGAGCCAACCTACGTAGTGGCCACTGTGATGAGGGAACCCATGCGCATGCGCAACCACATAGAAGATGGCGGCGCCCTGCCGCCCTGCTTCGGGAGCGCCGGGAGTCCTCGCAACGCGATCGCGGCCCTAGCAACCGGCCGCACGCGTCCCCGGCAACCCCTGAAGCAGGATCCTGACCGCCCCCACACCTGCGACCGGCTGACGGGACCGCCATTGGGCTCAGCGGCACCCGCGATCGCCAGCAAGGTGAGGGGGGTGACAGGCAGAGGGGGACCCGGCTACACGATCAAAAGCTTTCTCTGTGTCCAGAGACAGTAACATTGAAGACGTGTTATTCTGTTTAGCTATTTGGATCAAGTTGATTGTTTTTCTTGTGTTATCCGCTGCCTGCCGACCTCATATAATCCTGCCTGATCTGCATCTATCAGTTGCAGGAGATACTAATTCAATCTTATTCAATCTAGTGGCTAATATTTTGGGGGGGGAAATTGAGGTCATTGTTAATTAGGGATATCGGTCTATGACTTTTGCATTGTGTGGGGTCTTTGCCATCTTTATGTATTAATATTATTTATTACATAAGCATTGTTTGTGGAAACTTCTCTCCTTCTAGAACTTTGTTAAATATCTTTACTAGATGAGGTACTAGTATGTGAGCTAATTTTTTATAATATATATATATATATATATATATATATATATATATATATATATATATGTGTGTATTTTTTCTTACTGGGCTCCCTTCACCACCTGCTCTGCAATGTATTGCTGGCCCCTAACTCCAGCGTTAATGTGTTGTCCACTTCAAATCATTGTAAATGTTTGTTCGGATCTTTGCTTTGTATCCTATGAGCGAATAAGACACATTTTAATGTATATATTCATAATAAATAGTTTATGTGGATTATTTACACGTGTGTGTGTGTGTGTGTGTGTGTGTGTGTGTGTGTGTGTGTGTGTGTGTGTGTGTAACCTCCCTCTAGGGACTAAATTCAAGCGCTAAATTGGGACTGCCATCTTAAGATGGAATCTCATTGTCGGCCAGTTGAATTTCTTAGGGGTCTCTGAGTGGGGAAGTGTTTATCAATCAAGTGTTTTCTTTACCTTTACCCCCCCCCCCCCATCCTTTATTAGAGAACCAATAACGTTAAAGGGAGGTGGGACTCTGGCTATACAAACACTTGCTCATAACACAGTGACATCACACGAAAAGGAGCAGCCAGAGGAAATCAAACCCCTCAAAAGCCTAATTTTAACAAATAAATACAAAATACTTATAGGTATCAGATTTGGATGAAAAAGGCATCAATTATCCATATGAGACCCCTTAAACATGTCACTGGAATTATTTTCACTTTGGGTGCTAGGAGGGATTGTCCCTTTAAACTCATTATGATGTCATCATTAGCCAATGGGCCTTATTTCATATTATCCAAAGTGGTCATTCATGATGTTTTCAGCAGAAAATCTACATTGAAGTCACTTCAGATTATACAGATTTACCCACAAAGTGGTAGTTATGACCAGAAAGGATTTACATAAGACCCAGGGAAAATAGACTTTGTTTTTTGTTTTTCATTTTTACACTAGAAGCAAATAAGTAAAAAAATAAATAAAATAAAAAATATGTAGTGTGGTTAAATCTTTCTTTAAAAAAAAAAAGTCAATCATGTTACTGAAAAAATAAATTCTGCCCGTGCTATGTGGGATTTCTAAACAGATGTGGTAATATTATCTGCAGTTCGACAAAAACAAACTTCTCATTTTTCAAAAATGGGCATTTTGAGTTTGAATAAACCTCATAGAAAATATAAGAAAAAATATTAAATAACATAACCTGCAATCATTTTTAAAGGAAATGGTGCAATATGTTAAGAACAAAGTATGCTACTTCCAAGGCGTACGGTATGTGTGAGAGCCATTATTGACCATTAACAGCCATTAAAGTGAAAAACCATCAAGTCTATAATGGCTATCTGACTTTAGCGAACAGTGCCCCAAGTATAGTGATGTAATTCAAAACGACCAGTATTCACTTTGATTATTTCAAAAGGAAATGCCATTTTTACTCACGCGATTCATTACAATGGCTCTTCTACGTGAGCAATTAGAACCTTTTGCTGTGTGTCTTCTAGTAACTGCTCGGAGGGATACGAACATAGTGATTTCCAAATGGCATTCATAAAAGTTGCATATTCTGTACCAAGTACAACATTTCAGTCATTATCTTTCTTCGTGTCATAGGATTTGCAGAGAAAGTTTCCGAGTCCCTCCGGGGTTACACTGAAACCAGCACGTTGTGTTGATTTTATCAGAGTACTGGAGATTAAATCTCCTGTTTGAATACTACAGTTAGATTGAATCCTATTTCCCTAGCCACGTCTGTTCCCTTCAGCGTACATAAAGCAACATTTTATCTTAGTTCACTACTGGTTTAAATTGATTTGCTAAACAAATTTCGAGAAAAACAAGCTTAAGGGCCAGTTTCAAGACAATTTGCTGATTGTTCCTTGATTTCTCCCCCCCCCCCCCTCCTGTTTATAATGAGCAGGAAGAATAAACGAGGCGTGTAATATTTAATGCTGTTCCAAATGGCTGAACTTTCTAGTCGGCATTATACAGTACAGCAGGGGTGCGCAAACTGGGGGGCGCGAGATTGTCTGTGGGGGGCTTACAGAGGCCCCGCGCGCTTCCCGAAGGCACTGAAAGTAAATGCCGGGGAAGCGGCGGAGGCCTCTGTAAACTGCCCTTACCTTGGCTCCGACGGCCGCAGGGTCAAGTGACGAAGGCAACGTGATGTCATGACGCCGGAGCCGAGGTAAGAGAGGGGGGCAGTCGGCAGGGGGGCGCAGGAAAAAAAAAAGATTGCGCTCCCCTGCAGTACAGGATTTAGGATTTATAGCTTTATTTCAGGGGGGAACGCCGTGGAACGTAGTTCCTGTACCTTTTTTCATAGACCATGTGGCCAATTTTATAGTATTATTGTGATCTAATTGAATTGTGAATAAATGTGTATATTGCACATTTCACAACCCCCCCATCCCCGCCCCCCCCTAACATCAGAGTTTTCACTCACCTTCTTATAGAGATAGGAATACATCATCATGTTCAGCCCTTGTCGACCCACTGCTGGATGAAGGCATCGCCAATGATCTTCCAGGTACTGCTGCTGCAAGCCTCTATTCTCCTTGTTGCTACAAAAGATGACTGATTTCATCCTTCCCTCAAATCGGGTGCTCAAGAACATGTAAAGTGGCCCCTTTCCCTATAACTAAAGGACATAGGCAGGCGACTGCGCGTGCTGCTGTACCTGTACGCTCACAGGAGGCCCGAGCCTTGGCTTCTGGGAGCCTGGGGTGGGCTCTCTTTACGTGCAGCGCCTCCACCTATGAGGGATCCCAGCATTGGCGGGATAACCCCTCACAGGAACCAATACAACAGTAGTAAGCAATACACCACACAATGTATATAACTGATCTTTACTGTTCTAATATATATATATATATATATATATATATATATATATATATATATATATCTCATACACTACACTATACAACAACAATATAATGCAGTGACCCCGAACACCGAGTGGTTCCTCCAAAGTGCTCTGTGTCTCTCTGTCTCTGTCTCTGTCTCTGTCTCTGTCTCTGTCTCTGTCTCTGTCTCTCCTGCATCACTGATACTGTACAACTGCACCATTTTAACCGAATTTGAAAACAAGGGATGTAAAGATATGTACACAATTGAGCAAGATATACTTGACCTGTTGCTACAATGATTTTACCTCCACTATGAAAAGTGTATATATACACGTACATATTCCTTCCAGCCACCACATTTGGATACAAAGGTGGAGATGAATTGATGTTACGCAAACTTGTGCAGTGTCTCGGATACATACGGTACCATTAGTGAGACCTCAAACACAGCTAGAATACCAGCTGTCATTACAAGGAGCAAAGCATAGAAGGGAAGATAACAGAAGAGAGATCTCGCTGTGTTCTGACGCAGATATCGAGTTAACAAACGCTGGTCTGAATCACTAAAGCAGCTATGCCACCTCCTTGCCCATTTATAGTTACGTAGCAGCACCATTACAGTCGATACAGACGACAGCACTACAGTACGGCTTCTGTCTAAAATGATGAGAAGCAATGCACCCTGAATGTGTTAGTGACACCCACATACTGGGTGCATTACTCTGCTTCTCACTATGGTACATTTTGGGCGTTGGCAATTCAAAAAAGCTACATCCAGTGGTGAACATTTGCAAATATTTGCCCAAGCATTGGCAACTCATTACACATCCAACATTTGCCAGAAAAATAACTGCCCTCCTAAAATTAGCTTGAACTTCATTTATTGCAGAGAATGGTACCAGGTCACTTTGCATTTTAAATACAGCATTGTTGTGTTATTTTCGGTAACGTCACAGCCAAAATGCTGTGTATATGGCCACTTTCTACGAATTCTAGAGCACAGACATTTTTTGCAAGGCGTCTGCGAAAATGAAACAATGGAATTGTTTTGGAAATTAAAATGCAAGAGATTTGCGCATTTCTATTTAGAGTGCGTATGAACTGGTGGCGATGAGTCAGGCTCTAGGCACAGGACTGATTCACATGCATCTACAGTAACTACAGTACCAGCTTTCGGGGCGGACACTTTTATTTGTGCTTTGGCTTTGGTTTGGCTTTGATTTTTATTCTAAAAAACAAAAAAAAAACAAATAGTTTTGTTTGGGATGTGGTTTTCGTTCTAGAAATGTTCTGTTTTGGTTTCGACTCCTTGATTTCTTTGAAGATGTTTACCAAATTATGGGGAATACGAACATAAGCAAGAAAATTCTAAAATAACATAAGAAAACATGAAGAAAATGTTTAAACAATTGGGAAACTAAAATAAAATAACCGAAACGTACTGTAAAATATATATTTTTAAAAACATGGCGAGAAATACACCAAATGTTCAACTCCACTGCAGAGATGGACATTTGGCATAGTGTCCCGGCTTTGGTTTTGTATTTGGTTTTGGAATGTAAGGTAAATTCTGATTTCACACATCCGGTTTTGTCCATCTCTATATAAAAAAAAAAAGTGTCCAAATTGTACAACAGTTACACAGCTATGGAAACAATATATTTTTTTTATGTCCGTATTCACATTACTAATCCTTGTAACAATAAAGTGTGTCATAGCATTCTTTTGATTTTGACCTTTAAAGTGGATGGCCCCACTTAAAAAATCCTTGCAACCTTGGAAAATTCATGTTATACCAGCATATCAAGTAATATCATTTATGCTGTAAACCAGATGTATATTAAACCTGTATCTGTCTAACAAACAGTGCATTGTACAGTGTATATTCTATCTAAAAAGATTGTGACACGAAAATATACACTGTACAAAGGCAGCTCTATATAAATAGTCAATTGAAATAACTCCGTGATTTCCAATCTTTTTTTGTTAACGAACCATATAATTATATTGTGACATTTTGAGGAACTGCCAACCCTCTCTAATAGTGCGTCTGAGATCAGATGCATTGTAAGGAACCCCAACCCTCTCTAATAGCGTGTCTGGGATCAGATGCATTGTAAGGAACCCCAACCCTCTCTAATAGCGCGTCTGGGATCAGAAGCATTGTAAGGAACCCCAACCCTCTCTAATAGCGCGTCTGAGATCAGATGCATTGTAAGGAACCCCAACCCTCTCTAATAGCGCGTCTGAGATCAGATACATTGTAAGAAACCCCAACCCTCTCTAATAGCGTGTCTGAGATCAGATGCATTGTAAGGATCCCCAACCCTCTCTAATAGCGTGTCTGAGATCAGATGCACCGTAAGGAACCCCAACCCTCTCTAATAGCGCGTCTGAGATCAGATGCATTGTAAGGAACCCCAACCCTCTCTAATAGCGCGTCTGAGATCAGATGCATTGTAAGGATCCCCAACCCTCTCTAATAGCGTGTCTGAGATCAGATGCACTGTAACGAACCCCAACCCTCTCTAATAGCGTGTCTGAGATCTGATTCATTGTAAGGAACCCCAACCCTCTCTAATAGCGTGTCTGAGATCAGATGCATTGAAAGGAACCCCAACCCTCTCTAATACCGCGTCTGAGATCAGATGCACTGTAAGGAACCCGAACCCGAACCCTCGCTAATAGCGCGTCTGAGATCAGATGCATTGTGAGGAACCCCAATCCTCTCTAATAGCGCGTCTGAGATCAGATGCATTGTGAGGACCCCCAACCCTCTCTAATAGCGCGTCTGAAATCTGATGCATTGTAAGGAACCCCAACCCTCTCTAATAGCGCGTCTGAGATCAGATGCACTGTAAGGAACCCCAACCCTCTCTAATAGCGCGTCTGAGATCAGATGCATTGTAAGGAACCCCAACCCTCTCTAATAGCGCGCCTGAGATCAGATGCATTGCAAGGAACCCAAACCCTCTCTAATAGTGCGCCTGAGATCAGATGCATTGTAAGGAACCCCAACCCTCTCTAATAGCGCCTCTGAAATCAGATGCATTGTAAGGAACCCCAACCCTCTCTAATAGCGCGCCTGAGATCAGATGCATTGTAAGGAACCCCAATCCTCTCTAATAGCGCGTCTGAGATCAGATGCATTGTGAGGACCCCCAACCCTCTCTAATAGCGCGCCTGAGATCAGATGCATTGTAAGGAACCCCAACCCTCTCTAATAGTGCGCCTGAGATCAGATGCATTGTAAGGAACCCCAACCCTCTCTAATAGCGTGTCTGAGATCAGATGCACTGTAAGGAACCCCAACCCTCTCTAATAGCGCGTCTGAGATCAGATGCATTGTAAGGAACCCCAACCCTCTCTAATAGCGCGTCTGAGATCAGATGCATTGTAAGGAACCCCAACCCTCTCTAATAGCGCATCTGAGATCAGATGCATTGTAAGGAACCCCAACCCTCTCTAATAGCGCGTCTGAGATCAGACCGCCCGCAGCGATAATCCTCCATCACAGGGGCAGTCGCGGTTTAGCGACTGCCCCTGTGATCTGTAGTTTACATTTCCAGTAACCATGATACATTTGTGATCTATACACCTGCTATATTAGGGTTACCATAAGAGGACACCAAAAGCCAACCGTGCATGCGGCGCTCATCACTCGAGCATGCGCAGTCGGCTTTCGGTTGCGAAAGCGCAGTCGGCATTGCCGGACATTTTGTAGTTATTTCAAACTTCCTCCCATATGGCGACCATCAATCAAAAAGCCAGACCTGTCCGGGAGAATACGGACATTTGGTAACCCTACACTATATAAACAGAAACAACCAAATCTCTAGTGCTGAAAGGGCATAAAATGACCTTGTTCTACAAAGGTTATGAATATAACTACCCACAAAAGGTATGACACTAACTAAAGCAGCTATCCTCCCCCGTGTATCAGAAACCTATATAAGTTTCACTCGTATAATATTAGTGTCTAGCCCCCTTAATGCCCCGCTCTTTAAAAAAAATGTTTTTCTATTGTTACAAAACACCAGGGTAACCTTTAGACTGCAGTGGGCTCTGGGGAGAGCTTCATTTTAACCTCCCGGACACCAAATATTTCAAATGTTTTATACTGTACGGAGCATCAGATTTCCAAAGTGAAAACAGCTTGGGAAAGGGTAAAAAGAGATCTATTAAAGAAAGGAAACACATGCTGCCTTAGACAGCGACCTTGCATTTGCCGGAGATTCTTTCTGGAGTTTATACCAAGTACGACTAGGGGGATAATGTTATAATACACATATAAAATAGGAAGAAATGATGCGCCCAGCTGCAGAGTTTTACACGTCTCATGTGGGCATTTGGTGACTTCTCCTGTAACCAAAACACAAGCTGATGCACAAGTGGCAAAAGAGGTGAAAGTTACCCTTCGCCGTGCCTTGGTACACCACAGGCCAGGGGTGGCCAACTCCACTCCCTGAGTGCCACCAACAGGTCAGATTTTCAGGATATCCCTGCTTCAGCACAAGTGGCTCAATCATTATGACTGAGCCACTGATTGAGCCACCTGTCTGAAGCAGGGATATCCTGAAAACCTGACCTGTTGGTGGCCCTTGAGGGCTGGAATTGGCCACCTCTGCAATAGGGTGACCATACGTCCCAGATTTCCATGAAACGTCCCGGTGTCCGGACAATTTTCACAAAATCGTACAAATGCCCCAGTTTTTAGCCTTTTTACTGATTGGAGTCACTTAAAATCGAAAAACATTGACACTGCCTGTGTTTGTGTGATCGATTTATCACAGAGTCAGCATTTGAAATATATTGTAAACTCTTAATTGCACAATGTATTCATACAAACCGTCATTTTGCTACCCTGGCGAGTTTGTGTTATGCTAGGAAAGTGAATAAATCAATACTACAGCATAATTGAGACGCTATTAAATACCATTATAATATTTATATTTAAGTGATTTAACTTGTTTTAATAATAATTTTTTAGTGTTGTCCCCAGTTTCCACTTTTGAAAACCCGGTCTCCCTAATGTTAAAGGACCTTTCCTGCGTGTATGTTTGCCATCCCGTATTAAACTACTGCACTTGAAGTTGCAAGCGACTGCTCCGACTAAATACAGCAGAACCCTTTAACCTCGTCACTGCCAGAGCGGTGCGCACATGATCCCAACAGGTTTGATTTTTTTCTATAATAAGGGTTCAGAGCATAAATGCAATATTCCCGTTACTTAGTGCAGATGTAGCAGACGTTATTGCACCGTTAACATGAAACGATGGTTAAGGAGATGACACACCTGCTATTGTTTTGCTCGTTAACAGGATTGATCATGTCTGCGACGCCTGCATGTGCAAAGGGACGCTATGAAACATCTTGCCGTAAAATTTACACTTGAAAGAGAAATTGCACAACACGTGTCTAAGCATCAGTGTATTAACCTCTTCAATGCCACGGCTGACAGAAACCGTGAGGTTAGCCCGATCATCCCCTAGAAAAGGAGCATTTTTGCCATGACGTCAATATAGGCTACGGCAGGGGTGGCCAGTCGTTGATTGAGCCACCTGTGCTGAAGCAGGGATATCCTGAAAACCTGACCTGTTGGTGACCCTTGAGGACAGGAGTTGGCCGCCCGTGCCCTTTCGGACGCCCCGTGTGCTGGCTGAGAAAAGCTCATATACAGACGCAGCGTAATTGGATGGGTACTCACAGGGTGACTGTCTGGTGAGGCAGTAAAGTAGGCTGCAGCGTTTCCACCAGCTCCCCTCCATTGCAAACCACTTTGATGAGGATGGGTTTCTGCCTCCCAGTCCCGAGTCCCTTGGTGCGTTCAGCGGAGCAGAGGCAGCTATCAATAATAAGGTCCGGGCAGCTCCTGCTGGCAAACGAGCTCCCTGCCAGGGCTACCAGCACAGTGCAGCAGAACAGCAGCTGTACACAATCCATGTTAGGTCATCTTCGGGCGTCAAGCATCCAGAATTTTTAGACGTCGGGAAAAAAGTTGCCGGGAATCATATTGTCTCTGAGGTCTGGAGTCAGAAAGGGTGTCAAATAAAGAAAGCAGCTGTCAGGCTTCCTCCAATCAGCTGCCTCGGAGCGGTGCGTTGTCAGGAAGAAAACTTGCGTCTGAGTGAAAGTTGATCAGAACTTCAGTAGGTTGTCAGGGGGGGGAATTGTAAAGGGAAAGTGTGTTATACTGCTCCTGTCAGCAGCACACGCTCTCCCTCATCCACCTCCTCCCCTCCCTCATCACTCATTGTCCCTCCCACTAACTTTTAGGTCATTGGTTGCTAGAATGCATTCCCATTAAATGTACAGTAACTCACATGAACTGTAAAATCTATTGCTGCTTATTGCCTTATGTCTTCTTATCCGTTCTGGGTCTTATCCTATTGTTTTTACTACTTAAAACAGTGACCGCCCCCCTCCCCCCGCACCACGAAGTCTATACGAGTTGAACTCCTATAATGTCTGTGTTACCCCATGTCCTTTTCCCCCCACTACACCGTCTTAAATAGGCAGTAAAAAAATAAATCGTTGCTTTCTGTTTCGTAGTACAATAAAGTAAGCACGATAAACAGAATATTTCAGGATTCCCCATGGTCCCCTCATCTGCTTCTCTCCCACATTTACTTATAAAATGTTTTATCAGGAAGTGATACATAGAGAGTTACCTCTCGTTTTCAAGAATGCCCTGGGCACCTGCTTCCCTCACCTGCTTCCCTCCTCCCCTGTTTCCCACCTCCCATCCTCACCTGCTTCTCCCCCACATGCTCCCCTCCTCACATGCTTCTCCCCACATGTTCCGCTCCTCACCTGCTTCTCCGCCATATGCTCCCCTCCTCACCTGCTTCTTCCCACATGCTCCCCTCCTCACCTGCTTCTCCCCCACATGCTCCCCTCCTCACCTGCTTCTCCCCACATGTTCCGCTCCTCACCTGCTTCTCCGCCATATGCTCCCCTCCTCACCTGCTTCTTCCCACATGCTCCCCTCCTCACCTGCTTCTTCCCACATGCTCCCCTCCTCACCTGCTTCTCCCCCACATGCTCCCCTCGTCATGCTCCCCTCACCTGCTTCTCCCCCACATGCTTCCCTCCTCCCCTGCTTCTCCCCCACATGCTCCCCTCCTCCCCTGCTTTTCCCCCACATGCTCCCATCCTCTCCAGCTTTTCCCCCACATGCTCACCTAATTCTCCCCCACATGCTCACCAACATGCTCCCATCCTCATCTGCTTTTCCCCACATGCTCACCTCACCTTCTTCTCCCCCACATGCTCCCATCCTCACCTGCTTCTCCCCCACATGCTCCCATCCTCACCTGCTTCTCCCCCACATGCTCCCATCCTCTCCAGTTTCTCCCCCTCATGCTCCCTCCTCACCTGCTTTTCCCCCACATGCTCACCTAATTCTTCCCCACATGCTCGCCTAATTCTCCCCCACATGCTCACCTGCTTCTCCTCCACATGCTCACCTGCTTCTCCCCCACATGCTCCCATCCTCATCTGCTTCTCCCCCACATGCTCACCTCACCTGCTTCTCCCCCACATGCTCCCATCCTCACCTGCTTCTCCCCCACATGCTCCCTCACCTGCTTCTCCCCCACATGCTCCATCACCTGCTTCTCCCCCACATGCTCCCCTTCTCACCTGCTTCTCCCCACATGCTCCCTCATCACCTGATTCTCCCCCACGTACTTCCCTCCTCACCTGCTTCTCCCCCACATGCTCAGCTCACCTGCTTCTCCCCACATGCTCCCTCCTCACCTGCTTCTCCTCAACATGCACCCCTCCTCACCTGATTCTCCCCAACATTCTCCCCTCCTCCTCACCTGCTTCTCCCCCACATAACCCCTCCTCACCTGCTTCTCCCCACATGCTCACCTCACCTGCTTCTCCCCCACATACCCTCTCCTTTCCTGCTTCTCCCCCCACATGCTCCCTTCTCACCTGCTTCTCCCTAACATATCCCTCTCCTCACCTGTTTCTCCCCCATATGATTACCTCCTCACCTGCTTCACCCCTAAATGCCACCCTTTTCTCTCTCATGCTCCTCCCTTCTTACTCTCCCCCTTGTCTCTCACATGCTCCCCCGCTCTCTAACTCTTTCTCCCATCTCTCTTTTACTCTTACCCCCTCCCTCTCTTCTCCTCTCCCCCCACCCTCCTCATTTACTTTCTCCTGCTCCCTCCAATTTCACTCCCTTTCTCTTTTATTCCCCCCACTCCTTCTTTACTCCCCATTCCTCCTCTTTAACTCTCTCCTTTCCTTCTCATCCTTTCTTCCTCACTCTCATCCCCTCCTTTCGTTTCACCCCATCCTACTTCCTTCCTCTTTTGCACTCACACCCTCACCCTCTTTAACTCACCCTTTACTGGATCCACAGGGTCATATGTGGAAAAGGTGTGGGATTCCTGGGAGACAGGAATAGTCTCAGGACCAAACTAACTTGTCAGCAGAGGCAGGGGAGGTGGGTAGACCCATACTCGGCTAGGAGAATTAGGAGGTTGCTAGGGCAACCAGCTACTGGATGTGTGGAGAGGGGAATGTGTCACAATAATGTATCAGTTACACAGGCACTGTGTGTTTTCAGAGCAGAGAAGCATGCAACTGAAATAAGCTGCTGGCAGTCAGAGAGCTGCAAAGTGGGGGAACAGAAATAAACCATCCTGTTCCAGGACACACACCCTCCCCTAACTCTCTCCCACCCCCCTTCACTCTGACCCCTCCTCTTTTACTCATATCCCCCCCCCCTCCATTTTTACACCCCCTCCCTATTTTTCTACCTCTCGCTCCCCCCTCTGTTTTCTCACACAGCCCTACCTGGGAAATGGTCAGTACTCCGCTGGTGGTGGAGGAGAGGCCGCATAGATAGGCACCTAATACAGGAAGTTGGGCCTAACTCCAGGTAAAATCTCTGTCCCCAGGGAGAGCCTGGTATCTACAAAACTGCTGGGACGCTGTTCCGGCTGCTAAGTGCCCGGCCGGCGTTCCGGTGTGTTCCTGCTGTACTCTAGCCCTGGTTTTATCCACGGATGCCACATTTTATTGTATGTCTTTATTTATATAGCGCCAAAAGTGAACTCGGCACTGTACAAAGAATACAGTACTGGGAATTATAATAATATAATAAGCGCAGCAAAATTGGACAATAGGAAAGGCAATCCCTGCCCCGAAGAGCTTACAATCTAATAAATTAGGAAAGTTTTTTTCATATTGCCTCGGGAAGGCTGTAGGCCTTTCCATCAATATCACCTCATTTTTTCTTCGGCGGAGGGTATTCCTCGATCGGGTTAAATGTCTTGTTATTAAGTAAAACAAATGATGGTTTTCTTAATTTGTAGCTTGTGTGTAGCTTTACACTGCAATAGCCCCTGGGGTGCACTGCATTTGTACCCCCCGGACACAGGGCCAGTTTAAGAACTAGGCGGTCATCTAGAATGACAAATTTTGGGGGCGGCAAAAAAAATGGCTGAGCAGGATGGCGATGGTGACAGCACAGGGGGAGGGCTGCAGGGGCTGAGCCCGTCCCAGAGGTCAGTGGAAACTTCTGGCGGCTGCAGCCAGGAAGGACCTCCCCCGCTCCCCTTCACATATAGGGACGTTTAACTGAGAGGAGGGGGGACAATGAGGGGGGAGAGAAAAAGTCCTAAGATTTATTTGCTGCCAATGTACTGTTCAGGCAAAAGCAATGCATTACAGGTCCCTCTTTAAGCAAGGGTTTGTCTATAAAGTGAAGCCAGACATTCCTGGAGGAGAGCAGTTTAAGGCTGAGGCCCCGCTGCGAACGGCGGCTGCGTGCGCACGGGCCACCAGCCCCTTACCCCAAGTGTGCTGATCCCCCGCTGCCGCCTTCCGACAGGCTGTGACGCGTCAGCCCGCCGGAGCTGCAAGCTCCTGGTGGTTTGCTGCGCTGACGCATCATGTGGTGCGGCAGTCAGCCAATGAGGAGGGGAGCTGAGGCGCTGTCTGGAGCTACGGGAGGCAGGTCAGATCTGCACTGTCCTCTGTACAGCATGGCAGCATTCCCTCCCCCCCTCGCTGCACCCTCTTGCAGCCCGGGAGACCCCCGCTGCAGCCCTCCGCTCAAACCACACACCCCTCCTCAAACCACACACCCCTCCTCAAACCACACACCCCTCCTCAAACCACACACCCCTCCTCAAACCACGCTCCAGCTCCCTACGGACCGCAGGTAGCGGTCAATTGCCTCTCAACGCACCGCCAGCATGCAGTGCGGGCGCGCTGACTGAGGCAGCGGGGCCTCGGCCTAACCCCCAGATTGAATGGGGTTTGGACAGTATATGTATATGATAGGACAAAACACACTACCAGAACAAAAATGTAGCGGGACTTACCTTCTGCTGAATCACCCCAGCCCCCTGTGGGAGAGAAGGGGTGTTATTCTGTGTGAGCTCACACTGTTAACCCCTTAAGGACCTAGTAATCCCAAATGGGGGTTACATATACTGTACATACATACATACATACATACATACATACATACATACATACATACAAATAAAAGTAAGATGGGAGAATGAAATCCGAAAATGTGTTGGAGCAACGTGGAGAAGAGAGACTTGCAACGTGGAGAAGAGAGACTTGCAACGTGGAGAAGAGAGACTTGCAACGTGGAGAAGAGAGACTTGCAACGTGGAGAAGAGAGACTTGCAACGTGGAGAAGAGAGACTTGCAACGTGGAGAAGAGAGACTTGCAACGTGGAGAAGAGAGACTTGCAACGTGGAGAAGAGAGACTTGCAACGTGGAGAAGAGAGACTTGCAACGTGGAGAAGGGAGAGGAGAAGAGAGACTTGCAACGTGGAGAAGAGAGACTTGCAACGTGGAGAAGAGAGACTTGCAACGTGGAGAAGAGAGACTTGCAACGTGGAGAAGGGAGACTTGCAACGTGGAGAAGGGAGACTTGCAACGTGGAGAAGAGAGACTTGCAACGTGGAGAAGAGAGACTTGCAACGTGGAGAAGAGACTTGCAACGTGGAGAAGGGAGACTTGAAACGTGGCGAAGAGAGACTTGCAACGTGGAGAAGGGAGACTTGCAACGTGGAGAAGGGAGACTTGCAACGTGGAGAAGGGAGACTTGCAACGTGGAGAAGGGAGACTTGCAACGTGGAGAAGGGAGACTTGCAACGTGGAGAAGGGAGACTTGCAACGTGGAGAAGAGAGACTTGCAACGTGGAGAAGAGAGACTTGCAACGTGGAGAAGAGAGACTTGCAACGTGGAGAAGAGAGACTTGCAACGTGGAGAAGAGAGACTTGCAACGTGGAGAAGGGAGACTTGCAACGTGGAGAAGGGAGACTTGCAACGTGGAGAAGGGAGACTTGCAACGTGGAGAAGAGAGACTTGCAACGTGGAGAAGAGAGACTTGCAACGTGGAGAAGAGAGACTTGCAACGTGGAGAAGGGAGACTTGCAACGTGGAGAAGGGAGACTTGCAACGTGGAGAAGGGAGACTTGCAACGTGGAGAAGGGAGACTTGCAACGTGGAGAAGGGAGACTTGCAACGTGGAGAAGAGAGACTTGCACCCGCAGCACCTGGAAGATCATTGCCGGGCCCTCATCCTGCAGTCGGTCAACAAGGTCTGATAATGAGATATATATTTTTACGTTTTGGATCATTTTTTGTTTTTTTTGTCTGCATCAAACATAGAATTCATGAAGACAGAATGATAGTGTAGGCAGCAGGCTGTTAGCCAAGGAGATTTATACCGTCTCAGTTTGTGGTGCAGAGAAAATCATGCACAAAGCGTACTTATAATATGTTAGTCAAATAACTCCTCCCTAACTTCACTCCAACTCCAAGACTCGGGGCCGCCGACAGATTTTCCGGGGCTGAGGACCAGAGTTTTGATGGGGGGGGCCTGTCGTGACGGCAGTCTTGCCTGACACCCCCCTCCCCCATTTCACACTACCTTGTGAGCCCCCTCCTCTATTCCCTCCCATCTCCCCATGTATTTCTCTCCCCCGTCCCACTCCTACCCACCTCTCTTCCTTATTCACACCCCCTTTCTCTCTGCCTCACTCCCTCACACCCCCTCTCTCCTCACACTCTCCTGCCCCCTTCATCAATTACCCCCCTTTCACTCAATCCCCCTTCCTCACACTCATTCCCTCCTCCCCCTCCCCCCCCCTGACCATACACACACACACACACAATCCTCCTCCCCAATAATTACCTCCCCCCTCCAGGGATGCCACCTTCTACTGAAGGCTAACCCGGAGATAAATTTTTTAAATGTATCACTTACCTTCAGCGGCGACTCCCGGCATCTCCCCCTGCAACTCCTGTCAATATGGCTGCGCAGCGTCAAATTGCATCGCATTGCCATGACAACGAGGCGCCATATGACACTGAGGTGCCACCTGATGTCATGTTGTCATGGCAACGGGTGTCATGTAGCGTTCCCATTCTCATGGCAACGCGGTGCCATTTGACGCCACACAGCCATATTTACAGGAGTTTCAGGGGGATATCCCGGGAGAACACACAGGATGCCAGGAGCGCCGCCAGCTGGAGGTTTACAAGGTAAACCCGTAGCCTGGAGATACGTGCCCAAAACCCGTAGTCGCCAGGTCAAACCCAGAGTGGTGTCAACCCTGCCCCCCTCCCCAAATACTTATGTAGCCCTGTTTCCCGCAGAACACAGGAAGCTACCAGTGCTGCTATTATACCTGTTGGCTCCAGGAGCCTGAGCCTCTGCCACGGAGAGCCTGGGGTATGTACTCACTCTGGTGCAGCGCCTCCACCTGTGAGGGATCCCAGCAGCGCAGATGCAGCCCCTCACAGGACACAATAATAAACACACAGTGCTAAAACAGCAGAACCTTTACTGTACCAATATGTATGATAAGAATATTATAACTCTCCCTCTATACTGAAGTAATTGTGTCCACAGCTACCCCACGCCTCGCAGGGCCTTTCTCCCCAACACTGTGTCCCACGCCATGTCCACAGCAATGCGTAGTCCATTGGTCACTTTGCTGACTATACCTGCCAGGCGCTCCAGCACCCGGTCCGTTGAAACTTCAAAAAGGATCCGCCGATCCACAATCCTCCACAATGTCGTCAGGGGTGGTCCCACCCGGATGATGACTCTCTCTCTCTTTAGGGAGGCGTGGTCCCAGACCTCTCCTCAGGGATTGCAGCGTCTGCTGTGTCCCTAACTATGCTGCAGTGCTAAGGGGATACGTTCCCTATACTAGGGCCTGTCCCTGGAGCAACCACAAACTGATGGAATGACTTAGGGCCTATGACTGGGGCCTAGGTGTATGCTGGCCTAGTGCAGAGGCTATTTGCCTCTCTGTACGAACCCTCTGTCCCCTATCCATGCCTGTCACCCCCTCACTAACGTGGTCTGAGTCTCTGACTATATCCTGTCAGCCAGTGAGAACCCTCGAGCCCTATTGGCTGCTGTGTAACAGGTGACCGCCCCCGAGGCTCATGGAACCTGTAGTTCCCACCCCGGGGCCTTCCCCTATTGGTTGCCACTTTGCGTGCTATCTCCCGCGCATGCGCAACCCAGTAATGGCCACCGCACTAGTCGCATGCATTGCGCATCTCACAAAATGGCGGCGCCCTGAGCGTTCTGGCTGCGGATGAGCCTCCGAAGCACTGGAGCGCTCCATACACCTTGCCCCCACCTCTCTGAGGAGCCGACTGTCCGTCGCCGACTCCGGCGACACTCACACCCTCCGGCGGCGCACCCCCGCACCCGCATGACCCGTGGAGGTAAAGGGGTCTTACCTTGGAGATGGTCTCAGGATGCCGGGCAGCTTTCCCCAGCTAAGGGAATCCCTCACCGTCCTGCACAAGGACGCTCTTGGACGGGGCGCGCCGGACATCTCTCTGATA
Organism: Ascaphus truei; assembly: GCF_040206685.1. Lineage (NCBI taxonomy): Eukaryota > Metazoa > Chordata > Amphibia > Anura > Ascaphidae > Ascaphus > Ascaphus truei. Next base: position 74,541,944 of record NC_134490.1, on the reverse strand, counting down.
TCAGTGCACACCGGCCGGGCCTCACACTGATGTTAGAGTGAGACCCGGCACGAACCAGCAGTAGAAAGAGGCCCTGCGCGGGACAGTAAGGGAGGCCCGCAGCTGGGGAGAGCCGGGTCGCCACAGCCACCGGGCCCGAGACACTTTTCCCTGCTTTCCCCCCCTGTCGGCGGCCCTGCAAAGACTGACACACACAGGCTAAAACAAGTGCGAAGTACATTGACATTGCTACTAAAACATGCTATAAAAATGACTCCGCCAGCACCCACTTCGACAAAATAAAAATGCATCGATACATACAGTAGCATCCCTGTGTTTATAAAAGTTTCCTTTTCTTTTTGCTCTGGTGTGTTTCGGGGCTGGTGCTTTGCTTGCAATCATTATTCCTATTCCCCTCATTATAAGGGGGAATGACACAGAGCTGGAGTTGTATAGAATCCACGATACATGGTTACATCGTTACATATTAGATGAGGTTGAAAAAAGACCTATGTCCATCAAGTTCAACCTATGCTAAATTTAGACAACAGATACTTTATCCTATATCCGTACTTACAGTATATTGATCCAGAGGAAGGCAAACAACAAACTCCAGTGAAATATCATCCAATGATATCTCATAAGGGGGGAAAAAAATTCCTTCCTAACTCCAAAAATTGACAATCAGATTACTCCCTGGATACATATTTGGATATCAAGTAACCAGGATTTTATTTATCAGGCGTTACTTCCCCCACCCCCTATCACAAAACATGTTCCAATTCTCCCAGGCCCTGGCATGACTTGCCCACGTATCCAGAGCCACTGAAATCTGGGTGGGTTAACCCCTTAATTACAATAGCGGTTATTAATCGCTAAGGTAATTAAGGGGTTAAGGGCCATTAGATTGTACTCTTGCTGCCAACAGAGGACATGGACCTGCAGTATGCTGATGAGGACGCCCTTCATCATGGCAGGGGTAAGTAGAAGTTTTATTTACTTTTTTTATGCTGGCTGGCTAATATTTGTTTTAGAATGGGCAAATTAGCTATTATCCATATTTGGATAATAGTAATTTTGCCCATTACTGTATGTGTTGTGGGGGGTTGTTGGGGGTAGAGGGGTGGGTATTAGGGTTTTAGGGTTGTTGTGTATTTGTTTATTGTGGGTGGCGTGGATGGGTAAAGTTGGCATTTGGCCCTTGCTGGGTATACCTATCGGGTGGGAAGCGGGAGGGGTTAACCCCTTCATTACCTTAGCAGGGTTAACCTCCCACAACCCTCCCCACCCCCCGCAAGGCCTAAACACCCACCTAGGGCCAAATACCACCTTCACCCACCCCTGCTACCCACAATAAACATGGCACTGGTAGGTAACCCCTTCATTGCCTTAGCGCTTAGCCATTAAGGTAATGAAGTTGCCTGTAAATGCATTTTGATTGCATCGGATTCACCGGATGTCTCCGGTCTCCGGTGCTGGTATTCATGTGTATCAGACTCCTGGCATCTATCCGATGCAGGAAAAATGCATTTTTTTTTTCTAAGTCCCTCTCTTGCCGCCACCTAACCAGCTTCACACCAACTATTTCTGGCGAGAGGAATTTGGGAGACAATCGCCATTCTAGCGCCTCGATAAACTAATCGAGGCTACTAGAATTGCACGAATTTCAAAACCTGACGATAAGGGGCTTATCGCGGCACACTTGGCGATGTGTTTTTGACGAGAGGCAAAAATGGTGATTAATGCTTTCGCTGCCCACTTATGGAGGCTTTCTGAATCGCTGTAGTTTTTTTGGGCCGATAACAGCTAAAAGGCCTCGGTAAGTGGGTTTTGAAGGCTACTAGAATAGGCCCCTATGAGTCTGATCCTCACACATCCATTTGATTACTTTCTCCCAATATTTCCTACGTGCTAAAACAATAGGGGAGGTTGGAGTCAGTGTTGACAATATCGTACATTATTACACAGCACAAAGTCTTTTCTCTGCACAGTGACACACGCTGTACATATGATCATTTTAAATCTCCTGCCAAAGCAAAATGTACATTAACCTGATATAGAATATTGTACAGAAAAATGGGGTGTAAGACCTGGTGAAAAGGCAATTTAAGGCTTTTCTTGGCTACGGGTGTATTTACACAGATGACTGTGATGTGGAACTTCCAGGATCTTCTACATGCAAATTGTAACGCAGTCACAAATTCTAACTCCGTATTTTAGAATCGGCAATCAGAGTTTTTCTCCGTTTGCGTCTAATTCGTAAATCATTCAGCTCCAGAAGTTTCTGGTAAATCAGAGGCTCTATTCAACTGTAATCCTGACGGTGTGAAATGTGATGGATTGCATGTACATTTGTAATACTTGTAAAGGGAGATTCATTTAGGGCGGTGCGGTTCTCAACTCCAGTTCTCAAGACCCCTTCCCCCCCCCCTGTTTTGAGGATATCCCAGCTTCAGCACAGGTGGCTCAGTTGAAGACTGAGCCACTGATTGAGCCACCTGTGCTGAAGCAGGGATATCCTGAAAACATGACCTGTTGGGAGGTTTTGAGGACTGGAGTTGAGCACCCTTAGGGGTTTATGTGTCAGTGTAGAGACGTTTGTTTTGACTTACTGATCTGTATTTTGGAGCAGAGCTGTGGCATGTTTAAGAACAGTTTGCAGGATTTTAGAGTTATCCCATTTCAGGATTTTTTTTATCTACGTACATTTTTACTTCTAAAGCGCCATCCACCTACATAGCGCTTTAAGCAGTATTACACAGGACAAAATAATAGCAGGCATAATGGGAATAAGAGCTTCAGACATAGCAAAAATTGGAAAACGGACTTTCTGCCCCGAAGAGCTTACAATCTAAGGGGTAATTAGGAGAGCTTACAGAGACAGTAGGAGGGGTTTGCAAACTAAAGGGGAAAAGCGTCGCTGAGACGCAGAATGTGATACGGCGCTTTATAATATGTCACGTAGACTCATTTCAGTTAGTCGTCACTATCAATATTATATACAGGGCTACTTACATTTTAAAGTCAAAGGGAGATAATGAGTCGCTCAAGTAGTTCCAGACAAAATCTTCAATAATGATATCAAAAATACATATGAAGAAGACTATCACCGAGTGGGTAAAGTTTCACACTGATGAGACGTCATGTCATTTTCTTAATGACAAAAACAGCCCCTGAAGGTCACTGTGAGCGAAAAGATTCCCCACATCTGGAGCCTCATTGGGGTGTCTGTTCAAATACATTTCTTCAACAAGACACAGTGCTCACATTTTCTTATTGTGTTTGTATTCCCTCTGTCCTTTCCCACTCCCTGAGGCTCTGCTGGGGGGGGGGGGAGGGGGGGAAGAAAGGGGGGGAGGGGGGAGGAGAGGGAGGGGAGGGAAGGGGGAGGGAGGGGGGGAAGGGGGAGGGAGGGGAGGGAGGGAGGGGGAGGGAGGGGAGGGAGGGGGGGGAAGGGGGAGGGAGGGGAGGGAGGGGAGGAGGGGGTGCGAGGGGGGGAGGGAGGGGGGTGACCAGCCACAGGTAAGAAATATCCAGAGGCAGAAAAACACCAGCCAAGGGAGCCCGGCTCTGTGTACCTCCTTTTTTTTGGTTGTGTCTCATTAATAAATATATATTTTTTACTACGACCCTGACCCTGCTCCCTTGGCTGTGCGCTGGTGTTTTTTGGTTTTGTTTTTCTGCGTCTTCAATGTTAACCCTTTAGGCACAGCATGTATGTCACGCACCCCATGCTGTTGGCTGCAGTATTCTGGTTCCCCTTCTCGCTATACAGTGGAAGAGATGCATGAGGGTATAATATTGTTAGCGCGGGACCTGCTGAATGGGCTTCAAATATTTTGGCCAAAGTATTGAACAAAATGACCCGTATTTATGAAGAAAGAATGTAGATAAAATATATAGCAATGTACTAAATGGTTTGGCAAGTTGGATGTAGCATTGGGCCCTCTTGGCCTCTTATTGTATACCTACGGTCACAATCCCAGTGTCCGGATCGGGCACAGGCTCTGCCCCGTGATGTCGGCATCGGGCTGCAAGCTCTGCCCCGTGATGTCAGACTGTGGTACAGCTGGTGCCTTTTCAGTGCCTTCTGTGTAGACCCCGCCCAGCAACCAATCAGGGGCCTGATTCTACTATCAGCTTGTGCTGTGCAGCCGTTCACCTGTTGGCTGTTCCTCCTTAATAGGCTCAGCGATTGCCTCCGAAAACTGGCGGAGCATAATAGTTCTTTACTAGTGACCTTGTGCTGTTCGCACGCACGCGCAGCTGCCCGCCCAGCCCTACGGATTCTACCTTCTATTACCCTTGGCTTGGATATAATAATAATAATGATAATAGCATGTTCTTGTATAGCGCTGCTAATTGTACGCTGCGCTTTACAGAGACATTTTGCAGGTACAGGTCCCTGCCCCGCAGAGCTTACAATCTATGTTTTTGGTGCCTGAGGCACAGGGAGATAAAGTGACTTGCCCAAGGTCACAAGGAGCCGACACCGGGAATTGAACCCGGCTCCCCTGCATATCTACCACTCTACCTTCTACTACCCTCGACTTCGGCTAAGTGTCCTCAAATACCCTTCAGTCTCCTACGCTTGACCATGGCGAGTATATCTACTACCTTACTTCTCCAAACCCTGACCCGGCTACATGACGACGAACCTACACACCGGACGTGGCCTCTCGGCTTCAGGTTGGTGTTTACAGATCCCCGCCTCGCGGTCCCGTCCTGTTTGTGGTGAGCCCTCATTACACCCAGAAGCACAACATGACACATATATATGTAGCACCCTGCTAGAGTTCCCCTTTGCCCTGCATGTCAGCCCTGGTAGCTGCAGGCAGTGCTAGGGTAGTCCTCACAGGGCTAGACATGTGAGGCAGTTGGAGTTGCTACTATATGTGTCCACTTTGTTTCCCCTTTCAGGCACATGTTGGGCCCTGTGATCTCTGGAAGTTGCAACAGGTATTTCTGCCCAGATACTGGGGGCAGACTGTTGGCCACACCCTAGATATAAATGGTGGGGGCCCACCCTTTTATCCCCAGACCCCATGTAACATCAGGAGGATTCCAGGGAGGTCCCCAGACTCTCCAGGCCTGTAAAGCAGGTAAAGTAACACCTTTATTGTTTTCCAGTTTAGGGCACGTTCCCAGTGTTAGGGGGACACGCAAGAATCAGGACTTTGGGCAGTCTGTGCTATTAGAAGGGGCGGTTCCCGTACCTAGTTTACTAGAGGGGTCTGTGCCAGGAGCCGTCAGGGTTAAATCCCCTGATCAGTCCTGGGTATGCAAGAGCGCTAAGGAGAGTGAGCATCACCTGCCAGTAGCTATAGAGGAAGCGAATGGGCCAGAGTCTCAGAACTGAGAGAGAACCTGTCCTGTTATGGATATGCTGCTATGTTAAAGATTCAGTTACAACGTTCCTGGCGCCTTTCTATTTGTATTAACTCCTTTACTAGGAGCCGGGAAGGATCCACCGTGAGAATCCTGAGAAGATTGAGGTAATCGCCGAGCTAAACCCTCTGAGCAGGTGAAGACCCAGTCAATGTACTGTACACAGACTGTTAAAATCAACCTCACTTTCACTGCACACCCTATCCCTGCAGCTGGGGAGGGGTTGTGTATGTGTGTATGTGTGTTAGTAGGTTTTGAGTTTACTACGACTCTGTATGTCTTTATAATATGTACTGTATGTGTACACCATGTACGTCATCCCCCACTCATCCTACGAACACTCCCAAGTCACAAGCTAGGGCAGACAGGGCAACATTGGAGCAAACTGCTTTAATAGCAGGGGCCCATTACCCCTTACATGCCCCCCTGGACCATTATCCGTTATATCCCCCCCCCCCCCTGCAAAGTCCATTACCTCCTTATATTTCTCCCCCCTCCAGGTCTATTACCTCCTTAAATCCCCCCCCCCCCTTAGGTCCATGACCTCCTTATGTCCCCCTCTCACTGCTCATACCTCCCACTCCCCCCACCACCCCAAATGTGCCAGGGGGGGGCCTGCCTCATATAATTGTCCTGGGCCCAACGATTTCTGTTGGCGACCCTGGCTCCGGGGTTTTGAGAAGATAAATTATTTTAAAACCAAAACCACTTGTACTGCACAGAAATGTGTGGTGTGGTCTCGCTCTCTCCAAATATTGCCCCCCTGAGAGTGAATAAGACTGACGCGGTTTGGCGCACAGAAGCTCTTACATTGCAGTTGTCTCAGAGCCAAACACGCAAACATGTTTCCAGTTGACATTAAATGTGTTTGCGATTTTCATGGTCACAATTCCATTTGTTTTTCATCTCTCGCGCACAGCGTAGCTTACAAGCAATTTGTTTATTCCTTGCTCAAGTCATTCGATTTGTACTAAAAATTGCATTGAAGACCTAATGAACTCGCGTGTTAAAAGACACAGAGGAAATATGAAAAGTCTTTGAACCCTTTTTTTCTCTAATGCAGTGGTGGCCAACTCCGGTCCTTAACGGCCACCTCCAGGTCACGTTTTCAGGATGTCCCTGCTTCAGCACAGGTGGCTCAGTCATTAGGACTGAGCAACTGATTGAGCCACCTGTGCTGAAGCAGGGACATCCTGAAAACCTGACATGGTGGTGGTGGCCCTTAAGGACTGGAGTTGACCACCTTTGCTCTAATGCAGGGGCGCGCAAACTGGGGGGGTGCAATAATGTCTTGGGGGAGCGCGGCGGTTACAGAGGCCTCACGCTCTTTCCCAAGGCATTTAAATTAAATGCCGGGGGAGGCGTGAGGCCTCTGTAATTCTCCTACCTGCTCTCTGCCTACTCTTCAGCGATGCGACGCCATGGCAACGCAGCGTCAAATGACGCCATGGGAGCATGTGACGTGACGCATCTCAACGGCAATGCAACTCAAATTACGCGGTGTGGTCACGTGACGTCACAGGACCAGCGGCATCATTTGACGCCGGGTCCTTGGAGATGGGGGACGCAAACAACGCGGCTGCCAGGTAGTGGGGCGCAGCTCTGGAAGTTTGCGCGCCCCTGCTCTAATGCCTTGTAGAAAAAACACAAAGCACAACAGAGAAGTATAAATTGTGTATTACAAATGTTACAACAAAGTATACTTAGAATTAGGTTAATGCCAGTGGATGAGTAGCCGGTCGCCAGATGGAGAAAACCCCAGAGACGATCCGTCAGCGCTCTCATGGTGCCCCGCGCGCTGGGGCGTGTCCTGTGCTCTCTGAAAGATGTCTGATACGTCCTGCTTGTCTTTCACATCAGTAAACTCCCCCGGAATGAAACAGCTCAGCTCGCTGTGCAGGCAACTGGCACCAGCTTAATTGTAAACCGCAGCTGTTACGCAACGATACCGCTACGCGTTTCGCATTCTGTGCTTCATCAGGAATCATGTTTACACCCTGGTGTCTGACTTAAAAAATACCCCCCCTCCCCCAATGAGAAGTCAATTGGTCAACAAGACAAAAATTGATACAATGTAATTAACATTCTAATACAGTCATCATTATGGAATTATTATTATTATTATTATTATTATTATTATTATTATTATATGGAGACCCATATTCAGAGAATGACAAATATGTATAATATTTAAAACGTGAATTTACAACTGATAATAAATCAGTCATTTTTATTATGGTTATTTTAAATTTAAATTTAAACTAAAATGTTGATCAATTGGGGAGGGAAAACTAGTAAAGGGTTATAATATATATTAAAATAATTATATGTAAAAAAACATTAAAGGAATTAAGTTGGCGTGTGAAAAATAACCATATTATTAGAGGAAAGAAGAAAAAAGAGGATTATTTTACTAAATAATATCATTATTTTTATATATTTGAATAACCCTTTCCCAGTTTTCTCTCAATAATAATTCTGATCAATACTTTAATTTAACATGAAAAACAAATGATAATCTATGCCCTAGTCCAGGGGTGGCCAACTCGAGTTCTCAAGGGCCATAAACAGGCCAGGTATTGGATATATACCTGCTTCAGCACAGGTGGCTCACCTTATTTTTGTTAGTGATGTGCTATTTTTGAGTTTACAATAAATCAAAGTCTTCTTTGACTAATAATAGCACTAGAGCCCTTGTGCTATCCCGCATAACACCTTGCGAAACCTAGACCCCTTACAGCCCGCCCATCCACTTGATCTGGCTGCCAGGAGTCTTCCTGCACCGGAAGGGGACTCATGGCAAAGCACGGCTTGGTTAAATATGGGCCTAGATGTTTCGTTACAATGCATCACCTAACTAAACCAGTGACGAGCACAACGTTGTTGTGATATTCATTTGATTTGGTGAAGACTGTTGTGAATTACAGGCACTTCACTGCATGTTTAAACTACAGTGGAGATGAAAGTACAAAGAGAAAACAAATACAAAGAGCAGATAAAAGTAAGCTCAGGCGGTGGGACTCTGCAAAACCAGAGACCATAAATAGCCTATACTGCAGTGATTGTCCTTCCATGGTGCATCCCTCGGGACAAGCCTGACACATATCCTGGCGTTGGCTGTGAGATGTTGCTAATCACTAAACTGAACAATAATAATGTGAGAATATTACACTCGGGCGTTTGACCGAATACAAAGTTGAACACGGAAAGCGAGAGCTCGCCAATCCTGCTGTGGCACTTTTTTTAAAGGCACGTTGAATAAGTAATGACGGCAATGCACACTGCGTTTTCAAATACATGTTCTCCAGTTCACAAAGCTGAAAATATTTCCAGTTCCCAGTGGGTGCTTAAGCTTTCTTTCTTTTTTCCCCCCTTTTTGATGTGTTTTGCATCATTATTCGTCTAAAAAAAAATGTCTAAACCTTTGATACTATGACAGAGTAAAGATCTGAGACATCTGACATTTCTAGCACATCCTTGCAAAGCCGAGATAAACACCAAAGTGAGTGGTGTTAAAAAAAGGACAGAGTGTGAAAAAAAGCCATTCCCCTTCCTATACAATTAGTTTGTCATTCCCAAAATAAAACCCTGTCCTTGCACTAAGACATAAGCGGTATCGTATGCTTGAACATTTCACTAGATATTACTCTAACCTTTTGTTTTCCTAAAATAGAATAAGTATGATCATCAGGCATCGGAAAACACAGGGCACTATGTAATGCATATATTCTTTATGCATGATACATGTTCTGGGGATGTTCATTGTCGGAATGGGACGTTTTAGCTGCGATCAAAACGCCACTGACATTTTGCCGCCGGGACACTTAGCCGCAGGGCAGCTCGCTGCAGGACACTTCGCCGAGAAGTCCTCGCCTGCGCTGACTGCCCACTGCAAGTCCTGACAGCCCGCACCGACAACTACATGTTGAAATATCCTGTGCGGGACATTTAAAGATGGCGTGGCCTCTACGCAGTGTAGCTGTCCTGTGCGGGACATTTAAACATGCAGTTGTCAGAGCGGGCGATAGGGACATGCAATGGGCAGTCGGGTGCAGGAGTAGAGTGGGTGGGACAGGCAGCGGGCAATCGGGACAGGCAGCGGGCAGTCGGGTGCAGGAGTGGAGCGGACAATCGGGACATGCAGCGGGCAGTCAGTACAGGAGTGGAGCGGACAATCGGGACATGCAGCTGGCAGTCAGTACAGGAGTGGAGCGGACAATCGGGACATGCAGCTGGCAGTCAGTACAGGAGTGGAGCGGACAATCGGGACATGCAGCGGGCAGTCAGTACAGGAGTGGAGCGGACAATCGGGACATGCAGCGGGCAGTCAGTACAGGAGTGGAGCGGACAATCGGGACATGCAGCGGGCAGTCAGTACAGGAGTGGAGCGGACAATCGGGACATGCAGCGGGCAGTCGGGCAAAGGAGCGGGGTTGGTGGTCGAGACATGCAGACCTGGCTTGTCAGGTCGGTAGCATGGTGGTAAGGTGTAGGAGCTGACATAGTGGCGAAGTGTCCCGGCAGCAGAACACCAGTGGTGTTTTGGATGGGGAGAGTGAGAAATAAAGGGGAGTGAGAATCTATTGGGTATCAAATGTAATATTTGTGTTGAGGTGGCATCATGGCAGATAGAAGTTTTCTCTCTGAAAGTTAATTGGGGTGGAGGAGGGCACAAGGCTGACAGTCCACCTTGGGCGCCAAATACCCTTACACCGGCCCTGCCTGCACTACCCTATAACAAATGATTACCTCTGGTGCTAGGTATAACTATTAGAGGCATCATTATTTCCCCATGATTCTGTCACATGTCCTATGCCCTCCTAATAACCTTTACCCACAATTATAATTATTGACTGTAACATCAGTAGCAATATTAGTAGTCCCGAAAGTGATGGGAAAACAACAAAATACCATAAAAGGTCTTCTAATAAAACTATTGTTTTTAATGCTCTAATGAAATCGGCTACTACACATTTCTACCATAAGGGATGGGATTAATCATTAAATGAAAGCATATGTTCTTGATTTCTTGCCAGTTTTCATGAGGTATCTAGCATTATATTTCTCCTGACACTTTGTTTCACTTGGGACTGTTGTGGAATGTATTAAGGTTTTAGCATTCTATTTACAGAGGAGAAATACTTTATTTTATTAGCAATTTGAGCTTGTGAAGGTTGACCAGAAATCAGTAAACCTAAAACTGGTATCGGCATAGGCAATATAATAATATTTACATTCTTCAGCTTTAAAGGTCCTATATATTCTGTTTTCAATTCATTGCACCCCCCACCCCACCCCAGCAGCTTATGGATTGTGCATACTGTAACGTGAGTTGCCCCAATTATATTCCTGTCTGGGCAAAATTCCTCATTGAAGAGCAACATTTTAGAGATTCGAGTTGTGTGGATGTCGTCAAAAGTGCTTCCCAAACGTTTTTGGCATTTTTTCCATATATTCATTTTTCGCAGAAATATTAAAGTTCTGATTGCTCAAAAATGTTCGAAAGGCAGAATGCAAAGGGCCAGGTAACCTTGCACAGTGGTTTTTAATGTTTGGCAAGTTTTTGGGGGAGAAAACTTGACAGCTTATGCACTTTTCATTTATAGATTACTGTAACTATAATTAAATGTTATTACAAGAAACGGAACGCTTTTATTTTATTGTTGCAATGTTATTTTACTTGTATACTTGACAGTTGATTGCTGTATTTGTAAGCACACGAAATAAATTCATGTTTATTGTTAAAGCAAAAAAGACAATTTTTTGACTGTTTTTTGCTCACTGTTTAAAAGAGGAACAGTGACATTTAAAGACAAGACTTATGTTTGAGATCATGTTCAACAGCATCAAATGTACAGTACCGTTTTAAAACTGGTCATGTAAAAATCATCAAAACCGGCAGAAAATTCAGTGTATGTACAGTATTTTTATTTATATAGCCCCATCCAGATACACAGTGGTAATACACGTGATATAATATAACACATAGTGGAAGAAGTGCTTTCAGACATAAAAGTAACATTAGGAAAAGGAGTCCCTGCCCCGAAGAGCTTACAATCTTAAGTGGTCATTGGGGAGAACTTGCAGAGACAGTAGGAGGGTGTTTATGATGGGTGTGTAATCTTTTTAAGATAGGGATAGGGTCGTATTGGCCATTTTAATATGAAAAGTCTAAAAATAATTGCAAAAAATGGATTAAATGAATTTGACACCGTTTGTTAATTTTACTAATCGGTTGTATATATGTATATATGTATATATATATATATATATATATATATATATATGTGTAAATACAACCATATGCTCATCTGCATGTCTTAGGCAGGTCTGCAACCCCGCCTTTCCCCATTATCACCCAGCACACAGCACTTCCACTGCAGCAAGGGATTCTGGGAAATGACATGCAAATGAGCACACAGTGCCACTTTTTGCTTCAAAAGCCATTTTTAACATGGTTCCCTATAGGCTTAAGCTTGCTGCATGGTCACAGCTTTGAGCACAGCCAGGGTTAAGGTGCATACCCAGAAAACCACCCACAGACAGCTTTTTTTTTTTTTTTTTTTCTCCCTCTCGCTCATCGGATCCCAGTCCACTTCAGTGGATAGGGAGCTTGCCCTTGGACTGTCCAACCGAAGTCAGACCCGCCCTCAGTGCCCAGTTTCCCATTTTTAACATGGTTCCCTATAGGCTATATATATATATAATAAAAAAAATTTTTTTTGTATCTAACGCTACTGTGGTGGCACCATAAGACCATGACAATGAATTTCATATATTTATCGGCAAACGAGTTTAAAACTAAAGGAATATTATAATATTTTTTTGTTACCACAGTCTCATATTTTATTCGTAGACCGATCATGTAAAAGCGTCCATCTGGTGTCAAGTTTCTAAAGGAGAAAGACGAGGCAGAAAAAATATATCATTATCCTGGTGTGTGTTCTATCATCTCCTGGTGTGTGTTCTATCATCTCCTGGTGTGTGTTCTATCATCTCCTGGTGTGTGTTCTATCATCTTCTGGTGTGTGTTCTATCATCTCCTGGTGTGTGTTCTATCATCTCCTGGTGTGTGTTCTATCATCTCCTGGTGTGTGTTCTATCATCTCCTGGTGTGTGTTCTATCATCTCCTGGTGTGTGTTCTATCATCTCCTGGTGTGTGTTCTATCATCTCCTGGTGTGTGTTCTATCATCTCCTGGTGTGTGTTCTATCATCTCCTGGTGTGTGTTCTATCATCTCCTGGTGTGTGTTCTATCATCTCCTGGTGTGTGTTCTATCATCTCCTGGTGTGTGTTCTATCATCTCCTGGTGTGTGTTTACTGGTTGTATTGTCTTGGGAGGGGTTATCCCACCGTGTGAGGATCCTTCCCAGGTGGAGGCGCTGTGTATTAAAGAACAAGGTCACCCCAGGCTCCCTTTAGCAAAGGATCAGGCTTCCTATTAGCCACCCAGGTAACGTCAGCGCCGGTAGTATCCCTAGGCATGGGGGAAAGGGTTCTACACATGTTCCACCCATTTCTTAAATTTAGCTTGTTATCACGCTGCCCAAGTATCCGCAGACATGATTACATTTTTCGTCACAATCCAAATATTTTTTTTGTATTTTTTTTTTATATCTAAATCGTTGACAAAATGCCTTACTAGTAATAATGCAAGAACTAGTCAGCAGCAGAATAAAAATGAAAATATACAGCAAAGATATGTATTTGATGCTAAAGCTGGAGATCCTGCGGTTTTGGAAGAAGTAAACGAAGATTATTTGGAAAACAATGATGATCAAGAACATTTGCTGCACCAACCGGATAATGCAGCCTCTTTTTACTTCAAACTTAAATTCCACTGGCCCAATGAGTGATAAAATAAGATGTTTTATTGTCGAGCGTGATCCTGATCAAAGGGAAAAATTTCGATTTTTCAAAATTCAGTGTCTGAGGGTGGACAGCGTTTTTTAGTAGACTGCTTTTTGAAAAAACTATAAAACGGAGAGTCCACAGAGCAAAACTGGTTAAATATCTAAAAAAAAAAAAATCAGAATACTCTTTATTGATTTTCTCATATATTATTTGGAAAACAGATATCGAATATTACCTCTTTAAAAAATTCTGACTAGAAACATTGCTATTGATTGGATATGCACAAAAATTAATCTGATCATAAGAAAAGTTTTTTAGAGTGGAAATTATTACAAAAACGATAAAAATCTGTGGATACATAGATGATGCTTTACAAACAGCCATAAAATTGGAAACATGGCATTGGGCAGAGATTTTTGGAAACTGTTCTGGGTGTTCTTTTTTTTTTTGTGCTAGAAGTAATATTTTGCTTAGAAGAACTGAGACTATCGGTCACCCATAAGCTGGACACTTTCTACACGTAATAGAATGAATTAGTCACTACAATCCACTACTAAAAAAACCTATTGCTACACATAATAGCAGATATTTTGTGCCTGCAATTCGAAATGAATTCATTATTTTGTTAGGAAATAAAGTTAATTTAGAAATTATAAACAGGATAACAAAATCAAAATATTATTCCCTGATGTTTGATTGTACACCGGATAATGCACACCAAGAACAAAATTCGCAAGTCATGAGATATGTGAAGGAAAGGTTAGGTTTGGAGAAAGGGTTGTAGATTTTATAGTACAGTATCTCATCAGTAAACGACTTGGTTTGTCAACTGGAAATTTGAATAAAATTGAACAAGATGGACTTGATATTAAAAAAATGTGCCTTTTTGGGCATATGATAATGGTGCAAAGATGGCAGGCACATATATAGGCCACATTAGTAGAGGTAAACAATTTTGTTAATGTATACACATGTTCTGCCCATTTCTTAAATTTAGCTTATCAAGCTGCCCAAGTATCCGCAGACACGATTACATTTTTCAGCACAATCCCAATGGTTGGAGGCGCTCTGTATTAGAGAACAAGGTCACCCCAGGCTCCCTTTAGTGGAGGATCAGGACTCCTGTTAGCCACCCAGGTAACGTCAGCGCCAGTAGTTTGCCTAGGCACGGTGGAAACGGGGCTACTGCCCATTTCTTAAATTAACTTATCACACTGCCCAAGTATCTGCAGACGTGATTAAATTTTTCAGCACAATCCCAATATTTTTTTGTCATTTTTTTCAAGTTCTACTGCTAGATGGGAGATTTTAACAAATTGTGTTACTTTAAAATGACATTGTGATACTCTGGTCATCAAAATATATGGATATAATATGTACGCATGTCCAGCTGGTAAAAAAATAAAATGCGTTCTACAAAAAAATTCCAAACTCTTTTTAGATCCTGAAACAATTTCTGCCGCTCTGGGTTTTGTAAAACATATAGAGTATACATTTATTTGTAATGTATGCATTTGGAATAACATTATCCACAACATATAATTTATTAATTTAGCTCTCAATCTGTTAAATAAATATCAGGCTTGGAAAAATACGATTCAGGAAATTTGAAATTGCACCATTAAAGAGATATTAGAAAGAGATGCTCCTGAACTTGCCAGTAAAGTAGACATTTGATCTGAATTGCCAAGTAAAAGAAGGAATGCTAAAAGGATCCCAAATCAAGCTTACATAATGGAGATAAACAAGGTATTTGATACCCGGATTCAAGGCTGCAGACTGATTATCCGAGGCTCAGGACCAAGGACACCGACTGGGGGGGGGGGGAGCCAGGAAAAGTGTCCCGGGTCCGGTGGCTGTGGGGGGCCCAGCTGACACAGGAATATGGGCATGGCCAGAGGTCAGGCCCAACTTCTTTGCCCAGCTTCCGTTCCTCTTGTTGCCGCCGAGCCCCAGCTCTCCCCAGCTATGGGCTTGCCTTTCCTTCACTTTTTCTGTCTCTCTCTGCCCCATATGCTAAGTCTGCCCCATGGCAATTGGCTGAGCATAAACTCCTGTTTATTTACCTGTGCTTGCTACTAGCTGTTCCTTGCTGTTGCTGTGCCTTGCCCTGTCTATTCGTTGTGACCTCAGCTCATACCTGGACTTCTGCCTTCTCAAACCCTTGGACCTCGGCTCGCTTCTGGATTCCCGCAATCTCCTCGACCTCGGCTATGGATTACGACTACTCTCCATTCTCCAACCCCTGACTATGGCAAGTACCTTCACCTCACAAATACCCAACAAGCTCTGAGAAACCCCTAACATTACCACATCATTCTTTCTGTAATTATACAGGTGAATAAGAATTTTAACCCAGGGAGTGTTAGGACCTGCTAATAGTCATGCCTTGAAAGTGGCAGCAGACGCTTTGGTCAAAGGGTTAAACTAAATTACCCTTTTTTCAAGAGAATATATAGGTATTGCACTATTTATTTTTAGCTTTGGGCATCTTTGTTTGTTTTTTGAAGTACCTTAACCTACCTGAACTCTCCTACCCTGACCTGGCTACACAACCCTGATTCTGCAATCCGGACTTGGTCTCGCGGTTGTAGGTTGGTGGTTATCTACATTCCCACCTCAGCCCTGTGGTCTTGTCCAGTTTGTGGTGAGCACACGTGACATGGACAGTCAGATTACTCAGTTAGTTATGGAAACTTTTCCTATTGATTTCTTCTGTCCTACTAGAAGTGTAACATACCCATGATAGAATATTAATATAGGGTAAGTATGCATCCATAAAGAACTTCCATTATATGAAATGTATTGTTGGTATAAACATTTGTATTATTCAGTTCTTCACTAATGTAGGAGTGAAATATTATTTCAGACCGCATGTAGTGGTGAAAATCGATCTACTAGACTTTAGGAGTCATTAAACTGTATGCCCGATCCCTAATAAAACTACCCAAAACAAAATATGAATATAGGATGGATGACCATATGTCATTATAGAAATTAATTTCCATTCTATTCAGATATTGATTCCTAAAGGCAATCACTTCCATGATTTATGGTGTATTTGGAGTTATTAATAGGTACTTTGTATATACAGCTGAACCCCGTTATACCGCGGTGCCCAGGGTCCACCCGATACAACCACGTTATTACCGGGATCGCAAGGAAAAAATGGCCGCTGCGATCAGGGGACCCGACGGCATCCCCACTTAGACTTACCCGGAGCAGGGTGCTGGGGATCCGACACCACAGGTCAGCCATCAAACGGGGGGGGGGGGAGATGTGTCTGTCTGTCTGTCTCTGTGTGTAGAAATAAAGCATTGAATAGTTTATATTAAAAAAAAAAATGGCCGCTGCAATCAGGGAACCCGGCGGCACCCCCACGCAGGGGAGGAGGCCACAGGTGAGTGTGTGTGAGTGTGTGTTAAGGTTTCTAGTAATTAAACAATTTAGGATGTACCATGTCTTCCCAAGAGAATGCAACACAACACATTTACAACTAATTTACCTTGACTGTGTATAGTAAATGACACAAACAGCGGAGTGATGGGCGGCAGATGCCCAAATGTGATATGATGATGATGAAGCCGGCACAATTAATCTACTAACTAATGGGAGAGCATTAATAAGTACAGTATTTTATACACACTGATTACATTTGAAATTAAAGAAGTTCTCATCTCCCAGACCTCAGGCTGTAAGCCAGTCTGTAGCTTGGGAGGAGTGACAAATTAGGTCAGGACATATCCCTACAGCGCTGTCAGGTCTGGATTTACTCTCTCCCGGGTTCAAAGGATTGGGGGTATAAGAATTTGTGTTTAAGGCCCCCAATGGAAGATGCAGCTGGTGGTACAGTGTGTGTGTGCGTGCGTCCGTCTATTAGCAATAAAGCTTTGGGGGGGGGGGAAACCTTAGCTTTTAAATATGGGAGCCAAGCTGAAACCACGTTATAAGCGGATCTGCTTTGTGGCGGATCGCTCTAACACGGAGTTGAGATGTATCATCTTTATAACAGAAATGGTGAGTAGAGAAATCCTTAATTTAAACCGGCTGGTGCCATGGTAGGTAGATTGTAAATCCAACGACACTCCTTAAGAGTACCATGGCACCAGCCGGTGCCAAGAGCTTACCTGGTGTCACGGAGACTCCTGTGGCGGGTAGGATCTCGGTGGCCGGAACAGCACGAGCGTAGTAGGGGTCACAAGCAGGGGTCCGAGGCAGGCGGCAGGTAGCGAAGTCAGGTAACAAGCAGGGGTCCGAGGCAGGCGGCAGGTAGCGAAGTCAGGTAACAAGCAGGGGTCCGAGGCAGGCGGCAGGTAGCGAAGTCAGGTAAAAAGCAGAGGTCGGCAACGAGGAGACTGGAACAGGACAGGCGGGGCAGGACAGGGACTGAGAACAGGGAGCAGGGACTGAGACCGGGGAGCAGGAACAAACAGGGACAAGCCAGATTACTAGCAAGGGCTTTTACTGTGAACAGACTCAAATACAGGTACAGGTACAGGAACAGATCAGGAATCAAAGACAGAGGCATGTGCATACTGTAGGAGTCTGACTTGAAGCAAAGGCAAAAGCAACAGACAGGAAGCAAGCTATAAAGGACAGAGACAGGAGCAACAAGAAGACAGACAGACAGAGGAACCAGAGCCAACATAAGGCAGCAGCACACCCAGTGGACAAGGAAGCTATGGCTAGGCAGGAGGTCTAGGCGACCCTGACACCTGGGGTCTGACATTCGGAGGGGGAGAGAATCATTGAATTATATAAATTTATGATGACTATGCATGTTGGCAAATGCTCCAGAGGGTGATCCTATGCGAACAAACTGCATAAGAGCAGCATTCTAAACCTCTCATTGCTGGGACCGAATTAACCTTTATTACAATATATGGAGGAGAGCATGTGATGCAAGTACAATGTGAATGTAGTACACACATACTACCGTCCTCATTCAGCCAATCACTTCGGTCTGTGGCTGAGCTGCAGGAGATTGTGACGGGGGGGCGTGGTGGATGTGCAGCCATGACGTCACCTGGCTCCTTCGCCCTCATTGGCTGAACCACTGGGGGGCGTGCCCAGCGCTCCGTCGCCAGTCCTGGAGACAATTTTCTTGTCTTCAGAAAATTTGGTCGTGCATCACGGCGGCAAATTGCACGCCAAGGCAGCTAGTGGGCCCGGCCCCATTGAGAGTGTTTCTTGTTTCTTCTTATATGCGCTGCAGCATGTACTGGGACCTAGCCTTAGAACATGGTTGTTACTCGGTTTTCTAGGGTTACTTCCTGGTTGTGCCCTACAGTATATAAGGTAGAAGTACTGTAACCTCTTCCACGTCTGTGCAACTAACTTACCCTGCTTGTCCTGGTGAATGCTCCTGCTTTGCCTGATACTTTCCTTACCTGGACACGTACTCATTACCTGAACCCTTCTACGCTACTGGACCTTTTCTTTTTTTTGGACCCTGACTCACGCTGGATCTTTCCCATTGCTGTACCCTTCCTCACTCTTAGACCCTCCCTTCGTTTCTGTAACTATACTCTGATCCTGTTCCTCAAATCTATTTGACAGTCCTTGCCTCATAAATCCTGGGAGTGGGTCTCCACCCCCCTTGTGAACATCTTAGAGGGGGTAGGACATCATCATGTTATCTGTGGATCTTAAAGCTGCAGACCAAGCAATATCCTTCATGTGTTTTTTTTTTTTTTACTAAATCAGTTCTGTACTATGAGAAAATACCTGTGCTGTAGCATTTTGTTTTTTTTAAACAATTCTGAATGATTTTTTTTAATGTATTATAATGTAACAAGCCTTTTTTGTTTCTATAGCAACCATTTACAAAGTCACATCCTCTTCCTCTTCTTCTGAAACATGCTCTGGCACACCCCTTTTTGAGCCTTGTCCTCTCTCCAGCAGTGCACCAATTGTATCTAGTGACTGCCTGGTCACATGATCTTCCCTACTGAACTTTGCATCTTTGGTCCTTTTCTGCTGCACTGACAGCCATTTAGTGAACCTCTGAACCGACTCTTCATCGATCGATCACAGGAGAACGGATCGATCAACAACTTAGCTAATTACTTATCATTGTGTGGATTGTATTGATGCACATATTAAAGGGGGGGGGGGAGTGGGGCGGGAATTAAAACCGGCAGCTTGGACTGCTGCTTTAAGAGTACAGAAATTATCTGCATCTTTATACTGTGTCATACATAAATTGTGTTTTTCTTTTGTGGGGGATAGCGGTTCAGTATATTTTTCCCAGGAACATGACCTGATCCTTCAAAGTTTATTTATTGGTTACAAACATGCACATGGAACAATTTTCTTTACGTGATGTAAGCCTGAATAAATCCATCGTGGAAGAGAACTCTGAAAATACACGGAGAGGTTACCAACAATAATAAAACATGTTGAAAATATTCTAGAAGCTTCATTAATATGTTGTTATAACAATAACATGGCTACAAATGATGGATGAACTCGGGAACATCGACCCCTGCAAATTCCATATTCATAGTCAATAAACACCAGTAATGTTTATTCTCCTTCTTACTCAAGGTTCTTTGGGCTTTTTCATTAATTAATGTTTACAGAATTTTAAGATGCACCATGGCATGCTCCTGTAAAGTCAGCCAAAGTCCATTTTGTTAATGAAAGCAAGTCAAGCTTTAATGCATTTGTGAGGCTATGTTATAGGACCTCATGGTATTTATTCTAACATACTATAAGTCACTGAAAATCATGTGTATCCTTAAGGAGTCTTACATTTCAAAGACCGTCCACCATGTGTGTTTGTTTAGTTGATCCAGTATAATGCAATGTCTTTTGTCTATAGCTTTACTGGAGTTTTAAGTCACACAATGTAAAGTTAAAAACTAAAGTACTAAACCCTCTCCTTACTGATAGACTACAGGATAGAAACAAAATGCTTATTGATTTTACTCCTGATTCTTCTCTTATTGAAGTTCTTTAGAATTATGATTGTGTGACCTTTTATACAGCATTTTAAATTTCACACGGGACTTCCAGAATTACTAGTGTTATTATTAGATTGATATTAGATTGATATTCTCTCTCTCATCTCATGGCGCAGTCTATATATAATATATTAGATACTCGTATAGTGGTAATATATGCACGTACAAAAAAGAAAAATATAACATCAGTGGGTTAAAAGCCGTGATCGCCAGACTGGAACCACGATTCCTCACAACACGGATCAGATCAATCAAGTGGTGCAGGGGTCGCAGTGAACATCGTCCCTGGAAGATG
This sequence comes from Ascaphus truei, assembly GCF_040206685.1. NCBI lineage: Eukaryota > Metazoa > Chordata > Amphibia > Anura > Ascaphidae > Ascaphus > Ascaphus truei. The sequence goes on along the minus strand of NC_134490.1, from coordinate 74,521,459 downwards.
GTAAGGGGTGGATGGAGGAAATCACTTCACCAGAGAGGTGTCCACGACAGCAGTTTAAGCCTCCGTCTCTGGAACGGATCCTCCTTGGGGGCTGTTCATGTCTACTCCGGTAGAAAGTCTGAACTCACTGGCTGAGTGCCAGGACTGCCTACCCGAGCAGAAGGAACTCCAAACAGCTGACACGCCTCCAGTGACGGGTACCCACTGACATCAGTGCCCTCCGAGACGGTAATTTCAAAAGGAGTAAGTCCAGTGAAGGAGACAATTGCAGGCACAACGCACCACACAATGTCTCAAGCCAAAACGAACATTCAACGCGTTTCGTGGCTGCATGGCCACTTCATCACGGAATAAAATGTAGCAATCCCATCATGCTTTATGTACCCTATCAACGTCTCTGATTGGCTTATGGTAAACTAACATGTAAATTTAAAGTGACAGTAACAGATAACACTTTATTTATATATAAATGTAAAAAGCACATAGAACATCATATAAAACCTATAAAAAAACATCTGGCAAAGTTATACAAATGCCTCTAAAAAAAAGAGGGAGGGAGAAAGAGGTACAATAACATATATCATAATACCCTCAAGAGATTGTACCTCAATATACGGTAAAGGAGAGGAGAAACATGGAGAAAAAATCCAAAAACATAAGTTAAAGGCAACATATTGTGATTGGAGCACTCGTGAATATGTAACGGCGCTTCCCCCACCCTACGGGAGATTCCCCTGTTACCAAGTGTACAGTATGGTGCATGCTACCTATTGGCTCACAAGAGGCTGAGGTGTCCGCCGATGGTTGTGGGGACTGCAGGACAGACGTCTGGGGTACATACCCGACATTTACTCCATGGTACACAGCGTTTCCATCGGCTGTAGGCTCCACATGTATGAAGGTAATCTCCCACAGTCCTCTCCCCCAGGAAAGATTACACACCAGGCTGGAGGTATATGTATCAGGAACGGTTTTATTCTTCTCTGCTCCCAGTGCAGTCTCTTGGCAATTCTGCCCAATGCAGTCACAGCTCTGGTCTCTCAAATTTCAGATAGTCCCTGGACCTACACTACCAGTCACGGGCCCCCGCAGCAGTCCTAGCTCTTCCCTGATCTTCTAGCAAGACCCGTGGTATAGGTAGTCACTCACTCCTTCGAAGGGAAGGGCACCTCGGCCTGCCAGTACACAGCAGCCTGGGTGTGACACCTTGTCTCTCTCAATAGTAGAGACCAACTAACAATTTAGTGATACAACCCCCTTGAGTACAGTAGGGGGATGGTACCAGGTCTGAACCCAGGATTGGGCAACACTCCGACCTAATCCCACCTCCTCCTCTGTCAGTCAAGGGTACTGCCTTTTGTGGGGAAAACCCTTGATTGATCCCAGCACTGCCTGCTATTACCAGGACTGACATGTCAGAACAGGGTAGAATAGTAGCCACACCCAGCCATGGCTACAAATATATAACAAATATTGCAATTGTTATGAACAATAGAGAAAGAAGGAGAATGTTAAACTACACATTATTTGGAACAGATGAGGAAACTGATTGGAGCCCAACTCAAAGGACAGACACATGGAGAAATCAAACAGTCTATACATGAATGAAGCAGACCTGAAAGTGAACATATATATGGGCTGCAAGCAGTGGCGTAGCTAGACATGTGCGGGTCCCCGGGCAAAAAAAATTCCCACACAGAATCTTTATCTCCTCCCTCCCCCCCAGCATGTCTCTCTCTCCTCTCCCCCCCAGCATGTCTCTCTCTCCTCTCCCCCCCAGCATATCTCTCTCTCCCGCCCTCTGAGAATGTCCCTCTCCACCCCCCAGCATTACTTTCTCTCCCCCCCACCAACTCTCTCTTCTTACACTGCTCATATTCTCTCTATTCTCCCCTCATTTATCTTATTTCCCCTTGATGTCTTTTTCCCTCCCTCTTCTCTCACACAGGCCATTCTCTTTATTTAATCTCCCATATATTTTCCCTGTCATCCTCTCTCTAACAACCTGAGGTTTCTTTTCCCAGCATCTTTTTCTCTTCTCTCTTCTCCCTCTCGTGCCTCCTTCTCTCTCTTCTCCCCTTCATGTCTCCTTCTCTCTCTTCTCCCCCTCATGTCTGCTTCTCTCTTTGTTGCTTCCTCTTTCTCTGTTGCTCTCTCTCTTTTTGCTGCTCTCTCTCTCTCTCTTTGTTGCTCTCTCTCACTTTGTTGCTCTCTCGTTCTCTCTCTCTCCCTCTCTGTTGCGCTCTCTCTCTCTGTGTTGCTCGCTCTGTATATTGCTCTCTCTCTCCCTCTCTTTGCCTCTCTCTCTCTCTCTCTCTTTGCCTCTCTCTCTCTCCCTCTCTTTGCCTCTCTCCCTCTCTTTGATCCTTCTCTTTGCCTCTCTCTCTCTCTCCCTCTCTCTCTCCCAATCTCCCTCTCTTTGCCTCTCTCTCCCTCTCTTTGCCTCTCTCCCTCTCTTTGCTCCTTCTCTTTGCCTCTCTCTCTGCCTCTCTCTCTCTCTCTTTGCCTCTCTCTCCCTCTCTTTGCTCCGTCTCTTTGCATCTCTCTCTCTCCCTCTCTTTGCCTCTCTCTCTCTCTCTCTTTGCCTCTTTCTCTCTCCCTCTCTTTGCTCACTCTCTTTGCCTCTCTCTTTTCCCTCTCATGTATTTCTCTCTTGTACTTCATTTTCTCTTTGTGTCTCTTCTTTTCTGTCTTCTTCCTTTTCGTGCCTGTTTTTACCCCTGTGATTAACCCTTCCCTCCCTCTCACCTTTTCCAGCCTGTCTCTCAGGCTGCAGCTCCAGCCCCACACTGCACTACTTGGGGTCCCGCCCCCTGCCCTAGGCCCCACCCTCATAGTGAGGCTCTGCAGAGGAAGGGATTTCCCCTCTGTCCTTCCTGCTGCATCTCAGGGCCCCGCCCCCTGACCCAGGCCCCGCCCACCTGCAGAGGAAGGGATTTCCCCTCTGTCCTTCCTGCTGCATCTCAGGGCCCCGCCCCCTGACCCAGGCCCCGCCCACCTGCAGAGGAAGGGATTTCCCCTCTGTCCTTCCTGCTGCATCTCAGGGCCCCGCCCCCTGACCCAGGCCCCGCCCACCTGCAGAGGAAGGGATTTCCCCTCTGTCCTTCCTGCTGCATCTCAGGGCCCCGCCCCCTGACCCAGGCCCCGCCCACCTGCAGAGGCCTTCCTACTGCATCTCCCGCAATTTGATTGTCAAATGTATTACTAATGTGAAGCGCTATGTACACTAATTGCGCTATATAAATAAAGACATACATACATTAGTGTTAGACAGTACTGTAGAATGTGTAGTATCCTTATAATCATTTTTCCCATTGCACTTGTACACTACAGTATAACAGCATTTATCAAACTAGGAAACAACTCCTTCATTACACATTACATAGTATCCCATATTGCTTTGAAATGGCTTATCAACTGTCATTTATATTTAAAAAAATTAATCTATAACAATAGCATACATTTACCCATTTTTTTATAGCACATTTCGTTATTTCTAAGTGTAAAATTCCCCATCTCCAACTAGATCAGCGTCTAATTATTAGTCATTTCTATAAGGAGTTGCAGCCTGGTTTGAGGGCTTTTTATAGTGCACAAAGTAAACTGCAATGGCTAAGGTCTTAAAAGAATTGCTGATGACAACCAACTTTGTTGCTTTTCTCCAATTCTTTTTGATATAAGTGCTCTCATTGTGCAGTACACCATGATATCCTTCTTCAGTTTGATGCAGGCCATACTATTGTGCTTGTAGGCATGCAGCAGCTATAACATAGTTACATCTCTTTCTCTATTCACCTGATACTGTATCATTCTATACTACTGGCGTGTGTGGCTTTTATTCTGGTCCTGGCTATAAAAATAATGCCCCCGCTTTTATAGTGCTTACATTCCTACGTTTTCCCTTAGATATTAGAGAAGGATAATCAATAAATACACTGGTAAGAATAGGACCCCATGGACTATACTTACCACTTACAGGGCCCTTGTGATGTACTTGGTACAGTAGGCCCTATTGAGTATTGACGTACAAAGTACGTCATGGTAAAAATGCTTGTTTTGTAGGTGATAATAGGGCAGTGATCCTGAATGTAATACAGGTAAACCCCGTTATAACACGGTCCTCGGGGTCCACCCCGAGACCACCGCGTTAGTAACGGGGTCGCGGGAAAAAAATGGCCGCCGCATCGGCGCATCATCACCCTCTCCCTCCAGCAGCGCCCTTCACCCCGCGGGACAGGAGATGGGAGCGGGGATGTCCCTCCGGTCCCCGCTTCCCCCTGTCACCGCGTGACAGCCCGCGGTGAAGGAGATGGGAGCGGGGATGTCCCTCTGGTCCCCGCTTCCCCCTGTCACCACATGACAGCCCAAGGGGAAGGAGATGGCAGCGGGAAACGGGGTGAGTAGACCAACATTTAAAGAGTGTGTGTGTGTGTGTGTGTGTGTGTGTGTGTGTGTGTGTGTGTGTGTGTGTGTGTGTGTGTGTGTGTGTGTGTGTGTGTGTGTGTGTGTGTGTGTGTGTGTGTGTCAAGCAGTAAGCTGCAGGTACCCTTGGGCAGGAGAAGGGTTTAAAGGGATGCCTCAGGCAGGGCTGTACATGACAAGTTTGATAATCCTATTATATTCATGCTGCCTTCCCATGGCGAGGGGGGGTGGGCTGCTGACATGTCAGGGGGGGTGTGGAGAAACTTGTGGGGAGCGCAGGTATCACCATAAACATGTAAGGGAAAGAATATCAAAAAGTGCAATATGTCTAAATGAATACAGCAATCTGAGCAGGAATCATGAATGGGAACTCACATTATCCCAGTAGTATTACAGCCTGTATTTGGCAATGGATGTGGTGGGTAGATTCAGCAATGTGCAGGGGGGTCTTGCTTGTACACACTCCCAGATGATAGCAGGACGATCCCTCAATGGAACTTTGAACCACAGAGCACCGGTAACTCAAACATGAATCGCTCCCTACGGTCTTCTCAATCAACGCTGCTCCCTTCCTCCATTAACACATCAGAACACTGATCTACTCCTGAGATCCCAAGCGTCGGTTTGGTTGACGCTTGGGATCTCAGGAGTAGATCAGTGTTCTGATGTGTTAATGGAGGAAGGGAGCAGCGTTGATTGAGAAGACCGTAGGGAGCGATTCATGTTTGAGTTACCGGTGCTCTGTGGTTCAAAGTTCCATTGAGGGATCGTCCTGCTATCATCTGGGAGTGTGTACAAGCAAGACCCCCCTGCACATTGCTGAATCTACCCACCACATCCATTGCCAAATACAGGCTGTAATACTACTGGGATAATGTGAGTTCCCATTCATGATTCCTGCTCAGATTGCTGTATTCATTTAGACATATTGCACTATTTTGATATTCTTTCCCTTACATGTTTATGGTGATACCTGCGCTCCCCACAAGTTTCTCCACACCATTCTAAATAGGAGAAAACTGGACCTTCTCCTAAGAGGGTTGAGCAGCAAAGTTTGCCATTTTTCTTAATATTTGAGCACTCTAGTAAATTATCACAATATTTGAGATTCATATATATATTTTCACCTTCACAAGTAGCGCCTCACAATTTTTGTTTATTATATGTCAGGGGGGGGGCTGCTGACATGTGAGGGGGGGTGGGCTGCTGACATGTGGGGGGGGGGGGCTGCTGACATGTGGGGGGGGTGGACTTGCTGACATGTGGGGGGGGGGGGGGCTGCTGACATCTGAGTGCTGTGAGAGCTGTGTGCTGTGAGCTGTGTGTAGTGAGAGTGTGTGCAGTGAGAGTGTGTGCAGTGAGAGTGTGTGCAGTGTGCAGTGTGAGCAGTGTGAGCAGTGTGTGCAGTGAGAGTGTGTGCAGTGTGAGCAGTGTGTGCAGTGAGAGTGTGTGTTGTGTGCAGTGTGCAGTGAGAGTGTGTGCTGTGTGCAGTGTGCAGTGTGAGCAGTGTGTGCAGTGAGAGTGTGTGCTGTGTGCAGTGAGCAGTGTGAGCAGTGTGTGCTGTGTGCAGTGTGTGCAGTGTGAGCAGTGAGCAGTGTGTGCAGTGAGAGTGTGTGCTGTGTGTAGTGTGAGCAGTCTGAGCAGTGTGAGCAGTGTGAGCAGTGTGTGCAGTGAGAGTGTGTGCAGTGTGCAGTGTGAGCAGTGAGCAGTGTGTGCAGTGTGAGCAGTGAGAGTGTGTGCAGTGTGTGCAGTGTGTAAAAAAAATTACAATTTAAAAAAAAAAACATTTTTAAACGGGAGCCACGGGAAAACCGCGTTATAACCGAATCGCGGTATAACGAGGCGCGTTATAACGGGGTTTACCTGTACTTACCAATGAAGACAGAGTATCAGATTTACTTGTGGGTGAGAATTTGGGGTCCAGTAATGATCAGTCTGTGTGGTTTGGTATAACGATAGTCTGAGTCATACCACACACAAACTAAGGTCTTCAATTTTAGGGGGCCTGGCTTTTGAGATATGGGAAATTGTTTTTCGTTTTCAGGGTGGAGGTATTTGAGTGGAGGCCAGGATCGGTGGGGAACGCTGCTTCCCCCACCCTGTGGGAGATTCTGCCATTACACAGTGTGTGGTGCATACCTGCTGGCTTACAGTAGATCTAAGTCTCCGCCGATGTTGTTGGGGAGAACAGGACAGGTTTCTGGGGTACATTACCCTTGTCTATTCCTGGGTACACAGCACCTCCATCTACTGAAGGCTCCAGATGTATGGAGGCAATCTCCCACAGAAGAACGTACTCCTCTCCCGCCAGTAAGATTACACACCAGGCAGGAGGTATAGATAACTGGAACAGGTTTATTGGTCCTCTGTTGACACAGTATCACAGGCTACTGCCCAATACAGTTCACTGCAGGTCTCTAACTTCTGGATAGTCCCTGGACCTCCACTCCGGGCCAAGGGCACCCAAAGCAGTCCTTAGTCTTCCCTGCACCTGTAGCAGGGACAGGGGAAAGGTAATAACTCACGCTCCCCCAAGGGGAAGAGGATCAGGGGATGCCAATGCACAGGCAATCCTGTGTGATAAAAGGGGTAGGGGAAGTGCGCTACTACGATCAAACTAAAATGTACACAACCATACACCAACCATGTGGATAGTGATGGTGAATAACAGTAAAATGATACGTGATACTAGATGTATATATCAGAGAGCGTCTGCAGCCGTGGAACAGGGATGGCTTGGCTACCCCCAGGGCTAATACAGAGAAAATACAAAAAAACAGCGCACAACGCTCACAGTGTAAAATAGTAACATATATTGTGAATAAACAATAAGGGTGAGTATTCTTCGTACATCAAATAGCATTTAGAACAGCATGTCAGGGAATTGCTACCCATGCACCAGACCGCAGGAGAGACGTCAGGGATAGGATGTCAGCAAGTGCTTCCCATGTTCTTACACCCCAAAGGCGTCTCATCAGTGGGTGTTTGTAAGTCAGTCCTTCTCAGGCAGATCAATTCCAGTGCAGGTATAGCAGTTCCAGGATGTTAGTCCTTCTAGCCAGCACGAGATTCACACAAGGAGACGTGTGATGGCGTAGTGCACTCTGCAACCACGTCCCGCTGCTTCTCCGTCTGCCTCCAAGTGACGTCACTCAGCCGCGACACCAGAGGCCGCAGATTCGATCGCTCACCGGTCACCGTTGGAGCAGACAGTGGGATGCTGCTATGGAGCTCACTCGAAACACTTGATTATGACTATGATTTGGCACTATTCCAACGCGTTTCGAAACAATAAGAGTTTCTTCATCAGGGAATAATTGACCACTAAACAGATCGCCATTGAAATACCTCCTCCCCGATTCCGATTGGCTGCGATTTCACCTATCACCTCCAATCGGAACAAGGCAAAGTGGAGTATCACAGGCTAATGCCCAATACAGTTCACTGCAGGTCTCCAACTTCTGGATAGTCCCTGGACCTCCACTCCGGGCCAAGGGCACCCGAAGCAGTCCTTACTCTTCCCTGCACCTCTAGCAGGGACAGGGGAAAGGGAATCACTCACTCTCCCCCAAGGGGAAGAGGATCAGGGGATGCAAATGCACAGGCAATCCTGTGTGATACCTGTCTCTCTCAACGGCAGAGACACTGATCAATTTGGGTGGTGCAACCCCTTAAGTACAGTGGGAGGAAGGCACAAGGTCTGAACCCACGATTGGGTAGAACACAGGCCTTGCTCCACCTCCTCCCCTGTCACTCAAGGGAGCTGCCTCTGTGGGGAAAACCCATGATTGGTCCTGTCACTGTCTGCACTGTTACCAAGGCTTGCATAACAGGGAGGGCAGACTGGTAGCCAAACCAGGCATGACTACAACTAAAAGCAGGCAGGTACGTAAAAATAAAAAGGAAAAGAAAGGAGGTGGCAGGTATTAAAAAAGCTAAAAAAAAGACAACAATTAAGAAATGATAGAGAACTGTATCAGGCTAGGCAGAAGGAGAGAAACGATGTGTCAGTAAGCAATTGAGAGCTTGTTGAGGGCAAAAAAGATGTAGCAAACCACCTTAATAATTATTTTTACTGAGTATTCACAATTGAAGGTGAAGGAGAGGAACCCTCATTGGTTAACAGGAATAAAAATGGAAAAGAATTGAACACGAGTCTATTTACAGAGGAGAAAGTCCTAGTGGAACTCACTGAATCAATGTGGCCAGATGGGTTACACCCAAGAATATTAAAAGAGCTTTGGGTATGCTGGCAACACCATTAACAGATCTATATACAGGCATACCCCGCTTTAAGTACACTCACTTTAAGTACACTCGCGAGTAAGTACATGTCGCCCAATAGGCAAACGCCAGCTTGCGCATGCGCCTGTCAGCACATCCTGAACAGCAATACCGGCTCCCTACCTGTACCAAAGCTGTGCGCAAGCGGGGAGACTATAGAGCCTGTTACACATGTGTTATTTACATCAGTTATGCATGTATATGACGATTGCAGTACAGTACATGCATCGATAAGTGGGAAATGGTAGTGCTTCACTTTAAGTACATTTTTGCTTTACATACATGCTCCGGTCCCATTGCGTACGTTAATGTGGGGTATGCTTGTACAACTAGTTACTATTAAAAGGTGTAGTTACAAAGGAACGAAGAAGAGCAAGAGAAAGGAAGAGGAAGGTAACTACAGGTCAGAGCATGACATCAGTAGTGGGTAAATGAATGGAAACATTGCTGAAAGATAGTCAACAATTCTATCTATGGCTTCGTCCAAAGCAGGGGAAGCCGCGCTGAACCACGCGGACGCTCCGCGCTGAGCCCCTGCATCCTCAATGAGGATGTCTTTAGAGGGGGCTCACGCGAGCGTCCGCAGGCGTGCTGAGGCGTTGGGATTTTCAGCCGACAGCAGAGCCTGTTTCTCAGCGCGCTGTCGGCTGAAAACCTCCAATCACAGCAAAGCAGCGTCAACGTCACGGCGCCGTGACGTTGGCGCCGTGACATCGGTGTGTCGCGGGCTATTGGCCCAGCGATGTCACTTCCCGCCGAACTAACCCCCCCCCCCCCCCACACCCCGATCGCACACGCTGGCTCGCCCGCCGTCCATGGGATCACTCCTGACCGGGCAGGCGAGCTTCAGCGTCAGCGCGGAGCAGCGCAGGCTGAGGCTCTATGGACGCAGCCGAAAGTTCAAGAACTTACAAGATCCCTGGCACAATGGGTTTACAGTGGGAGGTCATGTCAAACAAATCAAATCGATTTTTTTGACTGAGTGACTAAGGTAATAGATCAGTGTTGAACCGATGTACAGTAACTTACCTAGGTTTTTAGTAAGGCATTTGACACTGTCCCACAAGAAAACTAATAAACAAGTTGAAATGCTTGGTTGTGCATGCTAATGTGGTAGAATGGATAAGACATTGGTTGAATGATAGATGGCAGAGAGTTGTAGTAAAGAAAGTACATTCTGAGGAGGGGAACGTAACCAGTGAGGTGTCTCGGGGATCTGGACTGGGACAGATGCTCTTTAATATCTTTATTAGTGACATTACAAATGGTCAGGAGGGGAAAGGACGCCTTTTTGCATATGACACAAAGATTCCCAACAGGGTTGACACTCCGTGGCGGGGGGGATCAAACAAAATGACTAATGACTTAGGAAGATTGGAGGAATGGTAAAGAGTGTGGCAACTACAATGTAATAGGAAAAAATAAGTGTTTACAGCGCTAATGCTACAAAGTAAAAATAGTTATATTAATGGTAATACTACAGTGACTACTAGAAACTTTACCGTGAAAGTGAGGCTGCCAAGGCAAAAATGACCAACACAGATCAAACGATACTAACAATAAAAAACAAACAGCCGGCGCCTGTAATAAAATAACAGTGAATATATTCTGACCAGTTGGAGATTCAATCACGGATACCAAACAGTCCTTGGAAGGATCTTGACTGATGTCCGATAGCACAGACAGACAGACATGAAAGACAAAAAAGACAAGGGAAAAAATCATAGTGTAACCCTAAAAAATAAACTTCAAACACATACAAACAACATACAAACAACCTATTAGCTATTACAATTTAATAAAACAATGTAAATATAAGTAAAAAAGACAAACAATTGCCAATAGTAGCTTGGGACATGGATAGAACAAGGGCATCCGGTAGGATTAAAATTGGAATCCTACTTACAGCTATGCTGAAATAACAGGCCCATAGAACAGGTGTCCAAAAGAAGACTATTAGATTAATGGCACTATAATGTCAACTATTATAAAGGAAAGGGACTTGGAGACACTATTTCTGCTGACAAAAGTAGGCGAGCAAAATAATGGGGAAAGCCAGCAGGATGTTAGGTTGTATAGGGAGAGGTATTAACAGCAGAAAGAGAGGGGTGGTGATGACATTTTATAGATCATTGGTGAGACCTCACCCTGAATATTGTGTTCAGTTCTGGAGGCCATATCTCCCGAAGGATGTGAATACATTTTAGAGGCAAAAAAGGGGCTACTAAGATGGTGCATGATCTACAGGGTGTCTTATTAGGAAAGACCACAAGACCTTAATATGTACAGCCTTACAGGATAGAAGGGAGATGAAGCTTTCAGATATATAAAGGGATTGAAGCAAAGTACAGTCCTTAAGCATATTCCAAAGAAAGAGGTGTTAGGAGAAGAGAGCATTCCCTGACGCGGGAGGGTGGCAGGCTAATGTACTTATTCCCAGAAAGGGTGGTAGATTCGTGGAATAGCCTCCCAGCTGATACATTAAGGGAAATCAGACATATTTGGAATAGACGTAAGGCTATCCTAAATCAGATAGAAAGCCGGGATCACATAGGGTCTGAGGTTTTACGGCCGATGGGAGATTGGGCCTGGTTCTGATCTTCCATCCAATTCTATGTTTCTATGAGCGAAATCGCTTCATGCTGTGAACTTGTATCACTATATTTTTCGCGTCACAATTAATTCTTTCATGATCTGATTTGTGACCGTGCTCCCATACATTGGCTGAAGCATCATTTGTCCTGGTTTGATACACACGTCTTCCATATGCATTTAGATGGCTATTACATCGTGATTTACTGGTAATTGAAAAGTAAAGGATGTTTGACATAGAAAAACGCGCATGTGCGCAGTATCAATAAATAAAGGCAAAATATTGGAGGGATGTGTAAACTGCACAGAATGAAATTATTTGTAAATTATAAGCAAATCAAACAACTCTAAGTGCTGCACCAGAATTAAACTCTGGCAGGAAAGAGAAAGCGTTTGGCCGCAGCTATGGGAAGGTAAGAGTACGCCACGCTTTGTCACAGGTCAATCAGTGAGAACAGGAGGCTGAAGAGGGTCAGTGCCAGTATGTAACCCTGTGTGACTCCATTTGTGACAGGACATGTTTCTCAGGCACCGTAGAGACATTCTCTGTCATAAAAAAAATCTAATGAATATTGCAGAATTTATCTGGACAGCCTAGTTTGCAAAAAGGCTTTTCCAGAGACCTGCTCAGAGTCTGAGGCCCTTTATTCTGTAAGGTGTGATAAGCGCAGATTACGTGTTACCGCATGAAAAGCCCCATTGACTTTAATAGCGGCTTTTCCTGTGATAGCGCGTCATCTGTGCTTATCACACCTTACAGAATAAGGGCCTAAAGCCGTTGTCAAGTCAATGAACACACAGTACAGATCCCAGTTTTGCTGCCTGCAGTTTCCTGAATTTGTCTCGCTGTGAATGTCATATAGATGGTTCCACAGCCGCACTATCTCTCCGTTATGTCAATGCTGTGAGTGTTCAGATGATTGTTACATATATTATAATGCGAAAAAATAAAGCCTGCTATTATTTTCTCACTTACATCAATGAATACTATCAGATCTTACATGGCATAATTATTTTTTTGCTTTTATTAACAGTCATTCAATTGATCGTAAGGTGTCTACCTGCGCTGGACGTTATCATATGCATAGCATTACTTGGTAAGAATAGCTCTGGGTATTTTAAAATGTTATAAAGGACATTACAGACCGTCTATTACACATTCTGTATGACCTAAATAAAATATCTTTAGTATGTAGGGCAGACCCAGCTATAGTGCTTGGGTAGTGGTGTGAAGGGACTAACCAGATCCCCTTATGCAGACCCCACAACTACTCCATCCGGAACCAACAAACACACACACACACACTGTTACCTATACTTACGATGTGAGGCCCAGGCAGTTACTTTATTCCAAAGATGAGAGGGTGAAGCAAAATCCACACCAATTATTACAAGAAAATAAATATAACATTTATTTTACCATGATGGAACTCCTAAATATTTGATTGTTAGTTTTAAAAACCTTTGCAATTTCAGTTCAGTCTCAGTCAGTTCCAAGTATAGTCCTAGTAGAGCCCTACCATCTGTGTATTACAGTTCTGACCGTTATTTCACTTGGCCAGGGCTTAGATTTATATATGAAGTGTACATTTAGGATGGAGAAAGTCTGCAATTCCTCTGTAAAAACTTTATAAAGCAGCCCCGGAGGCCTGCACTGGTGGTATACAGGTTAATGGGGGCCAGTTGGTTATAGGTGAGTATTGATGCTGCTCCACTTAGCTGGGTTGTTCCTAAGGCGACTCCTTGCTGATGTGTCCAAGTCACTGTATTCTTCGGTCCTCAGCTATTCCTTCTCCACAACAAACGGAAGAGACAAAGCAATGATTAAACCTTGGATAGAGTAGCTTCCCAGGGACACCATCAACCTACAACCGTCACGGTCTCTATTGCTTCCGTCTCTATTATATTATATACCACTGTGTTACCTGCAGTCATTGTTACAGATTTGATGATGCGTGTGCAGATGCAGAGAATGGGTGTCTGTTCTAACTCATTTCTCACCTGCTTTGTACACTTTCTCCCTCTGCTTTACTTGACCTTGTAACCTTCGAGCTCTCTTCCCCACCTGCCCATCATACCTTACCATAAAAACACACGAGGCACAATAAACACACAACCCCGAGCTGGATGTACTGTACAACGGCCACAACTTTATTCAACCATAATATATTTTAACGACTTTTACCCGGCCAGAATCCCTGAACTTGTTACCCAGCCATCGGCGCATAACAGTGGCCTCATCAAACCAGCCAGTTGCTGCCCAGAACCTTCTGCTCCTCCCGAATGATCAAACCCAGCTGAGGAAGCTCCCGGTACCCACCGCCCAGCGGATACATGTCCCTCAGCCTCAGCAAAGGTAGAAATGATGGGCGCCAGGAACTTTTGTAGTACAAACACTCTTTATTTGCCCCGTGTTACCAGGGCTCTTCTCATCCATACACAGTTACAGATGTCATCAGTTCCATTTAATCTGTTTGTACTCTTGACTGTTGCACCCCCCGGTGCCCTTACTTAACCCACTGGGGAGGTGCGGACAATTGGCTGGTTTCTGACTAATTGACCTGTCTGAGTTCTACATAACATCTGTTATGTTCTGTCCCTCGGGGCCCCTCCTCGGGTCCTAGATGACTCCATATAGATAGTTGATATCATCCCGCTCCTGTGTCTGAAATGTCACTTCTAGAGAGAATAGGCCTGTGTGAACCTGCCTGGTCCTACTGCACCCTGGGGCATCCCCACCATGGGGACCTCTGCAGCGCGCATACCTCTTCTTCTGTGAACCACTGACTTTACCTGGGGCAACTGACCCTAACTAAAACATAACAAACAGGGACTTGTCCTTCCTATATACTCGGGAACATATTTCTTAACTATATACTGAGGCTCCTCCACTCTCACCCTCGAAGAACCTAACCGCAAGAACCTTCTCCTTCCTTTATATATGTCCCTAAGTCCAGGCAACACTGGGAGGGGCTTAGCATCTGCTACTCCCATGGGATAGAAAAAAGCATTACTATATATGTGGAACAGAATTATGTATAATTCATTGTATAATGTATGTATAAAGCATTACTCTATATATGTGGGACCGCACCATTAAACCCTTAAGGCCATGGTACTCCCATGGGGGGGTTACACATAAAAACAATCAAACATTGCACATATCTATATGTGCTCTCCACCCCCCCCCCCTAGCTCATGCATCCCCCTCCCCCATTACCTTGTCTCCAGCATCGACGCCGCGTCGTCGCCAGAAGCAGCGGGAGAGCAGGTAAGAGACAGTTACAGAGCTCTCGTGCTCCCCGGTTATTTAATTTAAATGTTGTGGGGAAGAGCGCGGGGCCTCTGTAAGCGCCCCCCAGTTTGCGCACCCTTTCTATAGAACAATAATGACTATTTAGGAAACACCATAGAGGAGTATGCAGAGATGTGGCATCCCACCATGCGAGGCAGAGGATGTGCATCAGCCCCATAAACATCTACCTTTGGATTGCTAATGAAGGTCAAAGCTAGGAATTGTAGACATTGGACGGGGGGGAAATGTGTCTGCTGTTAAACGGGAACATTATGTTTAGAAACCACACACATTGCAGTTGTGTAAACAGTGTATCGCTAGGAACTGCACGCCCGGAAATTCCCCGAAATATAACACCTTCCTCTCATGGACATTTAATTAAACAGTGTAGTACTGTAATTGCAGATTAATTATAATTATATAATTATATATATATACACAACACACACACACACACACAAAAGCATAATGGCTTTTTTTACTTCAAAACTCAGAGTACCATATAACTTATTTTTGTTTTTAATAAATGCAGTCTCTCTTCTGAATAAAAATCAATTTTCTTTCAAACATTACCTCTCCTTTCAGTTTTAAAGCATAAATATTGTAAAAAAAAAAAAAAAAAAAAAAATGAGGGACAGACAAACAACTAAATGAGGCATAAATAATCTGTAAATCCTGCATTAGTTCCATTTGTCAACCGCTGCCTATATAATTATACATATATGTATTGCACCTTCTTGCAGTGTATGTTGATGTGCATTGAAAGTGAGACTGTGCTTCGTGGTTGCAGTGTGGACTCTGTGGACACTTATCACTTGTATATTGCTTTACAAACAAGAAATATAGGTTATTATAAAAGTGTAAACATGTTTCCTCATACTGGGAACATTTCCCATCTTATTACAGCACATATTTGATCACAAATAGCTAAATAAATGACATGTTAAATATGTTTCAGTTAAGCTGCCAACACAAATGGTGTTACTTTCTATCACTTTCAATCGACGCTGTTATTAACAGAGAAGTTCTAAACGTATATACCCATCACAAAACATTCGCTAAAACCATAAAAACACTTGGCAATTTTCTGCCAGTATGAATGTCAAAATATCAAATTGTGCTGGTACAGAACAGACCTCAGGGACCTAAATTAATCAAGTGAAGAGTAATTTTTGAACAAAAATGTCTCAGAGACAAAGTGCAACGAGAAACCACAGGCAGATAAGAATGGTGCTGCTGATTTCTCTCAGGAGATCAGAATATGAAACTAAACCATCGTATTTTTTATATAGGATTGAAGCAGGATTGTCTCTGGAGCTGAACCCCGTTAATTTCAGCTCCTGGGCCACCCTTCCCGGGTTATAGACCTCCAGATGGGGTGCTGGTATCTCAGCAATGTTTGAAGCCTCCGCGTCATGCGAGCCAATAGGAGGCCTAACTTGATGATGTCACGGCTTCCTATTGGCTCGCAGGGCGCTGGAGCGTTGAAACGCCGCCATTACAGGATCCCTGGTAGCAGAGCGGCTACCGTCCCCCCCCTACGGAGGTAAGTATCTCTGAAAGCAGGGTGTCGCCGGAGCTGAAATTAATGGGGTTCACATCCCTAAACCTGGGCTAATATCCCCATTTTTCATCAGAGTAAACCACCACATATCCTGCTAGCAAAGCACCCAGCCTAAATGTGACACTGGAATCTTCCCCCTCCTCCAAATACATTCAGGGCCGCAGACAGTTTCACGCCCCCCCAACCCCCACCCCCCAATCAACTGAGTTGTGAGGCCCCCATTTCATATCTCGCAAACACCCCGATTTCACACCTCGCAAGCCTCCTCTATTTCCCTCCCTCATCCCATGTATTTCTCCCCTTCCCATGCATGTCTTCTCTCACTCTCCCCCCTCCATCAATTACCCCCACTCTCCCTCAATCCCTGCCCCCCACCCCGCATCACGTGTTTCTCTCCCCTGCGTCTCACTCTTACTCCCTCTTTTTCTCACTCACCCGCCTCTCTTCTCTCACTCTTCCCCCCCCCCTCGTCAATTACCCCACTCAATTCCTCTCCTCCCACTCATTCCCTCCCCACTTCACAAAATATATACCAAAAAAAAAAAAACACCTTCCACAACAAAAAACTTCCCACCCCCAAACACGTACAAACCCCCCCCCCCTAAAAAAAACAAAATACATATAAAAAAAAACAATGCATATTAAAAAAAACTCCAATACATAGACTGTAAAAAAAAAAATACATAGAAGAAAAAGAAATACATACTGCACCGACACACTTTATTCGAGCAAATACCCAGTATGTACCTGGCAGATACCTGGAATGCGCCACTCCTCACCTCTGACAAGCCCCGTTGCATTTGCCTTCCCAGCCTGGGTTCATGCCTGGCTGATGGGCGGCTGATCTGTTAAATGATAATGATTAGGATTTAATAGGCTGCAATGCTTCGCGTGTCTACCAGATGGCATAAATTCATGAATTGTAATGCAGTATATATATATATATACTGTGCAGTATTGCAGCCAGCGGGAATAAAATGCTTCAATCCCTGCTTGGAAAATAACTCAATGCACTCGGGCAGAAAACAGTCACAAACCTCAATACACCCGGGTATACCCGAATTCGTGGGACTAGCCAAGCTTGAATAAAGTGTGTCGCCAGTGTAGGAAAAAAAACAAAATACATAGAAAAACCCCAAACACATATAAAAGAAAACAAATACATATAAAAAAACAAATACATATAAAAAAAACAAATACATACACTGTATTTAAAAAAAACAATACATATAAGAAGACCCCAAATACATATACAAAAAATCCAATACATATGAGAAAAAAACAATACATATAAACCCCCAGCGACGTCAGAGGGCCGGGCATGGGACAGTCTGTGTGAGGGAGGCATGGGACAGTCTGTGTGAGGGAGGCATGGGACAGTCTGTGTGAGGGAGGCATGGGACAGTCTGTGTGAGGGAGGCCTGCAGCTGGGGAGAGTCCGGCACCCACACAGCCACCAGAACACTTGTCTCGGCTGCCCCCCCCCCCCCCCCTGTCGGTGGCCCTGTTCTCATTCATGCTCTGGCTAAAACCTTCCTCCGTAACATTGCAAAGATCTTTCCTCTGTCACTCTACCACTAAACCTCTACTGCATGCCCATATCATGTCCCATCTGGATTATTGTAACCTACTAATAACAGTTCTCCCTCATGAACAACTTTCTTCTTTGCAAACTATCGCAAATTCTCAGCTAGAATAATTTTACTTTGCCCTATAACAGTTCCTGCTCATCTCCACGTTAAAGCCCTCTCCATGCTTCCCTTCAAGTTCTAGATCACCTATAAAATTCTCCTTACCTTCAAGGCCCCTTCACGTGTCTTCTCCTCCCCTTCCACCTCTACTGCTCTTTCCCGCCTTAAACGTTTTTCCATCCCCGCCCCTTACTTGTAGAATTTCTTTACTCAGTAGAAGCCAAACACAAGATCTCCCTCCCTCCAAACCTAAAAACACACCTGAATGAAGCATTTTAAAAGCCCCAATTTATTGCTACTGCCTCAAACCCACAGTCGCCCTTATCAACCATTGTGGCCCAGCACTGCCATCTATGGCACTTGATCCTTCACCTACTGAATGGGCCGGCCTTACTTTTGGCGGACCCAAGGCGGTATGCTGGCAGCAGGGCCCCTCCTGTGGCGTCATGATGAAACGGCGTTGCGTTGTCATGGAGTTGTGTCATCATGTGACGTTGGGTCATCATGACAACGCGACGCTGCAGGAAGTCCGCTCCGCATGCACGCACCCCTCCCCCCTGCTACCGCTTTCCTCACCCCAGCTATCTCTTAACACACGCGCACACGCGCACACGCGCACACGCACACACGCACACACACCCCTGTCCCTACCTTGGAGTGAGCAGCGGTCCTGCGCCAGTTTGGGAATCCCCAGCTTCCTCCTCCAGCTCTCACCTCTGCTGTTGGGCGGAATTGGGATCCCGGCACCGACAGGAGGAGGGAGAGGGAGCGCGGGGCCCCCCTGAAGGCGTGTGGGGGGGCCCCAAGGCAACCGCCCTGCTCCCATTACCCTAAGGCCGCCATGCTTCACTGTCTCTAAGTCTCCCAGCATACCACTTAGATTGTAAGCTCTTCAGGGCAGGGATTTCCTTTCCTACTGTCTGATGTTATGTTTGTTGCCTATAATTATTACTTACTACTTTTTGTATAATAATTCCCTCAAATGTATTGTCTCTTTTGTAAAGCACCGCATACACTGAAGGCAATATATAAATAAAAATATACATACATACGTACACCGCAGTCGCTTTACTGATTGGCTGCCGGTGTTGACACCTTTTTGCTTTACGCCAGGTAATTGCTTCTGAATTTGGGAATCCTGGAAATAAGAAAAGAGATTTCTCTCATAGAATTCATTGGGTCAGAAGAGTTAAACCAAGGGTGGTCAATTCCAGTCCTCAAGGGCCACCAACAGGTTAGGTTAAACGCAATTAGAGAGGGTTGGGGTTCCTTACAATGCATCTGATCTCAGACGCGCTGTTAGAGAGGGTTGGGGGTTCCTCAGAATTTCACATAGGGTTCCTTAACCAAACAAAGGTTGGAAACTACTGCCCTAATAGAATGATGTACATAAGACTGAGTCCCCGGTGGTTACGGCGGCGCGTGCTACGGCGTGCACGACACACCACAGCACAGCCATCTATGGGTCAGGAACCAGTGGCTGTGCGTGTGGGCGCGCAAAGCGCTGTGACGCGTACGCTGGCAGGGAATGTTGTCTTCCCGTGCCCCAACGCGATCACATGGTCGGCGCGCGCCACTGGAAGGGTAGATATGCCCCGTCATGGCCAAACCCCCGTCATGGCCCCGCCCCGCGCTCCCCTACAGACCGCCGATTGCAGCTGTAGTCTCTGCACGCGCCGCCAGGCGCACGTGCAGCCGGGAGGACCGGGCCGTAGCCTTGTGCATTTGGCCACACTGCCGCATACCGGAACAGTAACAAATGTAACAAGCCTACAACAAGTACAGCACCAAAGGGATCCCAGGCAGGAACAGGAACATTTGCATATTACTGCAATACATTCAGATGTGGCTGAGATTTGGGATAGCTACAGTAGTTGGTATTTAGTGCAAACTGCAGGATTACCACATGCTCACTAGATTTACTGCATATTCTAATTAACATCAGTTGGTGAGAGCAAATAAGCATTCTGCAGTGTGCAGTTATAGTTTTCATTTATCAGCTGCATTGACAACACCATTTTATTCACCAAACAAACCTCACCTCAGTTTACAATGAATTTCTGTATATAAGTACTTTAAGGCAGCAGTGCGCAAACTGGGGGGCGCAAGATTTTTCAGGGGGGGGCGCAGCGGTTGCAGAGGCCCCGTGCTCTTCCCCCAAGGCATTTAAATTAATGCCGGGGGATCACGTGAGGCCTCTGCAACTTCGCTTACCTTGTCTTCGGCGATACATCGCCATGGCAACGCAGCATCACGTGACCCCCGTGGCATCATTTGACGCCAGATTGGAGGTAAGGGAGGGGGGTGCGAGCAGGGAGGGAAGCAGGATGGGGGGCGCACGCGGGAAAGATTGCGTTAAGGAACATGAATTTTAGAGATCAGTTGAGCTTAGTGGGGGTCCATGCAGACTCAAAATACTACGTGAAATAGCTAGAATATGTGCTGGCTTTCATTTTATTTTGCAGAAATCTGGACAATGTTGTATGTTATTATTATTATTATTATTATTATTATTATTATTATTATTATACAGAGACCTCAGTTGCAAATACACAATTCCAGCTCAATTCTGCAGCTACCATATGTGCTGCATTAACCCGCTGCGTCCATAGTGCAGGAGACGGCGCGAGCTACGTAGCAAACACTAGGACGACAATGTATTTGTGCATAGTGCGCACGCGCTAGCGTGTCATGTGCTACGGAGAGACTGGCGCTTCACGCTACAACCATGTTTGTATTTTCCGTGCGACGCCAGATCACATAAGCGGTTCGCCCAATGAGGGCGAACCAGCTCCGTGATGTCACAGCTGCGCACCACGACACGCCTCCCTGTCGCCTCTGCCTGCAGGACAGGAAATATCTCCTTCTGCAGGCGAGCGCGCGTTGGACCGAGGAGCGCGGAAGCTGGCGCGTTCCTCTAGGGACGCAGCCTGTACATTATTTTAGCGCTGTTTATGTACAATACAAATGAAAGTGCTTAGGCTCTGTTTCCTATACGGTTTCATATACTGTTCCACAAGTGAGTCTTGCAATATCTCTGCTACAATTAACACTTCGAAAAGCTGTGCTCCTGACACAATGACAAACACGACCCTTACAGCAAAAATGATAATAGATTATAATTGATTATCAACAAGCTGCTCTTATTAAACTACTTACCTGTAGGTCACCATTAGTCAGTACAAGGTTCAGGACCACCTGGTTTGACTCTTTTGTGCTAATAAGTACTCTATACAGTTTAAGTTGTTATAAATTAAAGTTTCCCAGATATAATGGTGCCAACAGCACCCACATAAACAAGAAAAAAATACATGGAAATCATTTTCACCCCTTTTCCCCCACAAATCTGGTAGTGATTTTTTTAACTGGGTTTGCAGCTGAGAGATTTTGATAAATAGTCTCCCCTCAATAGTAAACAACAAGATTAATTTTCTGTTTCATTTTAAGGTTAAAAGAAGACATTTATGTGTTGCTTTTCTGATGTGATTCATTGTTGCAGGGCTTGTGTTCAGATTACTGCTCAATGACTGGACATGAGCTCCCTCTACTGAACATCAGCAGGTACTGCAATCATTTTGTTGCAGATTTCATTTGCTATAATTGACAGTTAATTTAAAAATGGACTAAATAGTAATGTACTTATCAAGAAGCCTGGAAATGCAAAATTACAGTGGTGTGAAAAAGAAAGTACACCCTCTTTGAATTCTATGGTTTTACATATCAGGACATAATAACAATCATCTGTTCCTTAGCAGGTCTTAAAATTAGGTAAATACAACCTCAGATGAACAACAACACATGACAAATGACACCGTGTCAAAATGGAGAAGCCTTTTTATGAAAAACTAAGTATACCTTATGATTCAATAGCTTGTAGAACCACCTTTAGCAGCAATAACTTGAAGTAATCGTTTTCTGTATGACTTTATCAGTGTCTCACATTGTTGTGGAGGAATTTTGGCCCACTCTTCTTTACAATGTTGCTTCAGTTCATTGAGGTTTGTGGGCATTTGTTTATGCACTGCTCTCTTAAGGTCCCGCCACAACATTTCAATCGGGTTGAGGTCTGGATCATTGCAACACCTTGATTCTTTTCTTTTTCAGCCACACTGTTGTAGATTTGCTGGTGTGCTTGGGATCGTTGTCCTGTTGCATGACCCAATTTCGGCCATGCTTTAGCTGTCGGACAGATGGCCTCACATTTGACTCTAGAATACTTTGGTATACAGAGGAGTTCATGGTCGACTCAATGACTGCAAGGTTCCCAGGTCCTGTGGCTGCAAAACAAGCCCAAATCATCACCCCTCCACCACCGTGCTTGACTGTTGGTATGAGGTGTTTGTGCTGATATGCTATGTTTGGTTTTCGCCAAACGTGGCGCTGTACATTATGGCCAAACATCTCCACATTGGTCTCGTCTGTCCAAAGGACATTGTTCCAGAAGTCTTGTGGTTTGTTCAAATGCAACTTTGCAAACCTAAGCTGTGCTGCCATGTTCTTTTTAGAGAGAAGAGGCTTTCTCCTGGCAACCCTTCCAAACAATATCAGCTTGTAGGTGTCCTGTATGTTTTACAATCCTTCTTCAGCTGGTCTTGGCTGATTGGAGGGTGGCTCCTCCTTCCTAGTTTGAAGCTCACCCCCTCCCACTTTCAAATGGTTAAAAGCTCACTCCATTGCATCTCCCTCTCTCAGGGGAACTTGCTTGCTTACAGTGTGATTGTGACAATTCTATTACAGAGTGCTTTTCCTGGTAATGTACAGGTTAATAAAAGCTTCAATCAGACTTAGAACTTTGCAACTAATTTTGACAGATTTATTATAAATCATTCTTCCTGGTAATGCACAGGTTATTAAGAATTTATATTAGTGTTAGGTACCCTTGAGATGTGGTCTGCCGTGTAAGGGCTCAAGGGCTTACAACACTTTGGCCAAAGAGTTAAACTAAAAGACCATTTTATTCAAAAGATATATATATATATATTTAGGCCCTGTATAAGTTTCATTGGATGTAGCACTGAGCTCTGTCTGTGTTTCATGTTCTGTCTCTGGTTTTAAATATATATTGCCATGCTCAGTAGCACTCCTCTATGACACTTCTACACTAATATATATGTTGTGGATATTTTGGGGGTTCAATATGAGCTTGTAGGTGTCCTGTATGTTTTACAACCCTTCCAAACAAACTATACTTGTTCAGTCTTTTTCTAATTGTACTGTCATGAACGTTAACATTTAACATGCTAACTGAGGTCTGTATAGTCTGAGATGTAACTCTTTTTTTTGCAATTTCTCTGAGCATTGCACGGTCTGACCTTGGGGTGAATTTGCTGGGACGTCCACTCTTGGGAAGATTGGCAACTGTCTTGAATGTTTTCCACTTTTTAATAAATCTTTCTCACTGTAGAATGATGGACTTTAAATTGTTTGGAAATGGCCCTATAACCCTTCCCAGATTGATGGGCAGCAACAATTGCTTCTCTAAGATCATTGCTGATGTCTTTCCTCCTTGGCATTGTATTAACACACCTGAATGCTCCAGGCCAGCAAACTGCTAAAACTTTGGCTTTTATAGAGGTGGTCACACTTGCTGATGATCAATTAATCAAGGGCATTTGATTAACAGCACCTGTCTGCTACTTAGCATCTTAATTCCTATGAAAGCAGTAAGGGTGTACTTAGTTTTTCACACATGGCTTCTCCATTTTGGCTTTATTTTTGTTAAATAAATCATGACAGTGTAATATGTCATGTGTTGTTGTTCATCTGAGGTTGTATTTACCTCATTTTAAGATTGTTATTATGTCCTGATATGTAAAACCATAGAATTCAAAGAGGGTGTACTTTCTTTTTCACACAACTGTGTCTGTTTCTAAACAACAATGTGCACTTGTTTTTTTAAAGAAAATATGCTGGGCTCGTCTAAAAGAGAACCAGCACTCAAATATAACGGATAATGCTTTGTGTGTTTAGCTATTCATCCATATAAAGCATTTTAATGTAACATTTCTGAACAATAAAAACAGAGCAAAATGCAATTTTCCCAACACTACAAGAAACAATCAGAATAGCAATATTATTTCAAGACGTGCAGCCAGCACTTTGTTTGCTTTATATTATAACTAAGCCCTGATGAGGTACAACACATTTTTATTGCCCATTTTAATGAGATTCTATGAATTAATTAATTAATGGTACACAGGGAGCCTTACAAATCCCCACCAACACACAAACACTGCTATAAAGTCCTGCAATAATTAAACTATCTCTTTTTTATGGTTTAAGTGCCAGTGCTGAATTTTAAATATTATGTCCAGCATTGTGTTCCCAATGTGGCAGCTACCAATTAAAAAGCAGCGTTTCAGTGGTTCATTAGATTAGTCACTCGTTTGGAACTGTCGAAACAATGTGAAGGGCTGTGGCAGAATAGCTTCGCAATACTGTACATAACTGGTCCACTCAGCATTGATGGAGTCCCACATAATAGAATCACATTGCACCTGCATTAACATTACGGGCTTGCTTACGTTCTGTATGCCGTATACCAACAATGAGTAAAACAGGCAGTAATAACCTACCATAAATCACGGAGACACTGATTTATCTGTATATAGATATTTGTTTTTATTCAAGATCTCTCTAAACGCCTGTCACAAAGATGTCACCCAGTAAAAGAGTGTCCAGGCCAATAGTGTTTAACAACCTAGAATCAATGCAGAACAGCAATTCATTAGACCCACAGTTGATGCCCAGAAGGATGTAATATGCAATAGACCATGCTGTATGAATGATGATAGCATAACAAAGAGGGTGAAGTTATTTTTAGAAGTCAACGTGTCCTTTTAAATCAAAGCCTTTTGAAAATTGGGCTAGAGTCCTAAACAAATGAACACTTGCATGCCCAGTTTAAAGCACAGAGCTCCCTTGTGTTGCAGCTAAACAGTTAATGATATACACGTTTAAATATTTTAGTGTGAAGGGCTGAAAATTAAAAAATAAATTAGACGTAAGAGCATGCTATTAGGGTATTTAAATTCAAATTAAATATAGATCACATTATGCAAATCTATTCTTAATATTTTATGCTCAAATGATTTAATAATACCTTAAGAAAAATGCTTGGTTACCTTGTGGCAATGGTGTGGTTAAGCAAGGTTAGAGGAAGTTTAACGACAGAAAAACCTTAATTATACTTATTTAATAATTGTATAGCTGTAGAAATGTTGGGGGAAAGGTATTTTGCGCTTTCATACATATTTTGTCAAATTGGAGGATGGAAGAATAAATATCCTATAAAACTGTTACATTTCTTGATGCCTCAGGGGCACTTTATGCTTTTCTCATTTTTTAGTGTGATCCCAGCTCTCCAGTATTTATTCTGGTGAAGCCCAGGGGGACAATAAAATACATTTGCACTAAACATTTTTTTGTGGCGTCTTCTCCAACCAGTTAATGTTTACAATGGTGTAATACATTGGGGTTTGTACATTAATTTGCGTACTCAGATGTTTTATGACTGTTCCACCTCTTGACATTCCCGTATGATGAGATCATTTGCTACTTTGATTCCAGGTATTCCTGTTGTTGCTAGTGTATATAAGTGAGGCAATGAAGGCATTTGGTTACAGTGTATAGTACAGGTCCAAATTGCGGGGGAAACCGTTTCAGGCGAGGAGAATCCGGCTTGTGCAGCCAACACAACACAGACAAACACATTCCTCAAAATGTAGGTCTCCTCCAGGACAAGTTCATAATGCGATTCTTCATTTATTGTAGAGAAGGAACAACGTCACAGGTCCCATATGGATCTTTCATCAGGTGTTCTTGGCTGTCACAATAAATGAAGAATCGCATTATGAACCTGTGAGTAGAGCTCTATTTTGTACCTCCGTCCTAAGGAGAACTTCATTGTTTGGTTACAGTGTATTGAATTACAGGTAGTCCTCATTATCCAACGTTTCACTTTACAATGAGTGGCGCATCCAACGCTTTACAATGCAACCCTATGGGACGTTTTTCGACGCCTGAATGCGTTATCCAACGCTCACCGCCACTGATTAACATGGAACTCACTTTACAGCGGTTTCACTATCCAACGCTACTCCCAGAACCGGTTCCGTTGGATAACCGAGGACTGCCTGTAGTTAGTTATGGCCTTTCTATTACAGGCAGTCCTCGGTTATCCGACACAATGCGTTACTCAAAATGGCGTTGTAAAGCGAAACGTTGTAAAGCGAAACACGTTTTCCCATAGGAACACTGTTTAAGTGAAAGGTTCCGTTCCTGAAGGCATTTTTAACACTAAAATACACCAAATATTTTATGCAGGCAATAAGATATGCAGCACCCACATAAATTATATAGTGTATATACTGTATTATATATATAATATAACATAATAAATAATATATTATATAGTATAATATAATATTATATAGTATAATATTATATATATATACGCTCTTACGACGCTTTGCAACGTTGTTAATGTGAATGTGTATATTATATACACATACACAACGTTGCAAAGCGTCGTAAGAGCGTTGGATAAGCCATTTTGGCGTTGTAAAAATGAATATAGGTATGCATTGCACAGCGTTGGATAAGCCATTCGTTGTAAAGCGAAGCGTTGTAAAACGAGGACTGCCTGTACATACATAGGTTTATAAAGGAATGTCTATACAAAAAAAAAACAATGCGACGAGGAGTTGAGTGCAGAGTAACCTTCCAATGTGCCTCACTGGTGTGAATCCTGTACATCTTTCTTTTAGATTTGTAATAAATACATATTGGCCAAAATTCACTTATACAGTAGCATGAAGCTGGGGTTACTCATAGCCAGGACACAGTGAGAGAAAGGGGAAGCTAGAGGAATAAAGAGTATTACTACATCCCAATAAATACAGTGACAAGTGGTTCATATTATTTGTTATACTATGTATTATTATATTATTTCTATTACAATATTTATAACACGTAGGTTATATTAATTATATTATAACATTTGTATCATTTATATTTTAATATTTATATCTGATTATTTCTATTACAATATTTATATTATGTAGGTTATATTAATTATGTCATATTTATATTCTATTGTTTGTAGTATATTTAAATCATACATAAATAATATTATTTATATGATATTTATTATATCGTGTTATTTATATTACTTATATTAGGCTATTTATAATTATATTATAGTATATTAGAAATATAAAACATATACATCTAAAAAATATATAATATAATTTAAATAATATAAAATAATATAATTTAAATGACATCATATACATTATATATGAAAAATATAAATAATATGGATGAATATGAATAAGAAAAATGTAAATAATATAATATGGATAAATATAAATAATAGGCAACATATAAACAATCCAGTATAAATAATATAACATACAGATGTAGCCAACGGTATATATGTATATCTTTAGTTATATAGCGCCAATAGTTTGCTCAGCGCATTATAAAGACAATACAGTACAGGGAATTATCTTAATATATAAAATCGAAAGGTTGGTACTAGCTGCGGTGAATCCGATTGGTCCTCAGCCTCTGGCCAATCAGATTGGTGGCTCTATGACGTCACCCGGCTCTATGACGTCACCCAACTCTCTCTCTCTCTCCCCCTCCCTCCTCCCCACCGGCTCCCAGACGGAGGTGAAGCGCGGCGCGGCCCTCCTGCCCCAACCGCCAATGCTCACTTCCCTCCCCGGCGGGGGGACAGGCAGTGGGCAGGCAGCCTCCGGAAGAACCCCCTTCCTCCTGCAGCTGCCCCGGCAAGATGGCGACGCACAGCGGACAGGCGGGGGGTGGTATTCAGTCAGGGGAGAGGGGGGGGGGGTTAGTCAAGAGAGAGGGGGGGGTTGGTCAGGCGAGAGGGGGGGAGGGAGTCAGGAGAGAGGGGGGGAGAGAGTGAGTCAGGAGAGAGGGGGGAGAGAGAGGGAGTCAGGAGAGAGGGTGGAGAGAGGGAGTCAGGAGAGAGGGGGGGAGAGGGAGTCAGGAGAGAGGGGGGAGAGAGGGAGTCAGAAGAGAGGGGGGGAGAGGGAGTCAGGAGAGGGGGGGAGAGAGGGAGTCAGGAGAGAGAGGTGGGGGAGGGAGTCAGGAGAGAAGGGGGGAAGCCTGAACAGCTGTGAAGAGGGGGTGAAGGGAGTTGAGAGGGAGGATGGGGGAGGCAGAACATTACATCACGGGCAACGCCGGGTATATCAGCTAGTAATAAATATAATCATCGCAGCAAAGTCAGACAGCAGGAAAGGAAATCCCTGCCCCGAAGAGCTTACAATCTAAGAGGTATGTTGGGAGACTTACAGAGACAGCAGGTGAGGGAATAAGTGCAGTAGATGGCAGTGCTTGGCCACAATGGTTAGTAGGAGTGACTGTGGGTGTGAGACAGTAGCCATGAGACCAGGCTATTGGGATGCTTCTTTTCCGAGGCGAGTTTTAGGGTTGGTCGGTAATAAATTAAAGGTTAACACCATTAGGGAAAGAGGTGGGAGGGAGGCGTGGGTGAGAGCAGCTGTGTATTATTATATTATTGCAAATCTAAATGCGCAAAATAATGCTGTAGTACAGGGACGGCCAACTCCAGTCCTCAAGGGCCACCAACAGGTCCGGTTTTAAGGATATTGTATTGTTTGTCTTTATTTATATAGCGCCATTAATGTACATAGCGCTTCACAGCAGTAATACACTTGGTAATTAAATTAATAACAGATAATATAAAGAGGTCATGGGAATAAGTGCTTCAGACATAAAAGTAACATTAAGGAAGAGGAGTCCCTGCCCCGAGGAGCTTACAGTCTAATTGGTAGGTAGGGAGAACGTACAGAGACAGTAGGAGGGAGTTCTGGTAAGTGCGTCTGCAGGGGGCCAAGCTTTATGTATCACTAGCTGATATACCCGGCGTTGCCCGTGATGTAATGTTCTGCCTCCCCCATCCTCCCTCTCAACTCCCTTCCCCCCCTCTTCACAGCTGTTCAGGCTTCCCCCCCTCTCTCCTGACTCCCCCCCCCCCTCTCTCCTGACTCCCACTCCCCCCCACTCTCCTGACTCCCTCTCTCCCCCCTCTCTCCTAACACCCTCTCTCCCCCCCTCTCTCCTGACTCCCTTCCCCCCTCTCTCCTGACTAACTCCCCCCCCCTCTCTCCTGACTGAATACCACCCCCCGCCTGTCCGCTGTGCGCCGCCATCTTACCGGGGGCATCTGCAGGAGGAAGGGGGTCCTTCCAGAGGCTGCCTGCCCACTGCTTGTCCCCCCGCCGGGGAGGGAGGGAAGTGATCGTTGGCGGCTGGGGCAGGCAGGCCGTGCCGCGCTTCCCCTCCGTCCGGGAGCCGGTGGGGGAGAGAGAGAGAAAGAGAGTTGGGTGACGTCATAGAGCCAGGTGACGTCATAGAGCCACCAATCTGATTGGCCAGAGGCTGAGGACCAATCAGATTCACCGCAGCTAGTACCAACCTTTCGATTTTATATATTAAGATGTGTTCAGTATTATCCACAGTGCTATTCATATGCTTGTTCAAGCAAGTTGTGAAGCAAGATATCCCTGCTTCAGCACAGGTGGCTCAATAAGAATGACTGTATATACTGTATTTGATACATATACGTGTGTGTGTGTGTGTGTGTGTGTGTGTGTGTGTGTGTGTGTGTGTGTGTGTGTGTGTGTGTGTGTGTGTGTCTGTGTGTGTGTATAAAACCGTATGTACACCTTTACATATTTGGTATCGATGTACTAAGGAGACGCAGACAAATAACATTTTGTATTTGTGTGTAAGATTACACTAAGCAGGTTAGAGGAATTTTTTGCAAAGTTTTAAGTTGGTGTTTTTTGAGATTATCCTCATACATTTACATTGTTTTCTCCCCGTCTCTCCAGTACAAACAAATTGGGAACTAAGGCTTGCCCAGTTGGGGTTAGGACAACAGTTTCAACAAATTGGGCTCCCGCTCCTACAAGGCTCTCTGCTCTCCTCCTCACAGCAGTTATCTTTGTCCTACCAGTCAAGGGGGTAGGTTCCCTCCTCACAAGTGCTCCTCAGGGGAAAAGAAGACTTGCCCGAAGTTCCCAAATGCCATGATACGCTCATTTGGCCAGTGGGAAGCAAGCAGGTGTGAGTTTACCCATGGCCCTAGCCATGGTGCTATTCAGGGACAAGATTGCCCTCCTGTTTACCTGAAGAGTCTCTCACTGAAGTCGGAAGATTTCGCTACTGTCTTTTAATGCTTCTCCTGTGCGGAGTTTAAGGGCGGTGAGTATGGAGTCAGGCAGTATACTCTTCGCTACAGTTCCATCTGCAGTGCTAGATGGACCGTAAATTGGGGGAAGAAGGTTAACCCCTTCACGCAGGATAGCCCATATTAACTGGTCACTTGGAGCATACGGCAGAGGAGAAGCTCCACTAGATCTAGTCATCAATATCCAAGCACCGAGTAGTGGGATAAAAGCTAGCTCTTTTCCTCAAAAGGGTAAAATGTCAGGCGCTAATATGCAATATGTGCCCGAGTTTCCAAATTCTAAAATTACTCCAAGTTACAATGCCCCTTGTTAAGTGGATAAGGAGTAGAAGATCTAAACAAAGAAAGGACAAGCTCTTAAGAACGATCGCCTCCAGACACATGCAGGGCACAAAGGCACAATGGTATGCATGAAAAGTTTCAAGTTCAGGTTTAAAATATTTTCAGCAGGGATGGTTGGTTTCATGCGGCCCCCCACAGTTAGGGAGCTTGGGCTCTACTTGTGGTGCAGGCAGCAGAGGTCGTAACACAGCGGGAGCCCACCCATGCAGTCCTAGCACGAAAGTTAGGACCAACCAGAAGTCGGGCTCAACTTCCGTAATCACCACCTGGATGGGCCCCAGCTGCCCCGTAAGGACCCGTGTCCGGCCGGGATGGAGGGAGAAGAGTGAGAGAGAAGGGGAGTGAGGGGGGGGGGGGTAGAAGTGTTAGAGAGAGGATCTGGGGAAGAATAAGAGAGGAGAACAGAGATGGGGAGGATTAAAAGAGGAGGAGAGTGAAAAAGAAGGGGGAAAATGAGAGAAAGGGAGACGGAGAGAGGGCTAAGAGTGAATGAAAAGAGAAAGGGTAAGGGAGGTGCAGGGAGAAACTAGGGAGGGTAGCATGTTGGGGTGTAGATTCTACATAAGTGTGAGGCCTGCAAAGCTTACGAAAACTTGTCAAGTGACCCTCCAGCCCAAATAATTGCTCACTCCTGGCTCAGAGAGTGCTAGATACTGAAGGGTTATGAATAGGGCGGCATATTAGGATTAGTGTAAACAAGTTTTGTATTTACCCGGCTGCCAGTACATGAGACCCAACTAGTCCCATTTTTTCCTGCTGCTGATTAAATACGGCTGAACAAGTGCGTGATAAATGTGGCTGGCCGGGTAAATGGCCTCTACCATAGGATAAATGGCCTCTACCATAGGATAAATGGCCTCTACCATAGGATAAATGGCCTCTAACATAGGATAAATGGCCTCTAACATAGGATAAATGGCCTCTACCATAGGATAAATGGCCTCTACAATAGGATAAATGGCCTCTACCATAGGATAAATGGCCTCTAACATAAGATAAATGGCCTCTACCATAGGATAAATGGCCTCTAACATAGGATAAATGGCCTCTAACATAGGATAAATGGCCTCTACCATAGGATAAATGGCCTCTACCATAGGATAAATGGCCTCTAACATAGGATAAATGGCCTCTAACATAGGATAAATGGCCTCTAACATAGGATAAATGGCCTCTACCATAGGATAAATGTGGCTGGCCGGGTAAATGGCCTCTACCATAGGATAAATGGCCTCTACCATAGGATAAATGGCCTCTAACATAGGATAAATGGCCTCTAACATAGGATAAATTGCCTCTAACATAGGATAAATGGCCTCTACCATAGGATAAATGGCCTCTACCATAGGATAAATGGCCTCTAACATAGGATAAATGGCCTCTACCATAGGATAAATGGCCTCTACCATAGGATAAATGGCCTCTACCATAGGATAAATGGCCTCTACCATAGGATAAATGGCCTCTAACATAGGATAAATGGCCTCTCCCATAGGATAAATGGCCTCTACCATAGGATAAATAGCCTCTAACATAGGATAAATGGCCTCTAACATAGGATAAATGGCCTCTACCATAGGATAAATGGCCTCTAACATAGGATAAATGGCCTCTACCATAGGATAAATGGCCTCTAACATAGGATAAATAGCCTCTAACATAGGATAAATGGCCTCTAACATAGGATAAATGGCCTCTAACATAGGATAAATGGCCTCTACCATAGGATAAATAGCCTCTAACATAGGATAAATGGCCTCTAACATAGGATAAATGGCCTCTACCATAGGATAAATAGCCTCTAACATAGGATAAATGGCCTCTAACATAGGATAAATGGCCTCTACCATAGGATAAATGCACAATCGCAAAACTATACACAAATGAATAAAACATTTTCCAAAATTGCAATACAAAGGGAAACACAATCACAAACTAAGAAATGTCCCATTCACGTGAACTAACATCAGATCCGCAAGGTGAAATAGTCCTGCCGGGGGACGTTCCAGCACAACGCGGCGTCTTCACGTTCACGGAAACTGCGAAATGATTTTATTTACTTTCCTGTTGTAGACCACGCCAAGACGAGTCGGTAAAAAAAAAAATCTACAGTACAGTAATAAATCTTATTTTCAATAAAATAATTGTAGAAAGTGAGGGATTTTATTAAACGTTGGGGATAAAATACTCACAATGAAATATAGCATTGCAGACTTCTATTACAGTGTAAAATAACTCCGTTTATATTCCAGCGCCTGGTTTGTTTGTTTCTTCAGTTTTTTTTATATTCAGCAGCTCAAACGGGGAGAGAATGAAACCCACCCACCCATGGATATTTATATTGTATATGTTTATATTCATACACATCCCACAGTGTGCAAACACATCCCTGCATCTGGCGGAGCACAAGCAGTTTATATCTCCAATCCCTATAATAACAATGACTATTTACATGGCTGCCGGGAAATGTTGTGCTGTGTGTCACTGGTGAGATGGAGCCGCCATTTCTCCGGCCACGGCTCTCCGGTGCGGCGGCGGCTGAGCCGCTCAGTGACCCTCTGATCTTGTGATATCAGTATGTCTCTGCTTCTCTCTCTCTGTAATATCTTTGGCTGCAGGTTTATCCCAGGTACTGCTGTGTATAAAACCCCGTGTCTGCTCCCGGCTGCTCTCAGAAGATGTGTTGGGAGCACTGAGTGTATTCAGCACAGGAACTGCTGAGTGAGACATAAAATGCCTGCTGTGTCTCCTGCTGCCGCAGGAGAAGTGTTGAGTGTCCTTAGTGCCGGGGCCACAGTGCAAGGTGCATGTGGCTAGTCACTTCTCCAGTCTGCTCCCTCGTTCACATCAGTGGACAGGGGTGCCCAAACTGGGGGGCACGAGATTTTTCTGGGGGGCGTGTGACTGTTGCAGAGGCCCCCCGCTCTTCCCTATGGCATTTACATTAAATGCCGGGGGACCGCACGAGGCCCCAGCAACTCAACTTCCCAAGATTCAGCCGACTTCGGGACGCATCTCCATGGCAACGCAGCCGCGGGGTCATTTCAAATGACGCTGCGGGGCACGTGAAGTGATATGACCCCACGGCATCCTTTGAGGCCTCACTAAGGTATTAGGAGGGAGGGGGCGTGAGCACCAGGGGGCAAAGCCGGCAGGGGGGCGCAGCAACAAAAGTTTGTACACCCCAGGGAAAAGGCTCCTGTGTCTGTGTGGGCTTTCTAACTACTCAGAAATTCATGCGGCGATAGAATAGACATGACAGGGAACTCGCACAACCTGTAACAAGTGTCATCTGAGCTTCAATTTCCTTCTTTATGTCCATCTCATTACTTCCTTCAATATAAAAATAGAGAGACCTATTTTCCTTGAGTTGGAAGTGATAGATATAGATTTAGATATAGATATCCCCTCATACCAACGTTCAAACAACACGGGGAGAGACACCTAGGCTCAAAAAGGTGCAGACCTGGGATACATGTGTAACGGGTTTTGTGAACTGGCCTGACCCCCCCCCCCAATCTCATATTGGCCCCTGTGGTCTAACCAGTCCCCATTACAGTGTGGTTGTATCTGGTGGTGCACCTGTTGGCTACAGGACTCCTGAGTCTCCCGCATGATGGTGTATGGGGAGGACCCGTCCAGACAGGCAGCTGAGGTAGTGTGCTGAGTCCTACCTAGATCCAGTGCAGCACCTCCACCTCATCAGGGTCCCTGCGTCCGCATGGGGATGGTCCTGGTGAGGAACTCCTCTGTGGTGCTCCTCTCTGTGCAATTACTCCACACATGCACACGAGAGGGTTGGTAATCAAGAGCATCTTTATTGCTTGAGGTGGGCTAGCTGCCCCTCGCAGTAGTCTCTTTAGCCACACATAATCATTAGTGCTTCCCTTTGAAAGGTATGTCCTTGTCTTAATTGGTGGGTTCCCTATCTCCCCTTCATGGAGATATCCCTGTGCCAGGTCCCTGGTCACAGTCTTATAAGCTGTCTCCTCCCAAGCCTGCACTCAGACTTGCTCCTTGTCTCATAGTTCTTACATCAGCCACCAACAGCTTTTCTCTGTCTGCTTTGTGCTGCCAGACTCACAGCTCTGCATCAGACTACCGCAACAATGTTGCAGACCTCCATGTGCCTCTTACTGACAGAGGCAACACAGCAACAGGAATTCACTCTAACAACTCAGCAACCACCCACTTTTGATCAGTGCTGTGCCTTATGTATACTCTGGAGGCTGACACACCTCTGACATCACTAACCATGGAGTCAGAGCCTGTGACCACTCCCATCCATACATAGGGCACCTCACCAGGGTGTGAGGGCAAACCTCCATAATTACTGCTGGCATGCCCACAACTTACCAGGCCTTACTGTCAGCAGGAGAGATGACTGCAGCCATTTTACATGCCCGCTACATTCTCCCCCTGGTGAATCCCACCGTCCCCGGCTGGGACCTAAATTTGAACATCTTCCATCAGGAAGCACTGTGAAACAAAACACACATTAGTCACAACACTATAGTACATATAATAGCCGATACATCCTAACCTAGACGTAACACAACAAGGATTACTCGGTTATAGAGTATCCATTAGAGGTACTACCATACCCTTTAAGGTGGCCTACGCACAGCATGGTCCACTGGGCTTAAAGCAGCAATGCCGTAACCCTCTGGTTGACACTTCTCATCTAACCCGCCAGGATCCCAATCTTCTTCCCCTGATCCTTCCTCCTCATCAGTGCCATATCCCCTATCCTCACCAGTGGAACCCATTTTAAACTCAATTTCTCCCTCCATGAGGGGTTCAGGGACATACAGGTTCTCCAACCCGTGGGACGCCTTGTATTTGGCAATAATGGCCCTCTCGGCCCGGCTACACCGGGTTAGCTCAGCATTCCCTGCCCGTCTGGGCAGCACCCATGATAGGGGCTCATCAGGGTCTACTGGGTCTGACAGGATTTCAGGACCCATGGGCTCTATTTCCTTGCACTCAATTTTGAACCACCTCTCTTGCAGCTCCCTTTCCCTCTGCGCGGTTGTGAACTCTCCTACTGCCAAATCGGTTACATTAGGCACCCACCGGTCCACCGATGCCATACCCAGTTGCCCTCCACCCCTGGAACCCCCCTCTGAAGTGTAACTGTTCAGTCTCTCCCCAGTCCGTTCCTCACCGGTTCCCTGGGACCCTCCCGACATTCCCAAACTGGACGTGGACCCACGGGAAAAGGTGACTGGGACAGGGGCTTTATCTAGGGCACGGGGTTGGGCATAGGGACAGGAAATGGGCATCCGCGGGGTTCCGACCCGCTCTCTGCCTTCGGATAGTCCCATATCATTGTGCGGACGTGCCGCTGGTTGGGCCTCACCAGTCTCAGCTCTCCTCGCAGCCTGCCAGATCTTTGTTGTCACAGGTGATCGTTGTGGTGAGCGTTGTGGTTCTCTCTCTGGTCGTTCCGCTACCTCCGCCGGAAGTGACGTCATCACCGGAACCGGATACTCCGCCATCTTGCGATGGATCCCCATGCGGGATCTCTTCCTCCACAACGACATCCGCCGCCGGAAGTGATGGTTCTGCTCTCCGCTGCGCTCGGGCCTGGGCTAGGCCTTCCTCCGCCGCTGCCACCACCGGCGCCTGGGGAGGGTAAGGATGTATCTCACCGCTCCGTCGGCTCAGGATGGAATCTTCTCCTCCTTCCGCGCTGTAAGTCACCACGGCCGTGGGACTCCGCCGCTCCGGTTGTCTCCGCACAGGCGATCTCGGCACCTCGAGACTCCGCTCCGCTGCGACATAGGTAAGTGCTGGTTCTTTTGCAGCACCGCTGTAGTGGTCCGCCGGTAGGCGCATCACCACCGATGTCGGGCTTGCCTGCTCCTCGTCCGATGAAGCAGACTCCGACACTAGTAGTGGCACTTCCACAGGGGACCGACAGTGAGGTTCCGGGTTCTCACCGTGGTTGTAGACCCCTTTCTCTCTAGGCTCCGTTGCGATCATTAGAAGCGATCCCCATTCTCCGGGATCAACTGGTTCGGTGCAGGCCGCACGCGGGACTTCAGCCGTCAGCATGGCTGTGTCCGCTCCCGACTTGACTACCAGGGAGCCTCCTGGCAACAAATAGGGATATACCCCAATGTCCATCTCGCTCTTTGTTGTGCTGGTTACGGGAGACACTTTGCACAATGGTCTCTCCTGTTCACCAGCTCGCAACTGTGGGCCAGGAAGCTCACATCCAGCTCCTCCCTCAGACAACTCGGGTCTTGCCTGGCAGAGATAGAGACCCCTCCCCCTGGTGAATATTTGGGGAGGGTCCCACAAGTTAATTGGATGCCCCGGCACAGGGGCTGAACTTTTCACAGTCCTGGGGGGCGTGGCTTCAGGTTTCGCGCCATACCTCCCCGCAGGGTGGAATTTTTCTTTTGGCGCCAATCCCGGACAACTTTCTGCAAGTTTTGCATTTGCAGCATTTTCTGCAACTGGCCCACGCGGTCTCCCCGGGTAGCGGGAACCGCCATTTTGGATCGCTCTGCCATCCATATTCGCAGCAGCTGCAACTTCATATTCCTCTATCTCACCCAATAGCCTCCCTAAGGACAGGGGGTCACCCCGCATCCAGGAGCACCGCATCTTAGCCACGACAGGATGGTCAGGTCTCGCTCCTCTCAGAATTTGATCACTAAAGTACGCCTCCACCTCAGTGGCCTTAATATAATCCCCCTTTCGCATCTCCCGTAAGGCGATTCCAATCCGCAGGAGGAACCCAGGTAGATCCTCTCCGTCTTTCTGACGAAGACTGAAGTACCGCTTCATCAATTGTCCCATGTCCTCATCACACACAACGGACTGATTGCGCATTACTACTGACTCCAACGCCGTCGCCATCTTGCGTTGCGGTGTTTGTTCTGCTTGTATATGGGGCTCCGCTCTGCGGGGCAGCCACCACACCGATACAATAAAGATTGCCCTGATGCACCACCTTGTGTACCTAATGTAGGCTGGACTCATGTTGCACTACCTCAGGCTAGGCTCACTCTCTCAGTGTCTGCTGTATCTCCTTCCTCCCAGTCTGTGCTCCCTACGGTAAGAGGTCTGGAATGGGCTAGAGTACTCTGGGGCTTCCATGCAGTACTTGGGGCGTCTACCTGTCTTGGTCAGCCTAGCGCAGACCCTCTCCAGGATTCCTGACCACGTTAACAGGCTATCCCTTCTGGCATCCTACCAACTAGCGCTACCTCAAGGTGACTAGGACAGCTATAGCCCGGCTCCAAACCCCCAACTCCTTTCAGGCCCCTAGGTCGTCCCTGCGAACTGACAATACCCTGTCAGCCCCTGACCACCCCTAGGTCCGTCCCAACGCAGCACAGAGTGGCAGCAGACACTCTCCCTGTTTCCCAGTGTGCCTAGCTAGAGCCTGTCCTGTTGACAGATCTGATCTCAGCAGCTCGCCTCCAAATGTAACGGGTTTTGTGAACTGGCCTGAACCCCCCCAATCTCATATTGGCCCCTGTGGTCTAACCAGTCCCCATTACAGTGTGATTGTATCTGGTGGTGCACCTGTTGGCTACAGGACTCCTGAGTCTCCCGCATGATGGTGTATGGGGAGGACCCGTCCAGACAGGCAGCTGAGGTAGTGTGCTGAGTCCTACCTAGATCCAGTGCAGCACCTCCACCTCATCAGGGTCCCTGCGTCCGCATGGGGATGGTCCTGGTGAGGAACTCCTCTGTGGTGCTCCTCTCTGTGCAATTACTCCACACATGCACACGAGAGGGTTGGTAATCAAGAGCATCTTTATTGCTTGAGGTGGGCTAGCTGCCCCTCGCAGTAGTCTCTTTAGCCACACATAATCATTAGTGCTTCCCTTTGAAAGGTATGTCCTTGTCTTAATTGGTGGGTTCCCTATCTCCCCTTCATGGAGATATCCCTGTGCCAGGTCCCTGGTCACAGTCTTATAAGCTGTCTCCTCCCAAGCCTGCACTCAGACTTGCTCCTTGTCTCATAGTTCTTACATCAGCCACCAACAGCTTTTCTCTGTCTGCTTTGTGCTGCCAGACTCACAGCTCTGCATCAGACTACCGCAACAATGTTGCAGACCTCCATGTGCCTCTTACTGACAGAGGCAACACAGCAACAGGAACTCACTCTAACAACTCAGCAACCACCCACTTTTGATCAGTGCTGTGCCTTATGTATACTCTGGAGGCTGACACACCTCTGACATCACTAACCATGGAGTCAGAGCCTGTGACCACTCCCATCCATACATAGGGCACCTCACCAGGGTGTGAGGGCAAACCTCCATAATTACTGCTGGCATGCCCACAACTTACCAGGCCTTACTGTCAGCAGGAGAGATGACTGCAGCCATTTTACATGACCGCTACACATGCTAATAGCTCAAGTCTATTTTAATGGCTCCTATTAGCATATAGATCACGTACCCCAGGTGCACTCCTATGTGAGCACGGGTGTCTCTCACACTCTGTCTGAAGGTTGGTGTTTAGGGGATATATATCACTTGGGACTCCCTCCCCCAAAGAGTGCGAATGTCACTTTTTAAACCCAAGCCATGAATATCCGTGTCTGCAAAGAAATGCAACATTCGCAGCGATTTCGCTACTCCGCCCATCTCTACTCTTTTTCCCCCATTATTTCCCCCTCATTTTTCTGTTTCCTTCTTGTCTCGCTCTCCCTCTCCCACAGAGACTCAGCAAATCATTGTAGTATTCTGCAGTTACATCCCAGGCTTCTGATTGGCCACAATTCAAGGTCTTCCATTTGCTGCCGCCCTGGGAAGCAGCAAAGGTTATGATTAGCTGGTTTGGGCTCTTTATCCTGACCCTGCGGTATAATTGTATCCAGTACCATGAAGACAAGCTAGAAAAGTCTTACCTTCTATCTGCCTTCAAGATCTGTTATTTCCTCTATCTATCTATCCTCTAGCATAAGGGTTTTCTTGTCTATCTACCTCTAGCTTTCTCTGGTATTTCATGTCTGTCTACATTCAGTTCTCTACGGCAGAGGTTCGGAACTTCAGTCCTAAAGGACCACTAATAGTGCAGGTTTTAAGGATATCCTCTCATTAGCACAGATGGTCCAATCATTTTTATGGAACCACCTGTGCTCAATCACGGGCATCATTAAAGCACTGTTAGTGCTCCTTGAAGACTGGAGTTGGGAACATCTGGTCTGCGGTATTTCCTGTCTGTCTACTCCAGTCTCCATTATATTTCCTTTTCTGTTCATAAAGTAGTCTCTATGGTTCTCTGTTCTATCTATCCACACAGAACGATCTTTGGTACTTGATGGTTACCATGGGTACACAGCTGTCTGTGCTTCCTATTGTGCAGATTCAACACTATAAACATCAGATAACAGATTAATAAAAGGAGAATTATTACAGATATTATTGACTTTAAAAAAATAGTTAATACAGATTGAATAAAGAATTATTAGGAAGTTGAGAATATTGTAGTCAATTAATACAAAGTTAACTGATAATTAATAGGACATTAATAGTAAATAGAGAATGTAAGTGTTTATTAAAAATAGAAATAAATAAATTGTTTAAAATTTAAGAGCATTCATGGGTATTATCAAGTACTTTAAGTGTTTTTCAACCAGGGTTCCCCAGGCATCCCTAAAGGCTTCCCTGCAATTGTGAGGTCATTTGAAAATACCATATAGAGAAGAATTTACAATGCATCTGATCACAGACGCATTATTAGAGAGGGTTGGGGTTCCTTACAATGTATCTGATCTCAGACGCGCTATTAGAGAGGGCTGGGGTTCCTTACAATGCATCTGATCTCAGATGCGCTATTAGAGAGGGTTGGAGTTCCTTACAATGCATCTGATCTCAGACACGCTATTAGAGAGGGTTGGGAATTTCACAATATAATTATAGAGTTTCTGAACCAAAAACAAAGTTTGAAACCACTGACCTACTGTAGATATCACCACCACCACATATGACATTGTAATAAAACAATACACATTGCACCCGCAGTACCTGAATATTACCACCAGATGGGATATTGGAATAATAAAATAAATGTTGCCTACAGTACCCCTGTATTACCACAAGATGGCGGATAGTATATGTGTGTGTATATACAGTGTGTGTATATACAGTGTGTGTATATACAGTGTGTGTATATACAGTGTGTGTATATACAGTGTGTGTATATACAGTGTGTGTGTGTGTGTGTGTGTGTGTGTGTGTGTGTGTGTGTGTGTGTGTGTGTGTGTGTGTGTGTGTGTGTGTGTGTGTGTGTGTGTGTGTGTGTGTGTGTGTGTGTGTGTGTGTGTGTGTGTGTGTGTGTGTGTGTGTGTGTGTGTGCTGAGTTAAGTTATGGTGAGTAAAAAAAGTGACAAAAACCCTCCACAGCAAAGCAAATATGCAAATGTAAATACAACTGTATGCTCATCTGCATGTCTTAGACAGGTCTGCAACCCCGCCTTTCCCCATTATCACCCAGCACACAGCACTTCCACTGCAGCAAGGGATTCTGGGAAATGACATGCAAATGAGCACACAGTGCCACTTTTTGCTTCAAAAACCATTTTATACATGGTTCCCTATAGGCTTAAGCTTGCTGCATGGTCATTTCATGTAAACCCCCAAATATTACATAGAGGAGGGAATCCGGCTAAATGTATACATAATACATACTAACTAATTAACTTGAGTGATCTGTATTAACCCTTTAATCTTTTAAGCAGATATGCTTTTAAGTATATATGTTTCAAGTATTTATGAAGTTTAAAAAGGAAGTTCAAAAAGAAGTGGAAAAGTGGACATCACCTACTGCTTCTGATTCCTGCTTTTGATCTACGTTGGAAAGGAGGATATCATCTATCTAAGACTGCACATCTCAACACTTAACTATTGCTGTGATGCCGCCTTTATTTTTTATATTTGCTGCAACCGCACTTATTTTCAAATTATGCACTTCCTTCCACCAGTCTCCTTATGTCTCTAACTCTATTCATATATCTCCATCTCTCCTTTCTTCCCCACTTCTCAGTTCACATGAACTCCTTTCTTACCTGCGCCCTCTGTCACCACACCGCTATACCCCTGCACTAAAACACACCCCTACAAATCAGCCTCACATATTCTCTTTCTTTCCATGCTTCTCCTCCTTGCTTCTGGGGATATCTCTCCCAATCCTGGTCCCTGCCTTATTTCTACTTGCTCTCGTCCTCGCCTCCCACATACAACTTCTACTCCTTCTGGTGTTAACCCCTCCAACCTCATACCCATCCCCTGCCACCCTCCCTCCTCTCTCCCTTTCTCCTGTGCCCTTTGGAATGCTCGCTCCCTCTCTAACAAGTTCCTCTCTGTGCATGACTTCTTTCTCTCTCACTCCCTGCTTCTCTTTGCTATAACTGAGACCTGGCTCACTCAGTCGGACTCTGCTCTGGAAGCTGCCCTCTCTTATGGTGGCCTTTCCTTCTCCCACACTCCGCGCCTTGATGGCAGGGGTGGAGGTGTGGGGCTCCTGCTCTCATCTCTCTGCCGTTACCGAACTATTCCTATTCCCCCCTCTCTTGCCTTTCCCTCCTTTGAGGTTCACACTGTCCAGATCTTCTCTCCTCTCCCTGTTCATGTGGCGGTCATGTATCGCCCACCTACCTCTACTCATCCCCCTTCTGCCTTTCTCTCTCACTTTGAATCCTGGCTCTCTTTCTTCCTCTCTTCAGACTCCCCTGTTCTTCTCCTTGGGGACTTCAATTGCCACATTGATGACCCCTCTCTCCCTTGGGCTTCCCGCTTTCTTTCTCTAACCTCTTCTTTTGGCCTTCAACAGTGGACTGCAGCCAGCACCCACAAGGATGGCCACTACTTAGACCTGGTTTTCACTAAAAATTTCTCTCTCTCTGATTTCTCCATTTCCCCTTTTCCTCTCTCTGACCATCACCTCATCTCATTCTCTCTATCTCGCTTCTCAACTTCTCCACCTCCATCTACACCCCGGTTCTGCAGAAACCTGCGCTCTATTCACTTACCTGACTTTGAGTCCACGTTACACTCCTCCCTCTCCTCTCTTAGATCTGCTACAGACCCTGACAAACTGGTCAGGAACTACAACTCTGCCTTGTCCTCCTCTCTTGATCTACATGCCCCGCTTTCTCTCTGCCGCACTCGCCCTTTTAACCCTAGACCCTGGCTAAATTCCCACACGCGCATGCTGCGTTCCTCCACTCGTTCCTCTGAACGCCTCTGGAGGAAATCTCATACTCTCGCAGACTTCCTTCACTACAAATTTATGCTATCCTGTTTCAACTCTGCCCTCTCGCAAGCTAAACAAGCCTACTTTTCTTCACTAATCAACATGCACAAGTCTAACCCACGCCGACTGTTCTCTGTCTTTGATACTCTACTCAAACCACCCTCCGCTGCCTCTCCTTCCTCCATCTCCGCTCAGGACTTTGCT
The DNA here is from genome assembly GCF_040206685.1 of Ascaphus truei. Taxonomy (NCBI): domain Eukaryota; kingdom Metazoa; phylum Chordata; class Amphibia; order Anura; family Ascaphidae; genus Ascaphus; species Ascaphus truei. The sequence goes on along the minus strand of NC_134490.1, from coordinate 74,478,584 downwards.
GACTATTTTAAGGAAAAGGTGGAATCCATACGTCAGAACATCCCCTCTGTTTCTTCCTCCCATCCTACACCTCTTCCTAACTCTCCTCCTGCCTTCCTTGACTCTTTTTCCACTGTCTCAGAGGAGGATGTGTCGCTGTTGATCGCCTCTTCTCCCTCTACCACTTGCCCTCTTGACCCCATTCCCTCCCATCTCCTAAAACCTCTTGCTCCTACTATAATCCCTACGCTAACGCACATTTTTAACTCCTCCCTCTGCTCTGGAACCTTTCCATCCTCCTTCAAACATGCAACAGTCATACCATTACTCAAAAACAGCAAGCTTGACCCTACCTGTCTTTCTAACTATCGGCCTGTCTCCCTCCTGCCTTTTGCCTCTAAACTCCTTGAACGTCTTGTATTCGCTCGCTTGCTCCATTTTCTCAACACCTATTCTCTCCTAGACCCTCTACAATCTGGCTTCCGTACTGCTCACTCCACGGAAACAGCCCTCACTAAAATAACTGACGACCTCCATGCTGCCAAAGACAGAGGTCATTACACTCTGCTCATATTACTCGACCTCTCTGCAGCATTTGACACCGTGGACCACCCTCTTCTCCTTCACATTCTCCATACTCTTGGCATTCGGAACAAAGCTCTATCCTGGATCTCATCCTACCTCTCCCATCGTACTTTCAGTGTCTCTTCTGCTAATACCTCCTCCTCCTCTATTGATCTCTCTGTGGGGGTACCCCAGGGCTCTGTCCTGGGACCTCTTCTCTTTTCTCTGTATACACTCTCTCTAGGTGACCTAATAACATCTTTTGGGTTTAATTATCACCTCTATGCTGACGACACACAAATATATTTCTCAACACCCGACCTTACACCTACTGTACAAACCAAAGTTTCTGAATGTCTCTCTGCTATATCATCCTGGATGGCCCTCCGCCGCCTTAAACTCAACATGGCTAAAACAGAGCTCCTCATACTTCCTCCCAAACCTGGCCCTACTACCTCCTTCCACATTACTGTTGGAACTACGATCATTCACCCAGTAGCCCAAGCACGCTGCCTTGGGGTCACACTCGACTCCTCTCTCACATTTGCCCCTCACATTCAAAACATTTCTAAAACCTGTCGCTTTTTCCTCCGCAATATAACAAAGATACGCCCTTTCCTCTGTTGCTCGACTGCTAAAACTCTGACTCAGGCCCTCAATCTCTCCCGTCTTGATTACTGTAACCTCCTGCTGTCCGGCCTTCCTGCCTCTCACCTGTCTCCCCTACAATCTATCCTAAACGCTGCTGCCAGAATCACTCTACTCTTTCCTAGATCTGTCTCAGCATCTCCCCTCATGAAATCCCTCTCCTGGCTTCCGATCAAATCCCGCATCTCACACTCCATTCTTCTCCTCACTTTTAAAGCTTTACACTCTTCTGCCCCTCCTTACATCTCAGCCCTAATTTCTCGTTATGCACCATCCAGACTCTTGCGTTCTTCTCAAGGATGTCTTCTTTCTACCCCCTTTGTATCTAAAGCCCTCTCCCGCCTTAAACCTTTTTCATTGACTGCCCTCACCTCTGGAATGCCCTTCCCCTCAGTACCCGACTAGCACCCTCTCTATCCACCTTTAAGACCCACCTTAAGACACACTTGCTTAAAGAAGCATATGAATAGGACTGTGGCTATTCTGAACACATGGCACTTAAAGCTTGGCCCCCTGCAGATGCACTTACCAGAACTCCCTCCTACTGTCTCTGTACGTTCTCCCTACCTACCAATTAGACTGTAAGCTCCTCGGAGCAGGGACTCCTCTTCCTTAATGTCTAAAGCACTTATTCCCATGATCTGTTATTTATATTATCTGTTATTTATTGGATTACCACATGTATTACTGCTGTGAAGCGCTATGTACATTAATGGCGCTATATAAATAAAGACATACAATACAATACAATCTATTCTCGTTCTTATGTACATAATTGGTATATTTCCTTGAACGAGAATTTGTCTGCATGATCTGACCACCAACACGAGGAGGGCTCTAGTGGACATCTACCCCCATCAGGCTGCTATATATCTATAGCCATGCATAATAATGGTATATTGCTTTCCACTCTGTTGGCAGTAAGTCCTGGTAAGAACAGGTATGCCAGCAGTAGTTATGGAGGTTTTCCCTCACACCATGGTGAGGTGCCCTATGTATGAAGGGGAGTGGCTGTATGCTCTGAGTCCCTGGATAGTGACATCAGGGATGCGCCTGCCTCCTGAAGTATATAAGGCACAACACAGTTAGTTTCAGTGTGTTCCAGCAGCTGTGGAAAGCTGTTGGGAAGTTGTATTGTCCTGCATAAGGGATTGTATGAACACTTTGTGACCCTAGTGACGTAACTAGAGGTCCAGATTGACCAATCAGCCTGTCTAAAGCCACTCTGTGTCCAGGGACCTGGCACAGATAGGATCTCCCTAGGAGAAGAGGGAATCCCACTCCAATTTGGGAGGGCGTACCTGGCAAAGGGACAGCACGGAGAGATGTGCGGCTAGAGCCGGCAGCTGCATGGGGCAGTCTGCTACATCACCGTCTACAATAAAGATGGCCTTGTTAACGATACCCCCACTGTGTGAGTGTGAAGTTACTCCGCAGTGGCAGTCACCACCAAGAAGGAATTCCTCACCAGGACCATCTCCCTGCGGATGCACAGACCCTGATGAGGTGGAGGCGCTGCACATGATGTAAGTTGAACTCGCACCCACTACCTCAGCTACCTATCCTGTTGGATATCCCCTAATACCATCAAGCGGGAGACTCAGGAGTTCTGTTGCCTACAGGTGCACCACCAAACACACGTAATGGGGGTTGGTTATTAAAGTACCCGGGCCAATGTGAGATTGGGGGGGGGGGGGAAACCCGTTACATATCCTTTTTTGGTGATCCCCTATTTGTCATCTCCTGGGGCCCAGCGCCATTGATATAACATATCTTGCATCTGTCTCTTCTGACCGTGGGTGTCAGAGTTATATCTCAGGCTGCGGGCCATTACCAGGTTATTTTATTAGCACTACCTTTTTTGTTTTGTTTGGAAAGGATGGGGTTTACCATACTGAGTTAAGTTATGGTGAACCCCATCTTTTCGCTTCATTGCATAGCGTGTTAACCAACCCCACACTGATGAGACCCATTAAGGTCGAAACAGCTGTCTGTGGGTGGCTTTTCTGGCGATGCATCTTAACCCTGGCTGTGCTCAAAGCTGTGACCATGCAGCAAGCTTAAGCCTATAGGGAGCCATGTATAAAATGGTTTTTGAAGCAAAAAGTGGCACTGTGTGCTCATTTGCATGTCATTTCCCAGAATCCCTTGCTGCAGTGAAAGTGCTGTGTGCTGGGCGATAATGGTGAAAGGCGGGGTTGCAGACCTGCCTAAGACATGCAAATGAGCATACAGTATATTTACATTTGCGATATATATATATATACAGTGTTCGACAAACCTATACATTTGCACGCCCCGGGCGAGTGGATTTAACATTGTGGCGAGCTCCTATTGGCCCAAGCAGCACACGTGTGGTACTAGGTGGCGAGTAGATTTTTTTGTTCAGCGAGTAGATTTTTTGGTGATTTGTCGACCACTGTGTATATATATATATATATATATATATATATATATATATATATATATATATATATATATATATATATATATATATATATGATAGAAAATCACTGGCACTCCTATATAAATGTTAATGATTACCTGGTGTACATCCCATAAAGTCAAATAGAGGTATACATTACCAGAAGCGGCAAGGAGGCGACAGCACTCAGAGGGTGAATATCAAAACTTATGTATTAAACATAGCACAAAACTCCAGCGTTTCGATCTCTCTGGGGGGATCTTCCTCAGGGGTGGTGCAGAGAACAAGTGACTGTCAGTGACCTTAAATACCCATCACCCCTTTGACATAAACCACACCTACTAATTAAAAACATCATTCTCACGAGCAGATACAGGTGGAAAAACACATAATCAGGGAGAATCAGCTGAATCCATGCTGCCCGATTCCTATAGGTCTAGTCCGATCCCCTGACCCTGTTCCAAGAGAGATCTCCGTCACTGGTAGGCTTCCCCCGGTGTTCCGTATGATGTCCTCGGTTGACATTTATTGCTGTCCATGGTCCTAACATATTTGTGACCTAGTCTCCTTGGGGGCCGTTATGTGTATCTTTAAATACTCCATTCTCTTGCATGATTGGACTCTATTATGCCTCACTACTGCTGTTATACAATGTTTATTAGCAGCTTCACATGAGCTCTTTTCATGCAGCACACTATTTGTGAATGGAGGTGCAGGGATCATTAGAGCAGCAATACACGAAGAATGCAGGATTACGTCATGCGCATGCGCCGTTGCCTTGACGATCGCGGACGCCGTGTGAAGCCCTAGAGCGGTGGATTGGACTCACGCGCATGCGCGGTTGCCATGTCAACCGAGGAAATCATACGGAACACAGGGGGGGGCCTACCAGTGATATGGACTATTCATCGCAGTTAAAAATGTGACATGTCTGTCCGTTTACTTTAATTGTATTTTTGCGTTAATTGTTCTATCCATCCTGTCCATTGCTTCCCTCTTTTATTTATTTATTAGTCACTCATGATGTGTTATGATTATGTTTTTATTTTTCTCTTTGGTTGGGGTACTGCTGTTTACTTTGTTAGTCAATATTTTTGGATATGCAGTTGGAGAGTTTAATGACATCGATTGAACCAAGCTTGGAGATGGTTTGTCCACTCCTTACTTTCAGCTGAGGGTTGTTTAGTAATTAAGGGTAGCATATGCTAATGGGTGATGTATACACGGGCTCTGATTGGCTGTATAGTTAAGCATCAGTATATACACAGCTGCTGGGTGTTTGCAATCTTGTTCTCTATGGTTGTTCTTCCTATATATTCCACTTTCTTGTCATTGACAATACAGAGCTTGAGAAAAGACCTTGTGGTCAGAAACGTACGTCGCCCTGCTGGAGTGTCTGTGACTGCCTGATGTATATCGTGGATTAAACAACTTTTCATTTTGAGTGTGCTGCGGATTCTATCGTTTTGTTACTATTTGTATGAGTATAGTTCCTTTCTTGTGTGCACCCAGCTTCAGTGTGTATGTGTATGTATGTATATATATATATATATATATATATATATATATTAATATATATATTAAATAGTATGTCTTGTGTGTGAGCAGTAACACAGTTAATTACAGTATCTGTCTATTAGACCAGGGGAGCAAAATCTTTTTCCCCTGCACCCCCCGGCCGGCTGTCCTCCTCTCTGTGCGCCCCCCTTCTTCCTCCTTACCTTGGTTCCCTGCGTCTGGGCATCATGACGTCACGCCATAGCAACGCAACGTCACATGACCCTGTGGCATCATTTGACGCCGCGTTGCCATGACGACACGTCTCCAGATGTCGGCAGAACCCCGGTAAGATTTACAGAGGCCTTCGCCGCTTTCCGGCACTTCATTTAAGTGCCTTCAGGAAGCGCGCGGGGCCTCTGTAAACCCCCCGCCCCCCGCAGTTAATCTCGCGCCCCCCATTTTGCGCACCGGTGTATTAGACTATAAAGAGGTACTGTGTATGTGTGAGCAGTAACGCTGATCATTACAGGATCAATGTGATATTAGACTATAAATAGTTGGGGGGGGGGGGTGTGTGTGTGTGTGTGTGTGTGTGTGTGTGTGTGTGTGTGTGTGTGTGTGTGTGTGTGTGTGTGTGTGTGAGCAGTAACACTGATCATTACAGGATCAACGTGATATTAAACTATGAATAGTTGAGGGGGGGGGGGGGGTGTTTCCCTTCCTGCATTTCCCTTTGGGGTTTGCTTCCCCATTTGATCTGTGAATCTCACTAAAGAGCACAGACAAGGTCAATCCGCTGCAGCTGGAGGGTCTCTCAGCAGGATGTGGAGGGTCTCTCAGCAGGATGTGGACGACACAGAAAGAAAAGGGGATTTTACATGTGAAGTTGGTCGGTTACAGAGAGAACTAATTTCTGAGCAGGGACATTGTGATCAGAGGAATGTAACAGAACCTATTAATCGGTTTATTCCCGGTGTTTGGGGAAACCGAGTTGTCCTGCACTGGGGCTTTTCAGCTGGGAACTGTAAACACCTTTTTTAAGCGAATCAGTTTAGTTGATAGGAGGAAGGAGCGGTTGTGGGGTCCTGAATCAGACCTATACAGAAGGGGATGAAGGAGTTGCTCTCGAAATGCTTTTGGGTCTCCAAGGCCCAGATCCACAACAGGGTGCTATAACTTTAGTGCGCCTTTTGTGGGTTTGGACCTCAGTGTGATCATTCATTTCCTAACTGTGAAACATATTACTTGGTGTGTTTTTATAGCAATAACAATGAAATAACAAACTGTGCATATGTAATACCCGTTCCTTACATTAATCACAATTAAGTTTTGTTTCTTGTAGAAAAATTACTTTAGAAAAGTTTTCTTAGGGGCCCAAAACAATCCGGTCGAGTAGGGCCCGAAAAACTGGGATATGTCTCACGAGCTGACATACGGTACTGTCTATAGCGGAGATTAACACTAAAAATGAATGTAATGTATACTGTATTCTGTATCACTTGTTTGGAAAAATGCAATAAAATCTAAGTTACAAAAAAAAGAAAAGTTTTCTTACGTTGCTCCTCCAGGTGAGTATTATATCATAAACTCAAAGAGCGGGAGTATCGAGAAATACATTTTCAGCTAATTATGAGGAAAATTCCCTTATGAAAGCCACAGGGCACTTGGAATCTCTCCATCTCTACCTTTTTGGAGGCCTGACTGGTTTCTGGGGAATTGGAGCCAGAAAGGTATTGGAAAGTTACCAGGTAGAGAGTCGCTCGCTCTCCGGGGTGAGCCTAATTTAGAGGATTTTTAATGATAAATAAGGGATTGAGGCAGTGTGTGGGGGGTCACTTCACTTACCTGAGAGTCGTCCTGCAAGGTATCCCCCGAACCTCCCTGTACATTTTGCTTGTGTTGTATCGCTGTGCATTATATTGCAACTCTCCCTACCCGGCTCCTACGGCATTTACATCAGTGTCTCTTATAGTGGCTACTCAGGAGGCGTTGCCTTACTCGGGGTGCAGGCTCCGTGCTGCTGGGTGATGAGGTACCAAATGCAGAAATGATGGGCGCCATGAACTTTTGTAGTACAAACAACACTCTATATTTGCCCTCTTTTACCAGGGCTCTTTTCATGCATACACAGGGCACATAGTTACTGATGTGATCAGTTCCATTTGGTTTGCTTGTACTCTTGACTATTGCATCCCCGGGTGCCCTCATTTAACACACTGAGGTGGTGTGGACACTTGTCTGGTTTCTGACTAACTAACCTGTTCCGTTCTGCATAACGTTCGTTACGCTCTGTCACTAGGGGCCCCTTCCCAGGTCCTGGCCGACTCAATATGGATAACGGATCTACAGCCTGCTCTGAACTATCCCTCCTAGACAGACTATGACTGAGGCCTGTGCGGACCTGCCTGTAGAGCTGGTCCAAGTACACCCTGCTGCCTCCCTCATGGGGACCTCTGTAGAGTGCATACTGTTCTGTGAGCCACTGAGTTCACCTTGGCCATATTTTGGGACCTTATCTGAAGGGGCACTGTCCCTAACTAGAACATAACAAACTGGGACTGGTCCTTCCTATATACTCAGGAACATACTTCTTAACTATATACACTGAGGCTGCTCCACTCGCACCCCCCCAGGAACCTAAATTCTAGAACCTTCTTCATATATATCTCCTGTATCGTCCGTCTCCAGGCAACACTGAGCGGGGCTTAGCATCTGCTGACCCGCCCCCAGTCCCATGTAATAGAAAAAGGCTTCACTCTCTCTGTAGGTCCGCACTCGTACACTTCCCATGCGTTGGTGAGTGTACTGTACAAATAAATACTTCAGTATTAGGTGATACCTTATTTATTTGGACTAACAATTGTACAAATAACAAAGCATCTGACATTTTTTGTTAGTATGCAGATATTTGACAGATTTTTTTTAATTAACTTTCAGTTTAGGTGATTTATTTTTTATTTTTAAGCATATATATAGCATGTTATGTACTTTATGATCATTATGCATCACAGCCAACATTATTCAATGTGTATAAAAATAAATTGTCACTGGCATTCAATGGAAGAACCACACAAATTACTGTACACCGTATATTAAATTTTTATATCATATTAAATGTTGTCTGCATTAGCCAACTCTCACCACCATATGGCACACATTATAATAACACTAATGTACAGTAAATGTTATGTCTGCAGTACATGAATAACAGCACCAGATGGCACATTATAAGAACTATAAAATACATTCAATACAATGTTTTTAATCACCTAAATATCACCACCAGGTGGCAACCATACATGTTTTATTCTGCACATAGGGTTTCCAGTTCTAATTTCTAACCGCAAATGACCGGAAAAACACGACCAACAAATAAAGACCAGAAATCACGTGTCATTTCCTGTTGCGCTTCACTTCCTGTAACATTTACAGCCCAGAGCCAGAGGCAGGAAACCGTAAACACAAAATCCAGGAAAACTTCCCAGATAAACACTGAATTCAAATGTCTCCATTTTTTTGATGAATTCAAAAGGAACACCCACATGAATTCAGCTGTAATCTGCTACATGAGCTCAGACCTCCACAGAAAGCTGTGTTCGGATGAGAAAAGCAATAGCTGGCACTCCAGAAGACTTCGTATAAACGTGAAGGTTTATTGTGGGACACCATAAACCTTCAAGTTTATATCAAGTCCTCTGGAGTGCCGGCTTTTGCTTTTCTCATCCATTTAATTATTGACACATATCTATATATATTTTTCTCCAAGGATGTCTGCACATCCTTCGTGTTGGGCTGTCACTCACCCAGCGACAGCAAATAAGACTGCACATCTCTCCCCCTCTGTGTTAGACTGAGTGGCCTCTTACTCATCCAGGAAACACTGGGGGAGGGGATTTTAATGGCAGTGGGGTACAGAGGGAGAGGGACAGGTGTTAATGTCCTAATTAATGTAATCTATATATCTAAGGATGTCCGCACATCCTTCTGTGATAGGCTGAACAGCCTGTCACTCACCCAGGGACAGCCAATGAGACTGCACATCCTGTGTAATGAGACTGCCCATTGGCAGTGTAACATATGAAGTGCCTGTGGAGTTCACATTGGAAGTGAAGAATACAAGAACTGGAGTTTTCACTTTGGGTAGGGATTTCTTTTCCTACTGTCTGACTTTGCTGCACTTGTATTATAATTCTCTGTACAGTATTGTCTTTGTAAAGCGCGGAGTACACTGTGGGCTATATAAAGATATACATACATCCCGCTCTGTGTAGATTGAGTGGCCTCTCACTCACCCAGAAAAAACTTCTGTGGGAGAGGATTTTAATGGCAATGGAGACAGCAAGAAGAGACAGATGAGAAGTAGGAGAGGGAGTGTAGTGTGCACAGAGAGGGGCAGACACAGTAAGAGAGGGAGGGAGTGCACAGAGAGGGGAGGAGAGAGTGCAAAGAGGAGCCGGGCATGATGGAGGAGACAGTAAGGTGAGGAAGAGGAGACGAGAGAGCACGGCATTACAGGGAGGGGTGAAAACAAAGCGCAATGTTTCATTAATAAACTTTCAGATCCCCTAGATCGGCGTATGTTTGCTGGGTACAGCTAGTATATTTTTAAAACAAGAGGGAAACAGTGGGGGGGAAATAAATATATATTGTGACAAGTCAGCCACTTTGCAGGGTATTTTCTCTCAGATGAAAGGCAGGAAACCTAGGGTTCGCGTATCAGGTTTATTATCAACATGACACAAAACACAAACAAGAACAAAACAAAATACCTAGCCCCTCTCTGGAGCACGAACACTTTGTTAACGATTATCTACAAGCTGGAGAGCTCTTTACCAACACAGAGCCCTGTACCTGTGTAAGCAGCAGCAGCAGCACCTGAAGTTCTCTCGCTGTCCAGAAAACAGCAGGGAGAAGGGAGCTGCTTGATCTGCAGCCCATTAACTAGCACCCAGGCGAGGAGAAAGGTGCACTTCACCTTTGGCCACATCTATCTATTTATATATCTATTTCCCCCAAAACACAAACCAATACATGCTGATTGTATCAGTAAAAGCTTCGTTTATTAAGCAGGAAATAGAAAAGAAGTTTATTCACCCGATGACACAATACTGAGAGACTAGTACAGATGTACTGACACGTTAGCACAAAGTAGTTTCACGGTCTTATTTCAGTAAATGTTTCGTGTTTTTTTTAATGAAATTTTTTTAGTAATCGCATGTGAAACAAAGTCAGGAAGCCGAGGAGAAGCCTCCAGTAACACCCGGGCTGTTACCTTTCCCCTCCACACACACATTGCACATATTACTTTATTTTTTTTTATAAAACTCTATTGTTTTGGCGCGACTACAAAACACAAAACGGACTCTCCGAACTGAAACACACATTCGTTGTTAAAGCCCCGTAGTGCGTTTACAGATATAGGTCCTGTATTTTTTGTAACACAACGACCGGTGGGGCAGGTCATTCCAATACACTCAACCCCCAACAACATCGCTCCCAGCGGTCAATACAATGAGTACCCAACATTTAGCCATTATTTCTCTAACCCAATACTAACAACACATATCCGTCAAGCCATCCAGACACACAAGATGAACAGTACAAAATGCTGATACACACACACACACACACACACACACACACACACACACACATTCTCTATAACTAAGAAGCAAATGCATATTTTCACGGTAACATGTGATTCTGGGATACAGATGTGCACACAGTGAGGGATTCTGGGAGTTACAAGCACTCCTGGATCTTCTCTATACACCCCCCCAACTCCATGTCCCTCAACACTCTGCAAACCAAGTCCTTTGTGGCCCCTGAGGGACCAACACGGAGCATCCAGACGCGTAGCATGTCATACTGAGCATCTCGGTAACGTTTGTTCTCCTGTTCAGAATTCTCAATGTCATTGTCACTAAGACCCAGACGCCTGACAAACTCCTTCCAGCGGCCTAACGGGATGCTCTCTATGAGGGTATAAAGCTCTGCTGGGTCTGAGAAAAGAAAGATGTACAATGTGATACAATACAGAGACTGAGATATAGATATATATATATACATACATACACACACACACACACACACACACACACACACAGTGACACACACACACACAGTGTCACACACACACACAGTGTCACACACACACACACACACACACACACACACACACACACACACACACACACACACACACACACACACACACACACACACACACACACACACACACAGTAAACCCTTTGCTTGCTTTATTCATTGTAACATCGCCGGAAGAAGAGATCAGTGTATCTCGAAAGCTCGCACAAATAAAAGCATTTCGTTAGCCACAGAACAGTATCATCTATTTATTTTTGATTATATATCTATATATCTGGGGAGAGACATTGAAAAGATAGCATGTGAAGGACAGATAGTATAGTAAAGTATGGATACATATACACAGGATCATAGACAGATATAAAGACAGTGGTGTTAACACCGGGACATCCCGAGGACAGACATAGAAAAAGGCCACTCGTCAAAACACCTACCCGACCCCCTTCTAGTGCTCCATGTAACCCTTTAAAATAATGCATTTTAAAACTCCATATAAAAGCTCCCTATAAATCCTCCCTGTGCTCCATATAACAGCTCCCTATAACTCCCATTATTCATATAATCTCTTCCTATAACTCCTATTGTTTCATATAACCGCTCCCTATAACTCCTATCGCTCCATATAACCCCTCCTTATAACTCCTCCTATTGCCCCATATAACCCCTCCCTACAACTCCTCCTATTGCCCCATATAACCTCTCCCTATTGCCCATATAACCCCTCCCTATAACTCCTATTGCTCCATATAACCTCTTTTGGCTCCATATAACCTCTCCCTATAACTCCTCCTATGGCTCCATATAACACCTCCCTATATCTCCTCCTATGGCTCCATATAACCCCTCCCTATATCTCCTCCTATGGCTCCATATGACCCCTCCCTATATCTCCTCCTATGGCTCCATATAACCCCTCCCTATATCTCCTCCTATGGCTCCATATAACACCTCCCTATATCTCCTCCTATGGCTCCATATAACCCCTCCCTATATCTCCTCCTATGGCTCCATATAACCGCTCCCTATCTGTGACACAGAATGAGCGCTAGGTCTGCGCCTGTCTATTTTAACTCACTGTGCATCCTCTGGGCTCGTGGTTCAGATATGACGCAGTCCGGTAATGGAAGGCCCCCACCTAGTGGCACTAGATCTGTGTGGGTATCGCATGATGCAGGGACCACGTGCCCTGGGAGGGGAATCAGGGACCGTAAAGTCTCGGACGGAGACATCTAGGGAGAATATCACACAGATTGTAAGTACGTTCACCGAGTATGCAAATGAGGAGCCTAGTGAGCAATGCGACATATATTGGGGCCGTCTTTACTGTGCGCTTCAGATTACTGGGGGTGTCCCACCATTTAACACATTTGCAGGGAAAAAAGGCTTTAACTATGCAAAAGGAATCACAGAGTAACAAGGGGAGAGCAGCAACGTGTGTGTGTGTGTGTGTGTGTGTGTGTGTGTGTGTGTGTGTGTGTGTGTGTGTGTGTGTGTGTGTGTGTGTTCCTTGATAAAACCCAAAGCATTTGTTCCCATCATGCCTTCCTTACGATCTTTGTTTTCATCTCATACAGTGATTGTTATTTTTTTATTTGGTTTAGTGATTTGTGTATGTGCAGTGTGTTATATATCGAAGAGAGAATGCCATACTACACTGGGCCGTGAGAATATATAGCAGGTATAATGCCATACTAGACTATGCAGTGTGTATTTATAGCAGGTATAATAGTGAGTATATATAGCAGGTATAATAGTGAGTATATATAGCAGGTATAATAGTGAGTATATATAGCAGGTATAACAGTGAGTATATATAGCAGGTATAATAGTGAGTATATATAGCAGGTATAATAGTGAGAATATATAGCAGGTATAATGCCATACTAGACTATGCAGTGTGTATTTATAGCAGGTATAATAGTGAGTCTATATAGCAGGTATAATGCCATACTAGACTATGCAGTGTGTACTTATAGCAGGTATAATAGTGAATATATATAGCAGGTATAATAGTAAGTATATATAGCAGGTATAATGGGATACTAGACTAGGTAATGAATACTGTATATATTGAAGAGATAATGGGAAATTAGACTATGCAGTGAGTACTGTTTATATGGCAGTGTTAATATGCATTGAGTATATATTATTAATAACGACTTACATTTTTCTATTGAAAATTCAGCCATTACCTTCTATCCCTGGCTATACCCCCAAAATAAAGCCTCCATTTTGATAAAGAAGACCTGCTTAGACTCAACGTGGTATGTCTCATGTATCTGTATCGTGGTTGTTTATCATTCTTTTACTCCAATTGCAGCTTTAAGTGAAAGTGATAATTGACGAACGCCTCTTTAGGGGGCACATTAAACCAGGGGGTCTCCCAAAGCAGTCACATAAATGAGACTACGTTATTACTCACCAAGGGAGTTTTCTGTGGCAGAGCCTCTGCAAGAGATTAAAGAAAAAGACAGTCAGATATATCTCTTATAGCGTTTTTTGTTATGGTGTTTAATATCTATTGTGTTCCCATGATAACATCTCACGGGAACGTTGTGTGTGAAATGCAATAAGATGAGTTATATGAAGTATTATTATCGTTGATTTATAAAGTGCCACATATTCCAACAGTGCGGAAAGTGAGCATTACAGAAAGATGCAGGTAGTGGGAAGTCCCTTGGGACGAAAGTCACTGTGATATGTTTGTGCAGTGAGGTTCCAGCATTAGCCCTCACTCTGATTACTTGTGTCATGTGACACCGGGTTACCATGGCGACGCGTCGCCGAAGACAAGGTAGGCGAAAGTCACAGAGGCCTCGCGCAGTCCCCCGGCATTTAATTTAAATGCCTTGGGGGAGAGCGCGGGACCTCTGTAACTACCGCGTCCCCCCTGGAAAATCTCACGCCCCCCAGTTTGTGCACCCCTGCTCTAAAATATAGCACTCTCAGTACTTTAAAAACCCGAACCCTCCTTCCTACTTCAATTTCGTAGCCATGCATTCACATCTATAAGATCCAGCTGCCTCCCTGGGATAGCGTATGGCACCGGTAGTAATTTTGCCAATACTCCTTTGGAGGTCCTTGCCTTATGCATGCTGCTTCGATCCCTGAAATCCCTGTGTGGGACCTTCCACCTTCCTCTAACTTTGTCATTGGTGCCAACATGTACTGTACCAAGACCGCCGTGTCATACCCAGCCCCTCCCAACCACCTATCCACACGCTCCATAATATGCCGAACCTGAGCACCAGAGAGACAAACTGGTTCTCGTGGTCACAGCAGAAGATTGTCCTCTCTGCCCTTGTAATGATTGAGACGCCCTCACCACAACCTGCATAGCTCTCGGAGTATCCCAAGTCCCCTCTGTGCTGGAGGGACTATTCCCTTGGCTGCTAGAGGAATCAGTCTGCCCCAGTCTTCCCTTTCCTGCCCTGACTCCCCCAATACTTTCATTCAATCCGGCAAATCTATTGAAATAGGCCAGCTCAGAACCTTCCTCTTGTTACCAAGCTGCCCATCTGTGCCACCTCCTCTGCCACAGTTGTACCCGCCGTACAAATAGTCCCAGCCAGGCCCTGCTAAGTGAACAATAAGCCCCTTTTGAGATGGTTAAGAGCGCTGTTGCTTCTCCAGATCAACAATCTCCAAATAAGTCACCTGCTCACAGAGGTACAGCGGACTCCCAGGATCGGCTACACATACTGTACATGTCGCACAATGTGCATTCTTAATTCTGCTTAAACCCTCTATCTGTGCACTCAGGTTGTGTAACATGTAACGTTGAAGCGATTAAAAGCACGTCTAATTTAAACCCAGAAAAAACATGAAAATAAAAAGGTTTGGAGACATACAGTAATGTTAAAAGAATTACAAACACCCTTTTACGTTGTGATTTACAACTTTATCAAAGAAAAAGCACATTAATACCACATTTGCTATTTACTATATTTTAAGGACCAGTATTTAGTATGTTTGCCTTTAATTGTTTCGTTGTAGAAGTGATATGTTTGACATTTGTTATATTTAATGTACAGCAGTTCATAAATGCTAATATTACAGTAACATTTGTATTTATTGAATGTTTTATTCTTGCGCAGGTTACTACAGTATTTTGCAAAAATGAAAATAATTTCTGTGCAGCCTGACCCTCCCCTCCTCTGTGCAGTCTGACCCTCCCCTCCTCTGTGCAGTCTGACCCTCCCCTCCTCTGTGCAGTCTGACCCTCCCCTCCTCTGTGCAGTCTGACCCTCCCCTCCTCTGTGCAGCCTGACCCTCCCCTCCTCTGTGCAGTCTGACCCTCCCCTCCTCTGTGCAGCCTGACCCTCCCCTCCTCTGTGCAGTCTGACCCTCCCCTCCTCTGTGCAGTCTGACCCTCCCCTCCTCTGTGCAGCCTGACCCTCCCCTCCTCTGTGCAGCCTGACCCTCCCCTCCTCTGTGCAGTCTGACCCTCCCCTCCTCTGTGCAGCCTGACCCTCCCCTCCTCTGTGCAGCCTGACCCTCCCCTCCTCTGTGCAGCCTGACCCTCCCCTCCTCTGTGCAGCCTGACCCTCCCCTCCTCTGTGCAGCCTGACCCTCCCCTCCTCTGTGCAGCCTGACCCTCCCCTCCTCTGTGCAGCCTGACCCTCCCCTCCTCTGTGCAGCCTGACCCTCCCCTCCTCTGTGCAGCCTGACCCTCCCCTCCTCTGTGCAGCCTGACCCTCCCCTCCTCTGTGCAGCCTGACCCTCCCCTCCTCTGTGCAGTCTGACCCTCCCCTCCTCTGTGCAGTCTGACCCTCCCCTCCTCTGTGCAGCCTGACCCTCCCCTCCTCTGTGCAGCCTGACCCTCCCCTCCTCTGTGCAGCCTGACCCTCCCCTCCTCTGTGCAGTCTGACCCTCCCCTCCTCTGTGCAGTCTGACCCTCCCCTCCTCTGTGCAGCCTGACCCTCCCCTCCTCTGTGCAGCCTGACCCTCCCCTCCTCTGTGCAGCCGGACCCTCCCCTCCTCTGTGCAGCCGGACCCTCCCCTCCTCTGTGCAGTCTGACCCTCCCCTCCTCTGTGCAGTCTGACCCTCCCCTCCTCTGTGCAGTCTGACCCTCCCCTCCTCTGTGCAGTCTGACCCTCCCCTCCTCTGTGCAGCCTGACCCTCCCCTCCTCTGTGCAACCTGACCCTCCCCTCCTCTGTGCAACCTGACCCTCCCCTCCTCTGTGCAGTCTGACCCTCCCCTCCTCTGTGCAGTCTGACCCTCCCCTCCTCTGTGCAGCCTGACCCTCCCCTCCTATGTGCAGTCTGACCCTCCCCCCTCTGTGCAGTCTGACCCTCCCCTCCTCTGTGCAGTCTGACCCTCCCCTCCTCTGTGCAGCCTGACCCTCCCCTCCTCTGTGCAGCCTGACCCTCCCCTCCTCTGTGCAACCTGACCCTCCCCTCCTCTGTGCAGTCTGACCCTCCCCTCCTCTGTGCAGTCTGACCCTCCCCTCCTCTGTGCAGCCTGACCCTCCCCTCCTATGTGCAGTCTGACCCTCCCCCCTCTGTGCAGTCTGACCCTCCCCTCCTCTGTGCAGTCTGACCCTCCCCCCTCTGTGCAGTCTGACCCTCCCCTCCTCTGTGCAGCCTGACCCTCCCCTCCTATGTGCAGTCTGACCCTCCCCCCTCTGTGCAGTCTGACCCTCCCCTCCTCTGTGCAGCTTGACCCTCCCCTCCTCTGTGCAGCTTGACCCTCCCCTCCTCTGTGCAGCCTGACCCTCCCCTCCTCTGTGCAGTCTGACCCTCCCCTCCTCTGTGCAGCCTGACCCCCCCCTCCTCTGTGCAGCCTGACCCTCCCCTCCTCTGTGCAGCCTGACCCTCCCCTCCTCTGTGCAGCCTGACCCCCCCCTCCTCTGTGCAGCCTGACCCTCCCCTCCTCTGTGTAGCCTGACCCTCCCCTCCTCTGTGCAGCCTGACCCTCCCCTCCTCTGTGCAACCTGACCCTCCCCTCCTCTGTGCAGTCTGACCCTCCCCTCCTCTGTGCAGCCTGACCCTCCCCTCCTATGTGCAGTCTGACCCTCCCCCCTCTGTGCAGTCTGACCCTCCCCTCCTATGTGCAGTCTGACCCTCCCCCCTCTGTGCAGTCTGACCCTCCCCTCCTCTGTGCAGCCTGACCCTCCCCTCCTCTGTGCAGCTTGACCCTCCCCTCCTCTGTGCAGCTTGACCCTCCCCTCCTCTGTGCAGCCTGACCCTCCCCTCCTCTGTGCAGTCTGACCCTCCCCTCCTCTGTGCAGCCTGACCCCCCCCTCCTCTGTGCAGCCTGACCCTCCCCTCCTCTGTGCAGCCTGACCCTCCCCTCCTCTGTGCAGTCTGACCCTCCCCTCCTCTGTGCAGCCTGACCCTCCCCTCCTCTGTGCAGCTTGACCCTCCCCTCCTCTGTGCAGCTTGACCCTCCCCTCCTCTGTGCAGCTTGACCCTCCCCTCCTCTGTGCAGCCTGACCCTCCCCTCCTCTGTGCAGTCTGACCCTCCCCTCCTCTGTGCAGCCTGACCCTCCCCTCCTCTGTGCAGCCTGACCCCCCCCTCCTCTGTGCAGCCTGACCCTCCCCTCCTCTGTGTAGCCTGACCCTCCCCTCCTCTGTGCAGCCTGACCCTCCCCTCCTCTGTGCAACCTGACCCTCCCCTCCTCTGTGCAGTCTGACCCTCCCCTCCTCTGTGCAGTCTGACCCTCCCCTCCTCTGTGCAGTCTGACCCTCCCCTCCTCTGTGCAGTCTGACCCTCCCCCCTCTGTGCAGTCTGACCCTCCCCCCTCTGTGCAGCCTGACCCTCCCCCCTGGAACTTTTATCTTGCAATCGCACGGTTACACCGTACATCCCCCCTTGCAATCGCACGGTTACACCTGACGTCCCCCCTTGCAATCGCATGGTTACACCTGACGTCCCCCCTTGCAATCGCACGGTTACACCGGACATCCCCCCTTGCAATCGCACGGTTACACCTGACGTCCCCCCTTGCAATCGCATGGTTACACCTGACGTCCCCCCTTGCAATCGCACGGTTACACCTGACGTCCCCCCTTGCAATCGCATGGTTACACCTGACGTCCCCCCTTGCAATGCCTTATTGAACCTTACCTGATTCATCACGGGAAACTATGCGTTTCTTGCGAAATTTCCAGACAACCCCAATCCCAACCAATAGCACAAAAACCGCTATCAACCCAATGAACACAAAGAGCAGGGGGCTTTGTCCTGTAATGACACATTGTTACATTCTTATTATTTATTTACAAACGCCAACATATTCCGCAGCGTAGTACAATGGAGTCAGACAGCAACATTCACATATCACCATGAACATACTCGTGTACAGCAGGTAATGAGAGCCCCGCTGCCAGGAGCTCACAGACTAGAAGGACAAGAGAATGGAAACAGAGGGCAGCGGGGCGAGAGGGGTGGTGTGTCTCTAAAAGGTACTTTCTCACCACTGAGCGGTACAAGTAGGAAAGTAGGAGATGGCAAGTGATGGACCTCCCAGGGCGGCCAACTACAGTACTCAAGAGCCCCGTGTTTCCAATATATCCCTGCTTCAGTCGAGGACTGAGAAACTGATTGAGCAACCTGTGCTGGCCCCTTGGTGGCCCTGAGGACTGGAGGTGGCCGCCCGTGCACTAGTGTTTCTATAGTGATATTGAGGGGAGGGAGAGCTCAGTGTGTAGTATGAGGGGAGGGAGAGCTCAGTGTGTAGTATGAGGGGAGGGAGAGCTCAGTGTGTAGTATGAGGGGAGGGAGAGCTCAGTGTGTAGTATGAGGGGAGGGAGAGCTCGGTGTGTAGTATGAGGGGAGGGAGAGCTCAGTGTGTAGTGTGAGGGGAGGGAGAGCTCAGTGTGTAGTATGAGGGGAGGGAGAGCTCAGTGTGTAGTGTGAGGGGAGGGAGAGCTCAGTGTGTAGTATGAGGGGAGGGAGAGCTCAGTGTGTAGTATGAGGGGAGGGAGAGCTCAGTGTGTAGTATGAGGGGAGGGAGAGCTCAGTGTGTAGTATGAGGGGAGGGAGAGCTCAGTGTGTAGTATGAGGGGAGGCAGAGCTCAGTGTGTAGTATGAGGGGAGGGAGAGCTCAGTGTGTAGTATGAGGGGAGGGAGAACTCATTGTGTAGTATGAGGGGAGGCAGAGCTCAGTGTGTAGTATGAGGGGAGGGAGAGCTCAGTGTGTAGTGTGAGGGGAGGGAGAGCTCAGTGTGTAGTGAGAGGGGAGGGAGAGCTCAGTGTGTAGTGTGAGGGGAGGGAGAGCTCAGTGTGTAGTGTGAGGGGAGGGAGAGCTCAGTGTGTAGTGTGAGGGGAGGGAGAGCTCAGTGTGTAGTATGAGGGGAGGCAGAGCTCAGTGTGTAGTATGAGGGGAGGGAGAGCTCAGTGTGTAGTATGAGGGGAGGGAGAACACATTGTGTAGTATGAGGGGAGGCAGAGCTCAGTGTGTAGTATGAGGGGAGGGAGAGCTCAGTGTGTAGTGTGAGGGGAGGGGGAGCTCAGTGTGTAGTATGAGGGGAGGGAGAGCTCAGTGTGTAGTATGAGGGGAGGGAGAGCTCCGTGTGTAGTATGAGGGGAGGGAGAGCTCAGTGAGTAGTATGAGGGGAGGGAGAGATGTGTTCTTGGGATATTCTTGATATGAGAGAGCCGGAGTTGTGAGGCAGGGCAGTGAGAGCAGGGGAATCAGATTATGGAGGGGGAAAGGCTTCATTATACATTCATAACACGATAACATCAGGAACAGCAAGGAATGGCAGCAAAAGGCAGCACCCTTGGGACTTGATTATACCCGGTCCGGCAGTGCGCGCCCGCTCCCTCGTGACGTCACAAGGCGATGCGCAGCACCTGAAACCTGCACTGCAGACAGGAGGCAGCGGGAGGCGTCAGGGAGGCGTGGCCATGAGTGGTTCACCCTCATAGGCTGAACCGCTCACGTGACGCGGCGAGCCAAAATCTAAATTGGAAATCTGCTTGGGAAAAGCATGGGCGGTCGCTCTGCAGCGCTCGCGAAGTATGTGCTGCTGCATTGGAGAACATTCATTTGTTCCGGCGGCGAGCGGTTTGCATGTCCTTAGTCTGCTGCCTTTCTGCTGTCAATCCTAAGGAAGTCTGAGGTCAAGTGAAAACCGCTAAACAGCAATCAGACACCCAAAACACATTGGTGCAGGGGAGGAGGGAGAGGGAGATTCTCAGGTCTTCAAAGCCATGCCTACTTTTTCCTAATGTTAACCCTGTCCACATTGGGTTGGTGGACAGGAGCAGGAAGAGTGAAGATGAAGGTGAGGCGCTGGTGTTAATTCTAAGAGGTGGTAGTTGTGTGTAAACATTTTATTTACACAACCACACAGCAGAACCTCAAGAATGTAAAGCATCAATAATCTACAACAAAAACACAATGATGGTCTCTGTAAGAACACAACTCCAATTCTGTATACTCAAGGACCCGCATTCTGGGCTCATTACACCACAAATACTACCCGTACACTAAGAAATTAGGAACAAAACAACCCCTACGAACAAAAGAACGTTGCTTACACATTAATGACGCAAATACACGATCACACAGAACACGGAAGAGAAGCCTTCGGAACAAGACTTACCCTGCAACTCTAATGGATTTTGAGAGAGTCCGGTGGGAGGACAGTGATCACGACAACGGGAATGGTCACACCTAGAAGAAACAAAAATGATAGTGTTAAGTATACACAAATGGTCTCCCAATGTATTTATCTGCTAAAAAATACGGAGGGGAGATGGCCTGTGCATCTACAGCCTCCTTATAACAGAGAGAGGAACAATCTGCAGGTCACTATCACAGACAGACAGATCTGCATATAGTTATTACATTATAATACAGACTAAAGGGGAGTAGTCACTTGAATTGACAATAGGAAGAGGGAATCAGTTCTCCAAAGGACTAGTCATTGAAGTGGTATGTTGCAGAACATGCAGGGTTGATGTAACAATGTAACAGCATCAGGAATATCAGTGCATAGAGGGCGAGTAAGCGGATTCCCGGGGTAGTTCATGTTTTCCAGGCAATTTAAATGGCGATCTTTATATATAAGTGTTTAGGAGCATTGCTAGGACGGAACTTTTCAGACCGTTAGTCCTCCTTGTGCTGGAGAAGACCTTGGTTTCATTGGCCACCCCTGGCCTTGGCTGTTCGTACAGGCTGTTTCTCCATGTATGTGAGGTGTGCGGATGTTTGCTGGTAATGTGTGAGATCACATAAGGTCTGGAAAGAGGGATACGTGTTTGAAGCGTGGGGGAGGGGTTGTCCTACATGGAATGTTGCTAAAGGGGATATACTACGGACATACCACTGACATGCAGTACGGACATACCACTGATATGCAGTACGGACATACCACTGATATGCAGTACGGACATACCACTGACATGCAGTACGGACATACCACTGATATGCAGTACGGACATACCACTGACATGCAGTACGGACATACCACTGACATGCAGTACGGACATACCACTGATATGCAGTACGGACATACCACTGACATGCAGTACGGACATACCACTGATATGCAGTACGGACATACCACTGACATGCAGTACGGACATACCACTGATATGCAGTACGGACATACCACTGACATGCAGTACGGACATACCACTGACATGCAGTACGGACATACCACTGATATGCAGTACGGACATACCACTGACATGCAGTACGGACATACCACTGATATGCAGTACGGACATACCACTGACATGCAGTACGGACATACCACTGATATGCAGTACGGACATACCACTGACATGCAGTACGGACATACCACTGATATGCAGTACGGACATACCACTGACATGCAGTACGTGACCCAGGGTTCAGATCTGGTGCTTAAGTACTTTCATTTGGTTTGCAAAATATTCCTTTCCACGAGACCATGAACATGAGGTCCGGAACCAGAGGGACTTGCAGATGCCTCTCACCATGACACCACAATATTGATCGTCTCGCAGACAAGGAAGTGGCCAATTCCAAACCTGAGCAATTAAAATAGCTCGAATATCAGAGAGAGCTGTCACAGGTTTAATCTGGAGAGCCCTGGTTCAGGTTTATATGCTGTACTCACCCCTCACAAGAGAGACACTTTCTTTCTGTTGCATCAAAGAAAAAACCATGAAAACAGTTGCAGAAGGTGTCATTGTATCCACGACCTAAGAGAGAGCGAGAGTGTCAGTGTAACCACGACCTAAGAGAGAGCGAGTGTCAGTGTAACCACGACCTAAGAGAGAGCGAGTGTCAGTGTAACCACGACCTAAGAGAGAGTGAGAGTGTCAGTGTAACCACGACTTGAGAGCGAGAGTGTGTCAGTGTAACCACGACTTGAGAGCGAGAGAATGTCAGTGTATCCACGAGCTGAGAGCGAGAGAATGTCAGTGTATCCACGAGCTGAGAGCGAGAGAATGTCAGTGTATCCACGAGCTGAGAGCGAGAGAATGTCAGTGTATCCACGAGCTGAGAGCGAGAGAATGTCAGTGTATCCACGAGCTGAGAGCGCGAGAAATGTCAGTGTATCCACGAGCTGAGAGCGCGAGAATGTCAGTGTATCCACGAGCTGAGAGAGAGAGAATGTCAGTGTATCCACGAGCTGAGAGCGAGAGAATGTCAGTGTATCCACGAGCTGAGAGCGAGAGAATGTCAGTGTACCCACGAGCTGAGAGCGAGAAAATGTCAGTGTATCCACGAGCTGAGAGCGAGAGAATGTCGGTGTATCCACGAGCTGAGAGCGAGAGAATGTCAGTGTATCCACGAGCTGAGAGCGAGAGAATGTCAGTGTATCCACGAGCTGAGAGCGAGAGAATGTCAGTGTATCCACGAGCTGAGAGCGAGAGAATGTCAGTGTATCCACGAGCTGAGAGCGAGAGAATGTCAGTGTATCCACGAGCTGAGAGCGAGAGAATGTCAGTGTATCCACGAGCTGAGAGCGAGAGAATGTCAGTGTATCCACGAGCTGAGAGCGAGAGAATGTCAGTGTATCCACGAGCTGAGAGCGAGAGAATGTCAGTGTATCCACGAGCTGAGAGCGAGAGAATGTCAGTGTATCCACGAGCTGAGAGCGAGAGAATGTCAGTGTATCCACGAGCTGAGAGCGAGAGAATGTCAGTGTATCCACGAGCTGAGTGCGAGAGAATGTCAATGTATCCACGAGCTGAGAGCGAGAGAATGTCGGTGTATACACGAGCTGAGAGCGAGAGAATGTCAGTGTATCCACGAGCTGAGAGCGAGAGAATGTCAGTGTATCCACGAGCTGAGAGCGAGAGAATGTCAGTGTATCCACGAGCTGAGAGCGAGAGAATGTCAGTGTATCCACGAGCTGAGAGCGAGAGAATGTCAGTGTATCCACGAGCTGAGAGCGAGAGAATGTCAGTGTATCCACGAGCTGAGAGCGAGAGAATGTCAGTGTATCCACAAGCTGAGAGCGAGAGAGTGTCATTACATCTACAACCTGTATGAGTCAGAGTGTCATTGTATCTACGACCTAAGAGAGCGAGAGTGTCAGTGTAACCACGACCTAAGAGAGAGCGTGAGTGTCATTACATACACTGCCGGTACAGCACGATATTCATGAACGGAAAAACTCCCATTCATTTTCTTAGATAAATTCTGTGCTGTTTTGCCCCAGATTTGCAGCTTGGATATTTTAACAAATTGCTCTCTGTCTCAATGAAGACATAAGGTATTTTGTTTGTGCTTAGCCTACAGGTCCTATTCACCCTGCCTGGCAGGCAGCCCTTGTTAGATGGGGTGTGCGAGGTGTATTGGGGCGGGGGTATTGGAAGTGGGTGATGGGGGTAGGCATCACGGCGTGGATGGTGGGGGATATAAACTACTTGGATGCCATAACAATTCGGAAATCATTACATGCCTATCTGCTTTGGCATTTTTTGGGTGGGTTGTTCAGGTGATGTGAAAGTTTGAGGGCTATTAACCCCTTAGTTACCATAAACCTGTATTACCACTATAGGGTTATTACGACCCCATAAGGTATCTATTGCTTTTTGGACTGGATGACGTTTTTTCCCCCTGATGAAGTGGGTGTCTCTTTCGAAGCCCCATGCGCATGCTTCTTATCACGGCGAATTACCAGTATTTTGTGCGTCATGTTAGGGGGAAGAGCCACACAGGCATGTATTAAAGTACTGTTTATTAAAAGCAACAATACGTCTAATACATTTGGAGCCTCCGTATATTAGAGCAGGCGGGGTGACATGGCGCCGAGAAGAACCACAACAGAATTGGCGATGTCTAAGGACGACGAATTGCGAATCAGAGGTAGATACAGGCGTTCCGGCGGCAGGTGGTAATACCGGAAACCTGCAGAGTAACAACCGCTGGTGCCACCAGTGCAGACTCCTATGGTGCACAACGTGGCAGGACACCGGAGAAAAGAAGCAAAGGGAGGCGCTGAAGACCGCAGGATACCACACAGTGAATTTAATTTTCATTATACTTTCTCCTGTCTGCTGCGCCACCGGTCACGGCCGTGCGCGTCCCATCTTATACAAACGGATGCCAAACACAGCCAACTATGATTGACGCTCGCGCACGGCGGAGGAAGTGCGAGCACTATAGAACAAGCCTAAGATGAGAGAGACAGAGAATTGGATAGTGAGGGAGAAGCATCTTACATGGGATGAGTGCCGTCCCGTTCTGGCAGAGGCTGCAGTTCTCACATTTGAAGGTTAGCCCCATACGGATCTGGTACTGATGCAAAGGACATCCACACACGGTATCTTTATCGGGAGAGCAGGAAGACAGCTCCACTTGCCGAAGCGCTGAGAGAGAGAGACACAGACATGCACACATCATGATCTGGTCTGCAGAGAAGACCGCAGAACCTGACAGTGCTCTAGGACACCCAGTACCAAAAGGATTAAAGAGTAAATGGGGGAACAGTAGTATTCTCTAATTTTAACGGCCCCAAATCTAAATAAATCGGCAGGAAATAGACAGTCTGAGTGGGAGCTGTGATACTTACATGATTTGCACTGATTGCAGCTTTTGCACTTCTTTGCATAGTTTGAGATAGCCGTGAAGGTGCGTTTACCACAAGCCACACAATTTGTAATATGCCCATCCGCAGGACAGTGAGAATGCATCCGGAACCCTGCAACAGAGACATGTTATGTAAAGAAGAGACAACCTCTGTACCCTGGAAAAGAGACATATTATATAGAGACAGACACCTCCCTGTACCCTGCCAAAGAAATATATTATTGTGAGGTCCCGCTTGGCTCAAACCTCAGTCACCAGTTCTTCAGCCCACCTTGCTTAGCCTCTGCACCACTTCGCAGCTGAAAGTACATCTGATCTACTGGTCATTGGCTGATAAGAGCTATAAAAGAACATCAGGAATAAGGGGGTTGTCTGAGCACCTGTTATACCAGGTGAAGCTCTGACCCCAGCTGTTACATCACTTCCTGTGACAAAGACGCTTGGGTATTAGGTTTATCTAAACATGGGTCCCTGCTCCAGTCCCTGTTCTGGGCCTGTTCCTGCTCTGATCGAGTCTCTGTTCTTTCCCCGATCCTGATCCATGCTGCTATCCTTGTTATGCTCCTGTCTCTGTTCCTACTCCAGCTTTGCTCCTGCTCTGGACCAGATTATATTCCTGTTCCAGTCTGAACCTCACCTCGGACCAGAAGTGGTGTATCTGATCCCTGGTTCCTGACAATTACAGTATATGGAGAGAAGGAGACATCACATATCTTCGTATGACCATATCACAGTCTCCAGTATCATAGTAGCACAACCATGAATTTGGTCTTGGAGTCACTGTATGAAACATTATACACTGATACACATTAACCCAGAGGTTCTCAACTCCAATCCTCAAGACCCACCAACAGGTCAGGTTTTAAGGATATCCCAGCCTCAGCACAGGTGGCTCAATCAGTCCCAGCATCAGCACAGGTGGCTCAGTCTCTGACAGCCACTGTTTGAGCCACCTGTACTGAAGCAGGAATATCCATAAACCTGACCAGCTGGGGGGGGGGGGTTCTTGAGGACTGAAGTGGAGCCCCCTGATTTCCTCTTCAGAATGACATGGCTGCACGCATGAAGATCTTATACTGTACCTGGGAAAACACTGCACATTTGCAACTCATAGATAATCTTTCATATGGGGCCCAAGAAACTAAGTGTTACATGGGAATATGTCCTTCTACAATGTCATCTTGCAACATTGTAAAAGCATCTTAACAAAACAATAGTGTCAGTAATAATGACATCTTATTGCAGTTCAGTCAATATCCTGCATATGTGTTTTTTTTTAATAAATCAGTTCTGTATTAAGAAAAAATACTTTTAGCATTTTCTGTTTTTAAAAAAAACAACTTTGAAAGACCAATTTTCTTGTATTCTATTTTAACAGCCGTTTGCTAAGGCACTGCCCCTTCATGTCCTGTCACAAGCCCTGGCACACCCCTTTGTCAGCACTGCCCTCCCTCTAGCACATGTCAGTGCAGGAGTGCTCATGAATATTCATGAGCTTCCACTGACTGACAGAAGCAGAAGAAAAACAGATCCCTTCTCTAATGATGTTACCAAATTTCGCCGATCAATACATGGAGAACGA
The DNA here is from genome assembly GCF_040206685.1 of Ascaphus truei. Taxonomy (NCBI): domain Eukaryota; kingdom Metazoa; phylum Chordata; class Amphibia; order Anura; family Ascaphidae; genus Ascaphus; species Ascaphus truei. The sequence goes on along the minus strand of NC_134490.1, from coordinate 74,451,789 downwards.
ATTGACCGGCAGCTATGCAGTTCTTTAGGTAATTAGAGATTGCACACATAAAACTATTGAAGTAAAAAAAATTAAAAAAAATAAAAAAAAGACTGAACTGCAGCTTTAAGAGAAGACAAGGCATTTAATTCAAATAGAGATTTTAAGACACCTATCGCTGGTTTGTTTTTTTTTTAATTTTTTTAAATCTCAAATGGGATGGGGTTGTAGATCAGGATTAGGTTCATATGAGGGGTTGGTTCCTTTAGATCCGAGTGAAGTGTAAGAAACTTCATATACACGCTTTCTATATTCCATGTGGCATATGGAAAACATGCTAAATACTTGGCTGGAAGTCCCTGTATTCAATGCTCGTTTAAAAGGGCAACCCCTTCTAGAACTAAAGAGAACTCATTCCAGTGACATGTTTAAGGGGTCTCATTGGGGTAATGTGTACCTTTTTGTACCTAAATCTCACATCTATACGTATTCTTAATTTATTTAAACCCCGCGAAGGGGTTTGATTTCCCTTGGCTACTCTCTCTCCCATTCATCCCCCCTCATCCTCCCTCTCTCCCATCCCCCATTACCTTCCCCCTCTCTCCCATCCCCCCTCCTCACCTTCCACCTCCTCATCTTCCCCCTCCTCACCTTCCCCCTCTCAACCATCCCCCTCTCAACCATCCCCCTCCTACCTTCTTCCCTCCCCCTCCCCTAATCACTCACCTCTCAGGCATTTCTTGCAGCAGTGGTTATCGTATGGGTGTAAGTATTCATCTCCAGCACAAGTCACAGGCTCCGAGACGTTTTCTAGTTCTGCTCGTCTGTGTCTATGTGGAGACTCGGAGAAGCCCAAAGGCTCTCCCCTCAATAACAGAGCAGCTGGCAAAGGGATATCGAGGTGCTGGCAGAAGCTAGGAATTGCCCAGAATAACAAGACCTACAAATAATGACAGAATGGATGAGGTATATGGGATAATTAAGACACAGAACGCTGCTTTATTGTGAAACCACATTTTATATGTTTAGAACATTTCCCAGCTCCAATTAATACAGAACACATATTGTGTACATATACGTGCACAACACTCTGCATATACTGTCCTGTAATATACTGTGTACATATACATGCACAACACTCTGCATATACTGTGTACATATACGTGCACAACACTCTGCATATACTGTCCTGTAATATACTGTGTACATATATACGTAAACAACATTGCATATAATGTACGGTAATATACGTGCACAACACTCTGCATATACTATACATATATATATATATATATATATATATATACATACATACACACACGAAAAAAAAGGGGATGACCGGCGCCAAAAAAAGGTAAATACCAGACCAATGAAAAGTGTGACAGTCCAAATGCAGTCCTTGGGATGATGAAATGTGATGGTTCTCACCTCAGCAGGATATATGTGGAAAAAGAAAAAAGAAGAAAAACAGATAATAGTGCAGTAAATCAACACAGGGGGGGTGCACAGGTACTAACAATACGAAACATACAAGACATACAAACGTAAAACACTAGCACGGCCTAAATATTAATAAAAAGCAAATTTATTGTGGTGTGGAAGGTGCATAAACCGCATCCGGAGGGGAAAAATTACAACCCTACTCACAAGATGCTGGAAAGGTATAAGCAACGAACTGGTGCATGCAGCTTGGCTCTCAAGATGGCGACCGGAGCACTTTGCCTGGCGTCCACACGTGACCGGGATGAAAGACAGATGACTCAGATGACGGGGCCTCCGGGCGGACGTGACGTCTCCTCCGCTGTAGTTCCACCACAGGCTCACAGGACTCCAGTCCTCCAGTCCTCCTCAGCAACCGCGATACCGCCGCAAATCGGTTTAAGCACTTTGAAGACTGCAGATTTCTCCTTTTGGGACTGCAGACTTCACCACGACCTGGAACACTCTAAAAACTCGAAACTTCCCGACGCGTTTCGTACGCATGCGCGTACTTCTTCATGCGTACGAAACGCGTCGGGAAGTTTCGAGTTTTTAGAGTGTTCCAGGTCGTGGTGAAGTCTGCAGTCCCAAAAGGAGAAATCTGCAGTCTTCAAAGTGCTTAAACCGATTTGCGGCGGTATCGCGGTTGCTGAGGAGGACTGGAGGACAGGAGTCCTGTGAGCCTGTGGTGGAACTACAGCGGAGGAGACGTCACGTCCGCCCGGAGGCCCCGTCATCTGAGTCATCTGTCTTTCATCCCGGTCACGTGTGGACGCCAGGCAAAGTGCTCCGGTCGCCATCTTGAGAGCCAAGCTGCATGCACCAGTTCGTTGCTTATACCTTTCCAGCATCTTGTGAGTAGGGTTGTAATTTTTCCCCTCCGGATGCGGTTTATGCACCTTCCACACCACAATAAATTTGCTTTTTATTAATATTTAGGCCGTGCTAGTGTTTTACGTTTGTATGTCTTGTATGTTTCGTATTGTTAGTACCTGTGCACCCCCCCTGTGTTGATTTACTGCACTATTATCTGTTTTTCTTCTCTTTTCTTTTTCCACATATATCCTGCTGAGGTGAGAACCATCACATTTCATCATCCCAAGGACTGCATTTGGACTGTCACACTTTTCATTGGTCTGGTATTTACCTTTTTTTGGCGCCGGTCATCCCCTTTTTTTTCGTTTTGTCACCCTGACTGGTTGTACTACCAGTCATTCACCTGGCTGCCTGAACATTTTATTTGATATTATTAGCGCTGTTTTGCACCTATCTTTTTTCTGTGATACATACACACACAACACTCTGCATATAACCCTAATACACTGTGTATATATACGTGCACAACACTGCATATTACTCCAATATATTGTGTGCACTCTGCATATATTGTAATACACGTATACTGTGTATATACAGTTATGTGAAAAAGAATGTACACCCTCTTTGAATTCCATGGTTTTACATATCAGGACATAATAACAATCATCTGTTCCTTAGCAGGTCTTAAAAATTAGGTAAATACAATCTCAGATGAACAACAACACATGACATATTACACTGTGTCATGATTTATTTAACACAAATAAAGCTAAAATGGAGAAGCCATGTGAGAAAAACTAAGTAAACCTTATGATTCAATAGCTTGTAGAACCACCTTTAGCAGCAATAACTTGAAGTAATCGTTTTCTGTATGACTTTATTATTCTCTCACATCGTTGTGGAGGAATTTTGGCCCACTCTTCTTTACAACATTGCTTCAGTTCATTGAGGTTTGTGGGCATTTGTTTATGCACAGCTCTCTTAAGGTCCCGCCACAGCATTTCAGTCGGGTTGAGGTCTGAACTTTGACTCGGCCATTGCAACACCTTGATTCTTTTCCTTTTCAGCCATTCTGTTGTAGATTTGCTGCTGTGCTTGGGATCATTGTCCTGTTGCATGACCCAATTTCGGCCAAGCTTTAGGCTAAGGCCCCGCTCCCTCAGTCAGCACGCCCGCACTGCAGACAAGCGGCGCGCTGACAGGCACAGACCACGATATGTGGTCTGTAGGGAGCCGGGAGCGGGGCGTGGCAAAAATGGGTGGGGGGGGGGCATGGCCATGATGTGAGGGGGCGGGACCATCACACAGCCCCATAGCACAGCGCTGCAGCCCCTCAGCCCCACAGCAGCCCTCAGCCCCTGCAATTGACCGCTCCCTGCGGTCTGTAGGGAGTGGGAGCTGGGGGCGTGGTTTGAGCGGGAGGCTCTCGTGCTGCCCCCCCCCCAACCTGTCGGTCCCTCTCCCCCGTCGGTCCCTCTCCCCCTGTCGGTCCCTCTCCCCCCCCCTCCCGGAGCCCCCCTCCTCTCCCCCCCTCCCGGAGCAGGGGCAGCCTGCAAAACGGGTACCATAGATGGGGGGCGGCGCTATACACGGCTGCACAGACAGGGTGGCCGCCTCCCTCCCCGTAGCCGCCTCCTTTCCCTCCTCATTGGCTGACTGCTGCACCACGTGATGCGTCAGCGCTTCTGATCACAAGAAGCTTGCAGCATCGGCCGGCTGACGCGTCCCAGCACGCAGTCAGCCACGTCTGAAGGAGCCAGAGGGGACCTTCAGACTGGAGGAAAGGAGCTGGTGGCCTGCGGCCGCGCGCCGCCGGCCGCAACAGGTTCGCAGCCTTAGCTGTCGGACAGATGGCCTCACATTTGACTCTAGAATACTTTGGTATACAGAGGAGTTCATGGTCGATTCAATGACTGCAAGGTTCCCAGGCCCTGTGGCTGCAAAACAAGCCCAAATCATCACCCCTCCACCACCGTGCTTGACAGTTGGTATGAGGTGTTTGTGCTGATATGCTGTGTTTGGTTTTCGCCAAACGTGGCGCTGTGCATTATGGCCAAACATCTCCACTTTGGTCTCGTCTGTCCAAAGGACATTGTTCCAGAAGTCTTGTGGTTTGGTCAGAGGCAACTTTGCAAACCTAAGCCGTGCTGCCATGTTCTTTTTAGAGAGAAGAGGCTTTCTCCTGGCAACCCTTCCAAACAAACCACACTTGTTCAGTCTTTTTCTAATTGTACTGTCATGAACTTTAACATTTAACATGCTAACTGAGGCCTGTAGAGTCTGAGATGTAACTCTTGGGTATTTTGCAATTTCTCTGAGCATTGCACGGTCTGACCTTGGGGTGAATTTGCTGGGATGTCCACTCTTGGGAAGATTGGCAACTGTCTTGAACGTTTTCCAGTTTTGAATAATCTTTCTCACTGTAGACTGATGGACTTTAAATTGTTTGGAAATGGCCCTATAACCCTTCCCAGATTGATGGGCAGCAACAATTGCTTCTCTAAGATCATTGCTGATGTCTTTCCTCCTTGGCATTGTGTTAACACACCTGAATGCTCCAGACCAGTAAACTGCTAAAACTTCGGCTTTTATAGAGGTGGTCACACTTGCTGATGATCAATTCATCAAGGGCATTTGATTAGCAGCACCTGACTGCTACTTAGCATCTTAATTCCTATGGAAGCAGTAAGGGTGTACTTAGTTTTTCACACATAGCTTCTTCATTTTGGCTTTATTTGTGTTAAATAAATCATGACATGGTGTAATATGTCATGTGTTGTTGTTCATCTGAGGTTGTATTTACATAATTTTTAGACCTGCTAAGGAACAGATGATTGTTAATTATGTCCTGATATGTAAAACCATTGAATTCAAAGAGGGTGTACTTTCTTTTTCACATGACTGTATATAATATACACACACACACACACCACTGCATATAACCCTAATACTCTGTGTATACATGTACAGAACACTTAACATATAACCAATATACTGTATATTGTGTAGATCTTTTTGTTAAACCTGCCTGTAAGTAATTACAATTCTGTGTAATGGATGCACATATGTGCAGAGCAATGTATATAGGTGATGTGTGCGTTGCAGGGCAATGTATATCTATCTGAGGGATGTGTGTGTGTAGAAAGCAATATAAATTTGTCAGGGATGTGTGCAGACCAATGTATATTGATGATGTGTGCAGAGCAAATGTATATCTAAGATGCACACAGGCAGAGCAATTTATCTCTGAGGGATGTGTGCGTTTTCAGAGCAATGTATATTTGTGAGGGTGGTGTGCGTGTCCAGGGCAGTGGAAATTTGTGAGGGTTTTGTGCACAGAGCATTATACATCTGAGAGATTGCGTGTGCTGAGCAGTGAACATATGTGAGGCGTGTGTTTGTGCACAGAGCAATAAATATCCAAAGAAATCCATGTGTACCTGGCATAAGAATGTATATGCATGTAATATGCATACAACGTATGTATACCTGTGTAATGTGTAAGCAGTGTACCTATATTATATGCAGTGATGGCCGAAAATGTCAAAATTGGGCCCACGGTTTCTACACAAACCCGCAATAACTGAGCGAAAGCATGCTATTCTGTCCAAGTCTCTACTGCAGTGTGTTTTCACGTGTGTTACTACTGTAAAGCTCTATGTACATTAATGGCGCTATATAAATAAAGACGTACAGACATACACTGCAAGGTTTGTTTTTTAATACGTATGCTAAAATGGATAAGAAGCAAAAAGCGACACACTGTGAGAGTGTTCATGTGCATGTCATTACCCAGAATCCCTGGCTGCCGTGGGAGCGCTGTATGCCAAGAGATAATGGGGAAAAGCAGGTTTGTGCACCTGTGTGAGACGTGCGAATGTGCTCATAATTGGTATTTTATTTTTTCATGCGAAAAAGACAAGCCCAAAAGAGACCTTAATCATGTGATACTGTATATTCCACTGAGCGCACATGGGAAGTATTACACTCACATGGAACACAAGTTAAAGCAGCTCATCGACGGAAGCAACAGGATCTCGCTGTCCCTAGCAAGGTCCTTTGTATTTTATTTTCTTATTTATAAAATGTGTTACCAGGAATTAATACTGTACATTGAGAGTTACCTCTCGTTTTCAAGTATGTTGTGGGCACAGAGTTATGATAATACGTGGTTGCATTAAATGAACAGTGATAATACATTCAATTTACAGACATTTCATGCACAGTCAGAGATAATATAATAATAATAATAACTTATTTTCATATTTTCTCCCAATAGGGACCAAAAGCCCTTCACAATTTTACACAGCCCATAGGATGTTACAGACTCGGTCCCTGCCCAGATGAGCTTACAATCAGTTTTTTGCTGCCTAAGGGTAAGTCCATGCTGCCGCAGACTGCGCGGAGGCACCAGCGCGCGGCGTGATCACATTGCCTTAAGGCATTGATCGCGCCCATAGACGGCGCGTGACAGCAGGAAGGGGCGCGCGTTTCGCGAGGAATCAGTTGAAACTGATTTCTCAGCGCGACAGGCCGGTCACAGGAGCGGTTTACCCAATGAGGGCGAACCAGCTCCGTGACGCCACTGACACGCCCCCCGATGGCACGTATAGCATGTCCGAAGGCTGTATGGACTCAGCCTAAGGTACAGGGAGTGATTTGCCCAAGGTCACAAGGAGACAACACCGGAATTTGAACAAGGTTCCCCTGTTCCACACTCGGTGAGCCACTCCTTCAGCCCATATATGAAGAGGGGCTCATGTAACTGTTACAAGATTCAAGTAGTGTTAGAAAAGGTAGGATAGACCCACAATGTGTTGTGTTAGTTGTGTAGTAGGGCAGACTCAGGGCTGTCAACAATAGCCCATGGCAGCACGGATAGGCCGTCTGTGTCGTCAGTGGACGGAAGCCCAGAAGAAGTGACAGACAGAAAATCTGGATACAACCACTTCTCGTTTTCTTGTTCTGCTTTTCCTTGGTCACCATTACTGTGGCTCACTTTTTCTGTTCTAAGTTTTTTCGAATCAAAACTGTTTACGTTGTGTAAAATTGAAAGCATTTTTTCCCTTTTGCTTAATGGAACGTTCGGAAAATTGAGCGAATTTTCACGTCCGCTCAGTGGTATTTTTCGCGTGGTTAAGTGCATTTTTTCTTTTGCGTAAATCACATAATTGAGCGAGTTTGCACTTTCGCCTAGTTTCGCTTGCACATAGTTACCGCAAGTTAATGTTTTTCACTTTTCCATATAATCAAATGTTAAAACAAATGATATATTTTTACAGAAGCAGCTTTTAAAAAAACAAAAGAATTTTGTGAAAGGTCGTGCTTGCAAAGAAACACCATTTTCGCAGCAGATTCGAACTTTGGCAAAATGTGAGCCCATCTCTAATTATATGTATTTGTCCATAGGGTCTTCCTTAATATCTGAGATGTCTATACAAAATAATGTAGGCCTACTGTATATCTATGACACTATTGTTTTTGTATGGGTACATAAATGCCCTAAGGAAAAATTGTGTGCTGGAACTATTCCCATGGAAAGGGTTAATGAGATGCCCCCCTCTCTTCTGGCTGTGGTGGAGTAAATACTTATTTATATAAGTATATATGATATGTAATGTGGTATATTTGGTGGTTTCTTGTGCTTTCCTTGGTAATGACCAATGAGGTGCAGCGGTGTGAACTCTTGCTAAATCCTCACCCCTACAACCACAGGTGCTGGTTCAAAATGCTTATCTCAGCAAGACACCCCCACGCGCGGTGGGCACGTGTAATACGGACAGAGGGATATAAATGTAATGTAGGGTACAGAGAGCGGACCAGTTTATATCTGTGTATGTGCAGAAAGGGATCTCTGTGTGACGTTAATGTGCATCTGTGTGCAGAGCAGTGTCAGTCTGTCATGTGCAGAGCAGTGTCAGTCTGTCATGTGCAGAGCAGTGTCAGTCTGTCATGTGCAGAGCCGTGTCAGTCTGTCATGTTCAAGTCTATATGCAGAGCAGTGTCTCATGTGCAGGTCTATATGCAGAGCAGTGTCTCATGTGCAGGTCTATATGCAGAGCAGTGTCTCATGTGCAGGTGTATATGCAGAGCAGTGTCTCATGTGCAGGTCTATATGCAGAGCAGTGTCTCATGTGCAGGTCTATATGCAGAGCAGTGTCTCATGTGCAGGTCTATATGCAGAGCAGTGTCTCGTGTGCAGGTCTATATGCAGAGCAGTGTCTCGTGTGCAGGTCTATATGCAGAGCAGTGTCTCGTGTGCAGGTCTATATGCAGAGCAGTGTCTCGTGTGCAGGTCTATATGCAGAGCAGTGTCTCGTGTGCAGGTCTATATGCAGAGCAGTGTCTCGTGTGCAGCTGTATATGCAGAGCAGTGTCTTATGTGCAGGTGTATATGCAGAGCAGTGTCTCATGTGCAGGTGTATATGCAGAGCAGTGTCTCATGTGCAGGTGTATATGCAGAGCAGTGTCTCATGTGCAGGTGTATATGCAGATGTGCAGGTGTATATGCAGAGCAGTGTCTCGTGTGCAGGTGTATATGCAGAGCAGTGTCTCGTTTGCAGGTGTATATGCAGAGCAGTGTCTCGTGTGCAGGTGTATATGCAGAGCAGTGTCTCATGTGCAGGTCTATATGCAGAGCAGTGTCTCATGTGCAGGTATATATGCAGAGCAGTGTCTCATGTGCAGGTCTATATGCAGAGCAGTGTCTCGTGTGCAGGTCTATATGCAGAGCAGTGTCTGTCATGTGCAGGTCTATATGCAGAGCAGTGTCTGTCATGTGCAGGTCTATATGCAGAGCAGTGTCTGTCATGTGCAGGTGTATATGCAGAGCAGTGTCTCATGTGCAGGTGTATATGCAGAGCAGTGTCTCATGTGCAGGTCTATATGCAGAGCAGTGTCTCATGTGCAGGTCTATATGCAGAGCAGTGTCTCATGTGCAGGTCTATATGCAGAGCAGTGTCTCATGTGCAGGTCTATATGCAGAGCAGTGTCTCGTGTGCAGGTCTATATGCAGAGCAGTGTCTCGTGTGCAGGTGTATATGCAGAGCAGTGTCTCGTGTGCAGGTGTATATGCAGAGCAGTGTCTCGTGTGCAGGTGTATATGCAGATGTGCAGGTGTATATGCAGAGCAGTGTCTCATGTGCAGGTATATATGCAGAGCAGTGTCTCGTGTGCAGGTGTATATGCAGAGCAGTGTCTCGTGTGCAGGTGTATATGCAGAGCAGTGTCTCGTGTGCAGGTGTATATGCAGAGCAGTGTCTCGTGTGCAGGTGTATATGCAGAGCAGTGTCTCGTGTGCAGGTGTATATGCAGAGCAGTGTCTCGTGTGCAGGTATATATTCAGAGCAGTGTCTGTCATGTGCAGGTCTATATGCAGAGCAGTGTCTGTCATGTGCAGGTGTATATGCAGAGCAGTGTCTCATGTGCAGGTGTATATGCAGAGCAGTGTCTCATGTGCAGGTCTATATGCAGAGCAGTGTCTCATGTGCAGGTCTATATGCAGAGCAGTGTCTCATGTGCAGGTCTATATGCAGAGCAGTGTCTCATGTGCAGGTCTATATGCAGAGCAGTGTCTCATGTGCAGGTCTATATGCAGAGCAGTGTCTCGTGTGCAGGTCTATATGCAGAGCAGTGTCTCGTGTGCAGGTGTATATGCAGAGCAGTGTCTCGTGTGCAGGTGTATATGCAGAGCAGTGTCTCGTGTGCAGGTGTATATGCAGAGCAGTGTCTCATGTGCAGGTGTATATGCAGATGTGCAGGTGTATATGCAGAGCAGTGTCTCATGTGCAGGTCTATATGCAGAGCAGTGTCTCGTGTGCAGCTGTATATGCAGAGCAGTGTCTCGTGTGCAGGTGTATATGCAGAGCAGTGTCTCGTGTGCAGGTGTATATGCAGAGCAGTGTCTCGTGTGCAGGTGTATATGCAGAGCAGTGTCTCGTGTGCAGGTGTATATGCAGAGCAGTGTCTCGTGTGCAGGTCTATATGCAGAGCAGTGTCTGTCTGTCTGTCTGTCTGTCATGTGCAGGTCTATATGCAGAACAGTGTCTCATGTGCAGGTCTATACGCAGAGCAGTGTCTGTCTGTTATGTGCAGGTCTATATGCAGAGCAGTGTCTCATGTGCAGGTCTATACGCAGAGCAGTGTCTGTCTGTTATGTGCAGGTCTATATGCAGAGCAGTGTCTGTCTGTTATGTGCAGGTCTATATGCAGAGCAGTGTCTGTCTGTCTGTCTGTCTGTCATGTGCAGGCCTAAGTGCACATGGGAAAGAGGAAGAGATCCCAACCTCCGGGGATCAGTGACATTTCCTGAGCGGACAGGCTGGGGGACGATCCCCGCTGAGATGTGCTAGGAAGGATCTGTGCTGTCATTGTAGTTTCCCGGAGGAGGGGACAGTATGAGGCTTGGCACTCGCCTCTTTAACCCGTTGTGTCTGTACTGTGTGGGCGAACCAAACATCCCATTAACATAAGTCTTGGGAGCACACATGACACTAGTGGTATCTGTGATGAGACAGGTTTGGTGACAGTCACTGCCGTGTGCCGGGGTGTAATAAAAAGTGTGACGAACGCTGTTACTCTACAAGAAATCTGCAGCCCCTACACCTAACCCCACCCTGCTGTCTGCTCTCTGCATACTCTGCTCTCTGTGCTCTGCATACTCTGCTCTCTGTATGCTCTGCATACTCTGCTCTCTGTATGCTCTGCATACTCTGCTCTCTGTGCTCTGCATACTCTGCTCTCTGTATGCTCTGCATACTCTGCTCTCTGTATGCTCTGCTCTCTGTGCTCTGCATACTCTGCTCTCTGTATGCTCTGCATACTCTGCTCTCTGTATGCTCTGCATACTCTGCTCTCTGTATGCTCTGCATACTCTGCTCTCTGTATGCTCTGCATACTCTGCTCTCTGTATGCTCTGCATACTCTGCTCTCTGTATGCTCTGCATACTCTGCTCTCTGTATGCTCTGTGCTCTGCATACTCTGCTCTCTGTATGCTCTGTGCTCTGCATACAGTACTCTTCTCTGTGCTCTGCATACTCTGCACTGTTCTCTATGCTCTGCATACTCTGCTCTATATATGCTCCACATACTCTGCTCTCTATGCTCTGAATACTCCGCTCTCTGTATGCTCTGAATACTCTGCTCTGAATACTCTGCTCTCAATTCTCTGAATACCCCGCTCTCTGTGCTCTGAATGCCCCGCTCTCTCTGTGCTCTGAATGCCCCGCTCTCTGTGCTCTGAATGCCCCGCTCTCTCTGTGCTCTGAATGCCCCGCTCTCTGTGCTCTGAATACCTCGCTCTCTGTGCTCTGAATACCCCGCTCTCTGTGCTCTGAATACCCCGCTCTCTCTGTGCTCTGAATACCCCGCTCTCTGTATGCTCTGTATACTCTGCTCTCTGTATACTCTGCTCTCTGTATACTCTGCTCTCTGTATACTCTGCTCTCTGTATACTCTGCTCTCTGTATACTCTGCTCTCTGTATACTCTGCTCTCTGTATACTCTGCTCTCTGTATACTCTGCTCTCTGTATACTCTGCTCTCTGTATACTCTGCTCTCTGTATACTCTGCTCTCTGTATACTCTGCTCTCTGTATACTCTGCTCTCTGTATACTCTGCATACTCTGCTCACAATGATGTGTTATTTCCTGGTACAGGAAATTTCCCAATTCAGGAAACAGCAAAGGCAGCTAAAACCGTGTAACCCTGGGAGGCACACACAGCACGCAATACACACACACGCGCGCGCACACACATACACACACACACAGCACGCAATACACACACACACACACAGCACGCAATACACACACACACATGCACATCCCCTGCAGTAAATCGTGACCATGTTCTCCAAAGGTCATGGTGAATGAGCTCAGTGATTCGTGATCAGTGGTCGTCAATTATGTCATTATGTATGTATGTATGTATGTATGTATGTATGTATGTATGCATGAAAAGAAACAAAGTGCTTTTAGTGCAAAAGAGTGATAAGCCAACTCAAATTTGAAATCATAATAAATAATGTGCCAAAAAAAAGTAGTGCAAAAGTGCTTACCAAAAAAAAACAGTATAGTGTAATAAATATCAATATCAGTGAACAATAACACAATAGGTCAAATTAATCTAAAGAAGAAAGGATCCAAGATGTCACAGAGTTCAAGGGGTTAATAGAGTAAAGGTTTTGAGTAACCCAGTCCCAATAGTCCTTGCGCTACAGGAGACTCTGGGAGCTCGCAAATGGATGAAACTACACCCAGAAACAAATCTAAAAGGAGAAAAAAGAAAGCGCACACTCCATAGTGTAATAAAGTATAAACAATGTCATTTAAAAAATGGAGTATAAATAGAACTCGCAAGTGTAGGAGACTTTAAAGCATTCAGGTAGACTATAGTCACCAGCCGGTTGCAGGAGATGAAGACGAGTGGTCTCAGCTAGTTGCAGGACTCGCATACTCCTGTTGGTACAGGGGGGATCCGATATGTCCCAAAAGCTGATCAGCCTCTCACCATCCAAAACCGGCCTAAGTGTCTGCATTACGGAGGGTATATCAGCTGTAGAAGAGGCAGCTGCAGCTCGAGAGTTGACAGCTGGTGACTATTGTCTACCTGAATGCTTTTAAATCTCCTACACGTGTGAGTGCTATTTGTACTCCCTTTTTTAAAATTAAATTGTTTATACTTTATTACACTATGGAGTGCGCGCTGCCTTTTTATGTATGTACAGTGGTGTGAAAAAGAAAGTACACCCTCTTTTAATTCTATGGTTTTACATATCAGGACATAATAACAATCATCTGTTCCTTAGCAGGTCTTAAAATTAGGTAAATACAACCTCAGATGAACAACAACACATAACATATTACACCGTGGCATGATTTATTTAACAAAAATAAAGCCAAAATGGAGAAGCTACAGCTCAACCCCCTTATAACGCTGTGCTTGGGGTCCAAAGAATCACATCGCGCTATAAGGGATCGCGTTAGAAATAACGTACAATTGTATGCATTGTGCAATAAAGTATTTAAGATACCAATAATCGTGTTGTAAAGTATTCATAAATACGAAAATTGGGAGCCGCGCTTGCATCGCATTCTAAGCGGATTCGCGTTTTAACGGATCGCGTTACAGCGGGGTTGAGCTGTATGTGTGAAAAACTAAGTACACCCTTACTGCTTCCATAGGAATTAAGATGCTAAGTAGCAGACAGGTGCTGCTAATCAAATGCCCTTGATTAATTGATCATTAGCAAGTGTGACCACCTCTATAAAAGCCGAGGTTTTAGCAGTTTGCTGGTCTGGAGCATTCAGGTGTGTTAACACAATGCCGAGGAGGAAAGACATAAGCAATGATCTTAGAGAAGCAATTGTTGCTGCCCATCAATCTGGGAAGGGTTATAAGGCCTTTTCCAAACAATTTAAAGTCCATCAGTGTACAGTGAGAAAGATTATTCAAAAGTGGAAAACATTCAAGACAATTGCCAATCTTCCCAGGAGTGGACGTCCATGCAAATTCATCCCAAGGTCAGACCGTGCAATGCTCAGAGAAATTGCAAAAAACCCAAGAGTTACATCTCAGACTCTACAGGCCTCAGTTAGCATGTTAAATGTTAAAGTTCATGACAGTACAATTAGAAAAAGACTGACCAAGTATGGTTTGTTTGGAACATGGCAGCACAGCTTAGGTTTGCAAAGTTGCATCTGAACAAACCACAAGACTTCTGGAACAATGTCCTTTGGACAGACGAGACCAAAGTGGAGATGTTTGGCCGTAATGCACAGTGCCACGTTTGGCGAAAACCTAACACAGCATATCAGCACAAACACCTCATACCAACTGTCAAGCACGGTGGTGGAGGGGTGATGATTTGGGCTTGTTTTGCAGCCACAGGACCTGGGAACCTTGCAGTCATTGAGTCGACCATGAACGCCTCTATATACCAAAATATTCTAGCGTCAAATGTGAGGCCATCTGTCTGAAGAAGAGTGGGCCTAAATTCCTCCACAACGATGTGAGAGACTGATAAAGTCATAAAGAAAACGATTACTTCAAGTTATTGCTGCTAAAGGTGGCTGTACAAGCTATTGAATCATAAAGTGTACTTAGTTTTTCACACATGGCTTCTCCATTTTGGCTTTATTTTTGTTAAATAAATCATGACACGGTGTAATATGTCATGTGTTGTTGTTCATCTGAGGTTGTATTTACATAATTTTTAAGACCTGCTAAGGAACAGATGATTGTTATTATGTCCTGATATGTAAAACCATAGAATTCAAAGAGGGTGTACTTTCTTTTTCACACAACTGTATACCAGTTTAACCGTTATCCTACTATTGCAGCCTATCCCTAATATGCCAGCCTGACCCTTACCCTAATATGCCAGCCTAACCCTAATATACCAGTCTAACCTTTATTCTACTATTGCAGCGCAATTCTAATATGCCAGCCTAACCCTAATATGCCAGTCCAACTTTTATTCTACTATTGCAGCGCAATTCTAATATGCCAGCCTAACCCTAATATGCCAGCCTAACCCTAATATGACAGTCCAACCTTTATTCTACTATTGCAGCGCAATTCTAATATGCCAGCCTAACCCTAATATGCCAGCCTAACCCTAATATGCCAGTCTAACCTTTATTCTACTATTGCAGCGCAATTCTAATATGCCAGTCTAACCTTCATCGTACTCTTTCAGCCTAACCCTAATATGCAGCATAACCTTTATCCTACTATTGCAGCCACCAGTATTAGATCACTTGCCTTGGAAAATCTGGGGCAATTTCACAGTAAATGCTTCAACATTTCAGTGAGATTGCAAATGGCCCATGGGATTAGCACAGCGGGGGGTCCCTGCAGTCCCATTCACACTGACTAACATTCCACTGAATGGGACTGCAGGGACCCCCCCCGCTGTGCTAATCCCATGGGCCATTTGCAATCTCACAGAAATGTTGGGGCATGTTGAGACATTTACTGTGAGAAGCCTTAGGCTGGGGCCATGGTACCGCAGACCTAAGCGAACAGACTGCCTTAAGGCAGTGTTCGCGTCCATGCGGCGTGCGGGTGCGAGTTGCGCAAGAAATCAGTTCAAACTGATTTCTTGGCGCGACAGGCCAGTCAGGTGAGCGGTTCGCTCAATGAGGGCGAACCAGCTCTGTGACATCACTGGCCCGCCCCTAGACACGCTCACGGACGGCGCGCGTACCATGGCCGAAAAACGCACCCACTTCAAGCGGGTGATGTCACGGCCGCGTGCGCCTCTGCACGGGCGAAGGCACCGTGGCCCCAGCCTTAGTTTTTACCCAGACAAGTGATCGGATAATGGTGGCTGCATCTGTAACTCTAATATGCCAGTCTAAGGCTAAGGCCCCGGTAACCGCGAAATTGGCGGCGCGTGCAGCCGATTCCCTGGTCTGCAGCTCACTGCAGGAAGAGGGACCGGGGGGGGGGGGTGTGGCGGGGGAGTGACGGGAGCGCGGCCATGACGTCACCCGGCAGGTTCGCCCTCATTGGCTGAACCGCCGGGGGGCGTGCCGTATCGCTCAACGCGAGTCCTGCTCTCAATTCTATAGAGAGCAGGAGCAGCTCTCGCCCCAGCGCTGCGGCCCCCCCTCGCAGCGGGCCCGGCGCCATTGAGGGGAGGGCTCTCGTCCATGCAGCGTCCGCCACAGCGGACGCTGTAGTAGGCAGTGGGGTCAAGGCCTAACTCTTAACCTAATATTACAGCCTAACCATGTTAGCCTAATGTTTAACCCACATATGCCAGTCTAACCCACATATGCCAGTCTAACCCACATATGCCAGTCTAACCCACATATGCCAGTCTAACCCACATATGCCAGTCTAACCCACATATGCCAGTCTAACCCACATATGCCAGTCTAACCCACATATGCCAGTCTAACCCACATATGCCAGTCTAACCCTAATATGCCAGTCTAACCCTAATATGCCAGTCTAACCCTAATATGCCAGTCTAACCCACATATGCCAGTCTAACCCACATATGCCAGTCTAACCCACATATGCCAGTCTAACCCTAATATGCCAGTCTAACCCTAATATGCCAGTCTAACCCACATATGCCAGTCTAACCCACATATGCCAGTCTAACCCACATATGCCAGTCTAACCCACATATGCCAGTCTAACCCTAATATGCCAGTCTAACCCTAATATGCCAGTCTAACCCTAATATGCCAGTCTAACCCTAATATGCCAGTCTAACCCTAATATGCCAGTCTAATCCTAATATGCCAGTCTAACCCTAATATGCCAGTCTAACCCTAATATGCAGTCTAACCCTAATATGCCAGTCTAACCCTAATATGCCAGTCTAACCCTAATATGCAGTCTAACTCTTACTGTAACTGTATCCAGCACTTCCTGACCTAGAGGCACAACACAGTGCAAAGCTTTAGCACAGCTCAGTTCATAAAAATGGGAGTACGGGTGCGGTCCCAGGCATGTCTGTGACGCACGCGCCCGGCTGGGGGGGGGGGGGGGCGCGCGTGCACAGCGCTAACCACGATCTGCGGTCTGTGAGGGAGAGGAGAATATTGCGACGGGAGGGGGCGTGATCGGGGATTTGCGGGGGCGTGGCCATTACGTCACGCGGCTGGTTCGCCCTCATTGGGCGCCTCCGTCGCTAGGAGTAAACTCAATTTGATTGGGTTGGGAAAAACCCTGCAGCACGGCGCGGCTGCACCTTCTGCGTGACGGTGCGTACCGGGGCCCAGCCCCATTGAGGGGCGGTGCTTACACGCATAGTGCACGCCGCGCCGTGCGCACAGACTGTACTGGAACCGCAGCCTAAAGTTGAGCACCTTACTGTACATGTATGTGGATCTGGTAAAGTTGAGCACCTTACTGTACACTGTATGGGGATCTGGTAAAGTTGAGCACCTTACTGTACATGTATGTGGATCTGGTAAAGTTGAGCACCTTACTGTATATGTATGTGGATCTGGTAAAGTTGAGCACCTTACTGTACACTGTATGTGGATCTGGTAAAGTTGAGCACCTTACTGTACATGTATGTGGATCTGGTAAAGTTGAGCACCTTACTGTACATGTATGTGGATCTGGTAAAGTTGAGCACCTTACTGTACATGTATGGGGATCTGGTAAAGTTGAGCACCTTACTGTACATGTATGTGGATCTGGTAAAGTTGAGCACCTTACTGTACATGTATGTGGATCTGGTAAAGTTGAGCACCTTACTGTACATGTATGTGGATCTGGTAAAGTTGAGCACCTTACTGTACACTGTATGGGGATCTGGTAAAGTTGAGCACCTTACTGTACACTGTATGGGGATCTGGTAAAGTTGAGCACCTTACTGTACATGTATGGGGATCTGGTAAAGTTGAGCACCTTACTGTACATGTATGTGGATCTGGTAAAGTTGAGCACCTTACTGTACACTGTATGGGGATCTGGTAAAGTTGAGCACCTTACTGTACACTGTATGGGGATCTGGTAAAGTTGAGCACCTTACTGTACACTGTATGGGGATCTGGTAAAGTTGAGCACCTTACTGTACATGTATGGGGCTCTGGTAAAGTTGAGCACCTTACTGTACACTGTATGGGGATCTGGTAAAGTTGAGCACCTTACTGTACATGTATGGGGATCTGGTAAAGTTGAGCACCTTACTGTACATGTATGTGGATCTGGTAAAGTTGAGCACCTTACTGTACACTGTATGGGGATCTGGTAAAGTTGAGCACCTTACTGTACACTGTATGGGGATCTGGTAAAGTTGAGCACCTTACTGTACACTGTATGGGGATCTGGTAAAGTTGAGCACCTTACTGTACACTGTATGGGGATCTGGTAAAGTTGAGCACCTTACTGTACACTGTATGTGGATCTGGTAAAGTTGAGCACCTTACTGTACATGTATGGGGCTCTGGTAAAGTTGAGCACCTTACTGTACACTGTATGGGGATCTGGTAAAGTTGAGCACCTTACTGTACACTGTATGGGGATCTGGTAAAGTTGAGCACCTTACTGTACACTGTATGGGGATCTGGTAAAGTTGAGCACCTTACTGTACACTGTATGTGGATCTGGTAAAGTTGAGCACCTTACTGTACATGTATGGGGATCTGGTAAAGTTGAGCACCTTACTGTACACTGTATGGGGATCTGGTAAAGTTGAGCACCTTACTGTACACTGTATGGGGATCTGGTAAAGTTGAGCACCTTACTGTACATGTATGGGGATCTGGTAAAGTTGAGCACCTTACTGTACATGTATGGGGATCTGGTAAAGTTGAGCACCTTACTGTACACTGTATGGGGATCTGGTAAAGTTGAGCACCTTACTGTACATGTATGGGGATCTGGTAAAGTTGAGCACCTTACTGTACACTGTATGGGGATCTGGTAAAGTTGAGCACCTTACTGTACATGTATGGGGATCTGGTAAAGTTGAGCACCTTACTGTACACTGTATGGGGATCTGGTAAAGTTGAGCACCTTACTGTACATGTATGGGGATCTGGTAAAGTTGAGCACCTTACTGTACATGTATGTGGATCTGGTAAAGTTGAGCACCTTACTGTACATGTATGTGGATCTGGTAAAGTTGAGCACCTTACTGTACATGTATGTGGATCTGGTAAAGTTGAGCACCTTACTGTACATGTATGGGGATCTGGTAAAGTTGAGCACCTTACTGTACATGTATGGGGATCTGGTAAAGTTGAGCACCTTACTGTACATGTATGGGGATCTGGGCCTCTCTGCCCTAATAATCTGGTAGAAAGCCAATGCTGGCTGAATAATGGAGAGGCAGGAGGTCCCAGAGCCGGATACATATACACTTACATACAGTACCATATACCCCCTCTGCCCAGCTATATACAGGATCTTTAACCCCATACTCACCGTGATATGAAGCCCAGTCATGATCCCGGTGTCTCTCTCCCATACCAGGCGCTTTAGCTCACACGGACTCTCTCTCCTGAAGTGTCAGACATTTCTGTGTGTGTGTCTCTCTCTCTCTGTGTGTGTATGTGTGTGTCTCTCTCTCTCTGTCTCTCTCTCTGTCTCTTTCTTCCCGTGCCTCTCTGACTGCCCGGTTGTCCTCCTACTCTTTTGCTGACTGTTCCTCTCTCTGGCTGTCTCCTCTGTGTCTATGGCTGTCTTCTCGCTGTCTCTCTGGCTTTCTCCTCTCTGGCTGTCTCCTCTCTGGCTGTCTCCTCTCTGGCTGTCTCCTGTCTGGCTGTCTCCTCTCTGTCTCTCTGGCTGTCTCCTCTCTGGCTGTCTCCTCTCTGTCTCTCTGGCTGTCTCCTCTCTGGCTGTCTCCTCTCTGTCTCTCTGGCTGTCTCCTCACTGCCTCTCTGGCTGTCTCTCTGGCTGTCTCCTCTCTGCCTCTCTGGCTGTCTCTCTGGCTGTCTCCTCTCTGTCTCTCTGTCTCTCTGGCTGTCTCCTCTCTGTCTCTCTGGCTGTCTCCTCTCTGTCTCTCTGGCTGTCTCCTCTCTGTCTCTCTGGCTGTCTCCTCTCTGCCTCTCTGGCTGTCTCCTCTCTGGCTGTCTCCTCTCTGTCTCTCTGGCTGTCTCCTCTCTGTCTCTCTGGCTGTCTCCTCTCTGTCTCTCTGGCTGTCTCAGGTAACAAACTTCCTGAAAGTCGGTAAGAAGAAACCTCAGGAAGTGACTGAACATGACGTCACTGAGTGACGGAGAGAGAGGGAGTGACAGGGGGAGTGGCAGAGAGAGAGGGAGTGACGGAGAGAGAGAGAAAGCAACAGAGAATAGGGAGTGACAGGGAGGGAGAGTGACTGACACAGAGAGAGAGAGAGGGAGAGAGAGAATGGAGCATAGTGTATATTCCCTATAGTTTCCAGATGTCCGGTCACATAATTTCCCCTATAGACCCTGATGTCAGGTCACATTAATTCTCTATAGATCCTGGTGTCGGGTTTCATTAACTCCGCTATAAATGCTGGTGCATTGTCACATTATTTCCCCTATGGATCCAGGTGTCGTCCCATCGATTCCCCTATAGAACCATGTGTTGGGTCACATTCATTCCCATATAGATCCAGATGTCCGGTCGCATTAATGTTCATATAGATCCAGGTGCCCTGTACAATTACTTTCCCCTTGAATCCAGGTATCAGGTCTCATCCACTCACCTACAGATCCTGCTTCCAAGTCACATTATTTCCCCTGCAGATACAGGTGTCTAGTCACATTCAATCGCCTATTGATCCAGATCACATTACTTTACCTATAGATCCAAATGCCTTGTACCATTCATTTCTCCATGGAGCCAGGCATCATGTCTAATTCATTCCCCTATAGATCCATGTGTTGGGTCACTGACGCCCCAAGAGACGCATGGGTTGAGTTACATTGATACCACTATAGACCTAGGTGTCTGGTCACATAATTTCCCCATAGTTCCAAGAGTTTGGTCACATTAACTCCCCCATTGATTCAGGTGTCAGGTCTCATCCATTCCCTTATAGATCCACGTGTTGAGTCACATTAATTCCCTTATAGATCTAGATGTCGGGTCACATTAATTTAGTGATGTATTTTACTTCTGTCTGAAAGCACAATGTGATTTTTAGACTTTTTTACCTATTGTATTTATTAACAGTGTGACATCGGGTAGTGTCAGGTGGTGAGGGCACTCACACGTGCAGTGGGAAGGGGTCTGATGGTGAGGGCACTTACACGTGTAGTGGGAAGGGGTCCGATGGTTTGGACACTTACACGTGTAGTGGGAAGGGGTCCGATGGTGAGGACACTTACACGTGTAGTGGGAAGGGGTCAGATGGTGAGGACACTTACACGTGTAGTGGGAAGGGGTCCGATGGTGGGGGCACTTACACGTGTAGTGGGAAGGGGTCCGATGGTGGGGGCACTTACATGTGCAGAGGGAAGGGGTCTGATGGTGAGGGCACTTACATGTGCAGTAGGAAGGGGTCCGATGGTGAGGGCACTTACACGTGTAGTGGGAAGGGGTCCGATGGTGAGGGCACTTACATGTGCAGTAGGAAGGGGTCCGATGGTGAGGGCACTTACATGTGCAGTAGGAAGGGGTCCGATGGTGAGGGCACTTACATGTGCAGTGGGAAGGGGTCCGATGGTGAGGGCACTTACACGTGTAGTGGGAAGGGGTCCGATGGTGAGGGCACTTACATGTGCAGTGGGAAGGGGTCCGATGGTGGGGGCACTTACACGTGTAGTTGGAAGGGGTCCGATGGTGAGGGCACTTACACGTGTAGTGGGAAGGGGTCCGATGGTGAGGACACTTACACGTGTAGTGGGAAGGGGTCCGATGGTGAGGACACTTACACGTGTAGTGGGAAGGGGTCCGATGGTGGGGGCACTTACACGTGTAGTGGGAAGGGGTCCGATGGTGGGGGCACTTACATGTGCAGAGGGAAGGGGTCCGATGGTGAGGGCACTTACATGTGCAGTAGGAAGGGGTCCGATGGTGAGGGCACTTACATGTGCAGTGGGAAGGGGTCCGATGGTGAGGGCACTCACACGTGTAGTGGGAAGGGGTCCGATGGTGAGGGCACTTACATGTGCAGTAGGAAGGGGTCCGATGGTGAGGGCACTTACATGTGCAGTAGGAAGGGGTCCGATGGTGAGGGTACTTACATGTGCAGTAGGAAGGGGTCCGATGGTGAGGGCACTTACATGTGCAGTAGGAAGGGGTCTGATGGTGAGGGCACTTACACGTGTAGTGGGAAGGGGTCCGATGGTGAGGGCACTTACATGTGCAGTGGGAAGGGGTCCGATGGTGAGGGCACTTACATGTGCAGAGGGAGGGGTCCGATGGTGGGGGCACTTACATGTGCAGTAGGAAGGGGTCTGATGGTGAGGGCACTTACACGTGTAGTGGGAAGGGGTCTGATGGTGAGGGCACTTACATGTGCAGTGGGAAGGGGTCCGATGGTGGGGGCACTTACATGTGCAGTGGGTAGGGGTCCGATGGTGAGGGCACTTACATGTGCAGAGGGAAGGGGTCTGATGGTGAGGGCACTTACATGTGCAGAGGGAAGGGGTCCGATGGTGAGGGCACTTACATGTGCAGTAGGAAGGGGTCCGATGGTGAGGGTACTTACATGTGCAGTAGGAAGGGGTCTGATGGTGAGGGCACTTACACGTGTAGTGGGAAGGGGTCCGATGGTGAGGGCACTTACATGTGCAGAGGGAAGGGGTCCGATGGTGAGGGCACTTACATGTGCAGTAGGAAGGGGTCCGATGGTGAGGGTACTTACATGTGCAGTAGGAAGGGGTCTGATGGTGAGGGCACTTACACGTGTAGTGGGAAGGGGTCTGATGGTGAGGGCACTTACATGTGCAGAGGGAAGGGGTCCGATGGTGAGGACACTTACATGTGCAGTAGGAAGGGGTCTGATGGTGAGGGTACTTACATGTGCAGTAGGAAGGGGTCTGATGGTGAGGGCACTTACACGTGTAGTGGGAAGGGGTCTGATGGTGAGGGCACTTACATGTGCAGAGGGAAGGGGTCCGATGGTGAGGGCACTTACATGTGCAGTAGGAAGGGGCCTGATGGTGAGGGTACTTACATGTGCAGTAGGAAGGGGTCTGATGGTGAGGGCACTTACACGTGTAGTGGGAAGGGGTCCGATGGTGAGGGCACTTACATGTGCAGTGGGTAGGGGTCCGATGGTGAGGGCACTTACATGTGCAGTAGGAAGGGGTCCGATGGTGAGGGCACTTACATGTGCAGTAGGAAGGGGTCCAATGGTGAGGGTACTTACATGTGCAGTAGGAAGGGGTCTGATGGTGAGGGCACTTACACGTGTAGTGCGAAGGGGTCCGATGGTGAGGGCACTTACACGTGTAGTGGGAAGGGGTCCGATGGTGAGGGCACTTACATGTGCAGTAGGAAGGGGTCTGCTGGTGAGGGCACTTACATGTGCAGAGGGAAGGGGTCCGATGGTGAGGGCACTTACATGTGCAGTAGGAAGGGGTCTGATGGTGAGGGTACTTACATGTGCAGTAGGAAGGGGTCTGATGGTGAGGGCACTTACACGTGTAGTGGGAAGGGGTCTGATGGTGGGGGCACTTACATGTGCAGTGGGTAGGGGTCCGATGGTGAGGGCACTTACATGTGCAGTAGGAAGGGGTCCGATGGTGATGGCACTTACATGTGCAGTAGGAAGGGGTCCAATGGTGAGGGTACTTACATGTGCAGTAGGAAGGGGTCTGATGGTGAGGGCACTTACATGTGCAGTAGGAAGGGGTCTGATGGTGAGGGCACTTACACGTGTAGTGGGAAGGGGTCCGATGGTGAGGGCACTTACACGTGTAGTGGGAAGGGGTCCGATGGTGAGGGCACTTACATGTGCAGTAGGAAGGGGTCTGATGGTGAGGGCACTTACATGTGCAGAGGGAAGGGGTCCGATGGTGAGGGCACTTACATGTGCAGTAGGAAGGGGTCCGATGGTGAGGGTACTTACATGTGCAGTAGGAAGGGGTCTGATGGTGAGGGCACTTACACGTGTAGTGGGAAGGGGTCCGATGGTGAGGGCACTTACATGTGCAGAGGGAAGGGGTCCGATGGTGAGGGCACTTACATGTGCAGTAGGAAGGGGTCCGATGGTGAGGGTACTTACATGTGCAGTAGGAAGGGGTCTGATGGTGAGGGCACTTACACGTGTAGTGGGAAGGGGTCTGATGGTGAGGGCACTTACATGTGCAGAGGGAAGGGGTCCGATGGTGAGGACACTTACATGTGCAGTAGGAAGGGGTCTGATGGTGAGGGTACTTACATGTGCAGTAGGAAGGGGTCTGATGGTGAGGGCACTTACACGTGTAGTGGGAAGGGGTTGATGGTGAGGGCACTTACATGTGCAGAGGGAAGGGGTCCGATGGTGAGGGCACTTACATGTGCAGTAGGAAGGGGTCTGATGGTGAGGGTACTTACATGTGCAGTAGGAAGGGGTCTGATGGTGAGGGCACTTACACGTGTAGTGGGAAGGGGTCCGATGGTGAGGGCACTTACATGTGCAGTGGGTAGGGGTCCGATGGTGAGGGCACTTACATGTGCAGTAGGAAGGGGTCCGATGGTGAGGGCACTTACATGTGCAGTAGGAAGGGGTCCAATGGTGAGGGTACTTACATGTGCAGTAGGAAGGGGTCTGATGGTGAGGGCACTTACACGTGTAGTGCGAAGGGGTCCGATGGTGAGGGCACTTACACGTGTAGTGGGAAGGGGTCCGATGGTGAGGGCACTTACATGTGCAGTAGGAAGGGGTCTGCTGGTGAGGGCACTTACATGTGCAGAGGGAAGGGGTCCGATGGTGAGGGCACTTACATGTGCAGTAGGAAGGGGTCTGATGGTGAGGGTACTTACATGTGCAGTAGGAAGGGGTCTGATGGTGAGGGCACTTACACGTGTAGTGGGAAGGGGTCTGATGGTGGGGGCACTTACATGTGCAGTGGGTAGGGGTCCGATGGTGAGGGCACTTACATGTGCAGTAGGAAGGGGTCCGATGGTGAGGGCACTTACATGTGCAGTAGGAAGGGGTCCAATGGTGAGGGTACTTACATGTGCAGTAGGAAGGGGTCTGATGGTGAGGGCACTTACACGTGTAGTGGGAAGGGGTCCGATGGTGAGGGCACTTACATGTGCAGTAGGAAGGGGTCTGATGGTGAGGGCACTTACATGTGCAGAGGGAAGGGGTCCGATGGTGAGGGCACTTACATGTGCAGTAGGAAGGGGTCCGATGGTGAGGGTACTTACATGTGCAGTAGGAAGGGGTCTGATGGTGAGGGCACTTACATGTGCAGAGGGAAGGGGTCCGATGGTGAGGGCACTTACATGTGCAGTAGGAAGGGGTCTGATGGTGAGGGTACTTACATGTGCAGTAGGAAGGGGTCTGATGGTGAGGGCACTTACACGTGTAGTGGGAAGGGGTCTGATGGTGAGGGCACTTACATGTGCAGAGGGAAGGGGTCCGATGGTGAGGGCACTTACATGTGCAGAGGGAAGGGGTCCGATGGTGAGGGCACTTACATGTGCAGTAGGAAGGGGTCTGATGGTGAGGGTACTTACATGTGCAGTAGGAAGGGGTCTGATGGTGAGGGCACTTACACGTGTAGTGGGAAGGGGTCTGATGGTGAGGGCACTTACACGTGCAGTAGGAAGGGGTCCGATGGTGAGGGCACTTACATGTGCAGTAGGAAGGGGTCTGATGGTGAGGGCACTTACATGTGCAGAGGGAAGGGGTCCGATGGTGAGGGCACTTACACGTGTAGTGGGAAGGGGTCCGATGGTGAGGGCACTTACATGTGCAGTGGGAAGGGGTCCGATGGTGAGGGCACTTACATGTGCAGTAGGAAGGGGTCCGATGGTGAGGGCACTTACATGTGCAGTAGGAAGGGGTCTGATGGTGAGGGCACTTACACGTGCAGAGGGAAGGGGTCCGATGGTGAGGGCACTTACACGTGTAGTGGGAAGGGGTCTGATGGTGAGGGCACTTACATGTGCAGAGGGAAGGGGTCCGATGGTGAGGGCACTTACATGTGCAGTAGGAAGTGGTCTGATGGTGGGGGCACTTACATGTGCAGAGGGAAGGGGTCCGATGGTGAGGGTACTTACATGTGCAGTGGGAAGGGGTCCGATGGTGAGGGCACTCACACGTGCAGTAGGAAGGGGTCCGATGGTGAGGGTACTTACATGTGCAGAGGGAGGGGTCCGATGGTGAGGGCACTTACATGTGCAGTGGGAAGGGGTCCGATGGTGAGGGCACTTACATGTGCAGTGGGAAGGGGTCCGATGGTGAGGGCACTTACATGTGCAGTAGGAAGGGGTCCGATGGTGAGGGCACTTACATGTGCAGTAGGAAGGGGTCTGATGGTGAGGGCACTTACACGTGTAGTGGGAAGGGGTCCGATGGTGAGGGCACTTACACGTGCAGTAGGAAGGGGTCCGATGGTGAGGGCACTCACACGTGCAGTGGGAAGGGGTCCGATGGTGTGGGCACTTACACGTGTAGTGCGAAGGGGTCCGATGGTGAGGGCACTTACACGTGCAGAGGGAAGGGGTCCGATGGTGAGGGCACTTACATTTGCAGAGGGAAGGGGTCCGATGGTGAGGGCACTTACATGTGCAGTAGGAAAGTGTCAGGGGGTGAGGACACTCACACAGGGCAGCCAACAGAAATGTTGAGGCCCAAGACAAATGAAAAGAGCAGGGCAGGAGAGAAGGTATAGGTCTGGATGAGGGGGGGGGGAAGAGAAAGAGGTATGGACCTGGATAGAGGGTGGGAAAAGAACAAGATATAGGAAGGGGGAGAATGACCTATGGGGGGATGAGGGAGAAAGCTATGGGGAGGGGAAGCAGAATGAGCTATAGGGAGAGGAGGGAGAAGGAGCTATGGGAGAGAGGGGGTGAGGGGGAGCTATGGGAAGGGGGGGAAGGAGATAATAGATATTATGGGCCTGGGGGGAGTAAGTATGGGCTTGGGGGGTGGGTAGGTATGGTGCTGTGAGGAGTATGGGGGGGGGGGAGTAGGTACATGTAACAATGCTCGTCTCTAAACAGGATTCAACCCACAAGGCTGAGGTAGGATATAAATCACAACCCTGAACCGAGAGATAGAGTCCTGATCCAAGAATAGAATAGGCAGGGATCAAGGCAGTCAGCAAAGGGGCAAGGTTGGGGCCACAGGCAATGTGTGAGGCAGGTGGCAGAGGATCCACGGGAACTATTCTTTGGGAACATCCTAGAGGAAGTCCTGCATCTTTATAGGCAGGACGCCAGTAAGCAATATGTCCCCTGCAGCCTCAGTGTGAAGTGAGGAAAGGACTGGCAGGGAACAAGATGGATGTTGTGGCTTCAGTGTGAGTGCTGATGGCACGAAGCCTCACTGTACTCCCCCCTTAGGAGCGACCTCTGGGCATTCCAAGGCAGGCTTGTGGGAAAATTTTCCGTGAAAAACCTGGACCATTGAAGGGGCGTAGATGTCCTTGGAATCCACCCAAGATCTTTCCTTGGGGCCATACCCCTTCCAAAGCATAAAATACTGCGGTTTCCCATGAGAGCTCCGGCAGTCCAAAATCTGTTTTATCTCGAATTCCTCCTGACCTTCCACTATCACGGAGCTGAGAGGGGAAGTGGAGACATTTTGAATGTATGGTTTGAAGAAAGAAACATGAAAAACAGATTGTATTCTTAGGCTGGGAGGGAGTTCCAATTTGAAGGCTACAGGGTGTAACTGTCACGTCTGCATGCCCGCAGACCTGGCTAGACCCCAGTACTGAGGTGGGAACGGTATGATACCACACACCCACGGCAGTGGGAGCAAGCCCGGAGTTCTGGTATGGCGTTGCTGGGCCTGTTGAAAGAGTAATTAAAGTATACTTGCAACGCTTGGGAATGTCCGAGAGAATAGTCGTGTCCGTGTGCCAGATTCAGGAGTCCAGAGGTTAACGTAGTAGAAGGCGTAGCAGTGTTCACAGGGATACCAGAGAGCAGAGTAGTCCAGGACGAGCAGGGGTCAAAACCAGGGAGATCCAAGATAACACAGGAGCAGGATACAGGGAGTACACGGAGAGAGCAAAGCATAGGTCAGGTACACACAGGGAAACAGGAACTATGCAGAGCGGGGAAGAAGTGGACAAACAGGGATTATAAAGGAGGAGTTACCAATGGGAGAGAGGGGAGGAGTAGAGTGAGAAGTGGGAGATGATAAGGATTGGACAGGAAGAGAAGAGGAGGAGGCAGAAGGGGCGGACAGGGGAAAGGCCTGAAGGGATTGGGAGGCGGAGACCTGGGAAACAGGACAAGAGGAACCTGTGCGCGCGCCCTCTGTAAGGTGGGAGTGCTCGTGCACTGGTTGCAAAACAGCGAGGGATCGCATGGAGCAAGGGAAGACCGCAGGGGGCGGACGGAGTTCAACAAAGGGGAACATGCGCGCGACGTTAGCCTGCGCGATGGCATACAGCAGCATAGCGGAGGAGTCAGGTGAGTCAGGGAGTGCTGTTGCGGAGCGTGTATGCGTGCCCTCGGAGGATTGGGGGAATGCACGCACCGGATACGTCACCAGGTGCGCAGAGCGCCGCATCGCGGGCACCACGCCAGGAGGAGGCAATGGATCGGGTGGCACCACAGGGGTAGGTAACGCTGTGACCACGGGAGCAATCGAGCGGAGGGGATCAAAGCAGGGGCTCAGGGAACGCATGGGCATACGGACCTGCGGGGAACGCGCTGCGGCAAGGGATCTGAGTGGGAAGGAGTAACAGGAGATGGGAGACAGGGACATGGAATCTCCTGAGTCGTCACAGTAACGCTGTGCTTACCACAAACAAGGCGGAACCCCGCAACTGAGATGGGAATGGGTATAAACTCCACAGCCACAGGGGCACATCTGGAGTGTAGATTGGTCGGGTTGGAGAGGTAAGAGTCGTCGTTGTACTGTACTTGCCAAGGTCAGAGTAGGAGTGGTCCGGATCGTTTAAGGTACTATTAGCCGTAGTTTGAGTTGGAGAATGGAGAGTAGTCTTTGTCCCAGTACCGAGGTCAGGGTTAGCGAGATGAGGAGGATCTCAGAGGTAGCCAGGGTCAGTATTCCAGAGGTGCGGAGTCCAAGAACAAAGCCAGTTCGGTACACAGAGCAAGGTACAGCAAGGCAAGACTGTGGTGGCAAAGAACAGGTAAGCACAACGGAACATGAATCTATGCTCAGCCAAAGTGCCAGTGGCACAGCTGAGCATATATAGGCAGGACTGCCCAATCCTATATAGAGGCGGAGCGGAGGCACGGCCTCAGTGGAAGCAGTGATTGGGCAAGTGCAGGAGATATGTGAATGTGCTGGAGCTGATTAGCTCTGTTGCCATGGAACTTGGGCGCATTGCACATGCGTCACGTGCCTGCACCGCGTGCTGCTGATGCACGGTACAATCCGGAGGTGGGGCCTACCCCCGCAGTACCTGGTGACATCACCGGTGCGCACTGTGCAGCCTGCGGATGATGTTCCCTTGGAAGGAGGTAGGGCGGGAGCACGCCGAATACAGCGTGACTCCCGAATCCTTACAGTACTCTCCCCCCCTTCCAGGCGACTCCAGAATGGCTTGAGGGGATACTTCTGATGGAACCGCCTTAGGAGATTGGGAGCATGAATTTGGTGGTGGGGAATCCAGGACCGTTCTTCTGGTCCAAACCCTTTCCAGTGGACCAAGTATTGGATTGCTCCTCTTGAGATTCTTGAGTCCACGATCATCTGTATCTCGTACTCATGTTGACCCTGTACGAGTAGAGGAGCTGGCGGTGCAGAAGAAGAATCCGGAAAGCGGGGACTCCGGAAGACGGGCTTTAGTAGGGATCCATGGAAGACAGGCGGTATCCTCATTGAGGGAGGGAGTTGTAGGCGATATGCCACAGGGTTAATCTTTTCCACAATTGGGTAAGGACCCAGAAATCTCGGTGCCAGCTTGAGAGTAGGTACCTTGAGTCGAATATTGTTGGAGGATAACCATACCCTGTCTCCTGGTTTAAATTCTAGAATTTCGTGACGGTGGCGGTCTGCCTGGAGCTTTTGTCTAGAAGTTGCGTTCCTCAGATTCTCTTGGATCGTCTTCCAAGAGTTTTGTAAGAACTGGATCCTGTTGTCCGCCGCTGGTACCCCAGAGGAAGAGGAGGCGATAGGAAGTCGTGATGGGTGTAATCCATAGTTGATGAAAAACGTGAATCCCGCATGGATTCATTCCGTAGGGAATTATGAGCAAATTCGGCCAATGGAAGAAGATCCGTCCAGTCATCTTGGGTGTCTGAAATAAAACAGCGCAAGTACTGCTCCAATGTTTGATTGGTTCTCTCCATCTGGCCATTGGTTTGGGGATGATATCTGGAAGAAAAATGCAATGAAATACCCATCCTTTGAGGGAAAGAGCGCCAAAATTTAGAGACGAACTGTGACCCTCGATCGGTGATGATGGTTAGTGGGACACCATGAAGACGAAAGACCTATTGGACAAAAATATCCGCCAGAGTGGAAGAATTAGGAAAGCCCTTTAGAGGAATGAATTGTGTTTGTTTAGAGAACCGGTCGATGATGACAAGAATGGTGTTCATTCCTTTAGACACAGGCAGCTCTACAATAAAGTCCATAGACAAGTGGTTCCAAGGACGATTCAGGATGGGAAGATGGTGGTTTACTGCAAAGAGTTTTGTTGCGGGCGCATGTGGAACATGCTTTGACGAACTCTTTAATGTCTCTTTGAATACTGGGCCACCAGAATATTCGTTCGACAAGATCGGTGGTTCTTCTGGTACCTGGATGTCCTGCGGACTTGCAAGAATGACCCCACTCCAAGATTTTCTTGCGGTAACGTGGTGCGGCGAAGAGGTGACCTTCTGGAACCTCTAGACCATCTGGAATACGGGATTGGTCCACAAGGATGTCGTCCAATACGTTGAATGTGTTCGCGGATAAAATATATTTAGAAGGGAGACTTGTCTCCAAATGATCTACGAACTGGCAAGAAAGGGCATCGGCTTTCAGATTTTTGGAACCGGGTATAAAGGAAATTATGTAATTAAATCAGGGGCAAAAAGTGACCAGCGAGCCTGGCGAGTACCTGGACAACGAGCACCCTCTATGTAGAGTAGGTTCTTGTGATCCGTTAAGATGGTGATTGGATTCTCAGTGATTGGTGATTGGATTCCACACTTAATTGGATTCAAGTGTCTTCCCTCCTCTAGAGCGAGCTTGATGTCATAATTCTGCTCAGCTATTCTGCTATTCCCGACTTGAGAGGGCAAAAGGAGCACTTGATGTCCGGGATTGCCGCAGTAGAGGCAGAGCCCTGTAGTGCGATGACGTTGCTTCTCGGAGAAGGACAACTTATTGCCT
Organism: Ascaphus truei; assembly: GCF_040206685.1. NCBI lineage: Eukaryota > Metazoa > Chordata > Amphibia > Anura > Ascaphidae > Ascaphus > Ascaphus truei. The sequence goes on along the minus strand of NC_134490.1, from coordinate 74,420,647 downwards.
CCCAGTTGCATGGGTTCCGGATCGCCAGAGGAAAGAGTATCTGGAGAAGAAAAATGGAAGGCAGGTGACCCGGCTGGCGGGTAGTTGACGATAGCGTGAACGTTCAGATTTCCTGTCTTGCAGGCGTTTATCTATTCTGCTCTGATGCAATTACATGTGCTTAATTAATACCACCTATACTATAGAGGGTATCTCCACAGGATTTCTTAGGCATTTTTGTATACCATACTCTTCATAAACATTGTGTTTGTATGCTATCCCTAGGACTACTAAGGGATATTGATAGGATTAGATTATATATTCTATCATTTGAATAACTAGCATGCTGTTATGTGGTACTAGACAATACTGAATACCATCTCTCCCTGACATTCATGAAACATTTGAATGAGATTATATGTTAGTCATAGTAGTACCATCAGTACTCTAATTGATACTTACTAACAGTACACGCAGGGTGTACGCCACTACCATATGCATAACGGAATGATGTATCCTTTACACGATACACAGTTTTATTAGATAGAATGTAGCTATTTGTGTTTACTACCATAAACTGAGCTCGTGCACATTGAGTGCATTTAGTGCATTTTGGGTAGTGGCATATTAATTTCCACTACACCATATATGTTTTAGTAAAAAGGATTAATTCATATTGGTTGCCTTATTGAGGTGTTAGTAGACCGTATGAACTCTATTGGACTTGAAGCAAGTGTGCCATAAGGTTAGTAACCCTCAAGATATTAATGAGGCGCTCTATGCGAAATGAAAATTGCTATTGTAACGCTAATGCGTCACACACTATAAAAGGAGTTTTTTGTAAGGCAGTGGTTTTCAGGGACAGGTCATGGATTATTAACACTTGATCCCTTTATTCTAACTATTTTTAACAAGCAAATAAAAAGCTTTTACTTCACTATTTCACATTGCATATTACATCACAGTGAGTGCATTCAGTAGGGTACTTTCTCTTCTTTTCATTGTATCCTTGTTCGCCCTACATTGCACCTCAGTGTTTCTTACATCATTTTCTTCTTCAGGTAGATGCGGACTTCTTTTTCATTCCCCTATCCCATTTACACATTCTCTCCGTGAATCCTTGGTCGATGAAGTTGCCTCCAGACCCGGAGTCGATAAAGGCCAAAGCTGTGGCATGAAAGTTCTCACCCGTAAGGGAGACTGGAATCAATATCATGGTTGGCAAGATTTCTTTGGTGATAGGGGAAATGGAGTGTTCCAAATGAGATTCCCCTGGACCTCATTGGGAGTTGGCTTTTCCCAACTTGAAAGGGCAAAAGGAGCACTTGATGTCCGGGATTGCCGCAGTAGAGGCAGAGCCCTGTAGTGCGATGACGTTGCTTCTCGGAGAAGGACAACTTATTGCCTCCCAGTTGCATGGGTTCCGGATCGTAAGAGGAAAGAGTACCTGGAGAAGAAAAATGGAAGGCAGGTGACCCGGCTGGCGGGTAGTTGACGATAGCATGAACGTTCAGATTTCCTGTCTTGCAGGCTTTGATCTACCCGGATCCAAACAGCGATAAGTTCTTCCATATCTGTAGAACGCTCTTGGGCAGCGAGTTCGTCTTAAAGAGGTTCCAAAAGTCACTGCCATAAAGCCGATGACAAAGCCTCATTGTTCCATCCTGTCACAGCAGCAATGGTGCGAAATTCCAAGGCGTATCTGGCAACCGGGCATTTCCCTTGAGAGATACGAAACAAAGAAGAGGCAGCCAGCCTTACGGCCAGGGGTGTCAAAGACTCATCGAAATTATTTGGCGAATTGATAAAGTGCTTGACGCACGAAACATGTAGGAGGGTCTTGCACCTCCGTTTTCTTGTTAATGGACGAATAAAGAAATATTTTTTACAAGTTTCTGACCCACTCTCTTGGCTGTGCGCTACACCCCTATGGATGCTAGTATAGTCATGCCTAAAGTCTATTGCCAAATGGTTCCAAGGCCAGTGTGGGATCGGCATTGGTAGGAGTAAACCACAGGAAAGAGCTCTGGGTACCGTGGTTTGAGCACAAGTGGCACAGGCATCTACAAACTCTTTGACATCATTCAGAATCTCAGTACGTGCGTGATAAATGCGTACCAGTATGTGCGTGATAAATATTCAGACGTTTTCTTCACTCCGGAATGGCCGACGAACTTGGATTGATGTCGCAAGCATAGAACCTCTTTACGGAAGCACGGAGGTACTGGTGCTTGAGGAGGTACTTTCGACTGCGCTTGAAGAATTTTCTTTAACAAGGGAGATGAAATCGAGGAGATGATGCAGGCAGGGGGAACGATGGGGCCCTTATCAGTCTCGAGAGTTTCCTCAGTAGAGAATTGTCTAGACAAGGCGTCGGCCTTGGTATTCTTCAAGCCTGGATGAAAGTAGATAATATAATTGAACCAAGTGAAGAACAGAGCTCACCTGACCTGGCATGTCTCAAGTCTCTTAGCACCGTCTATGTATGTTACGCTGTGCTCAACACGGACAAGGAGGGACCCCGAAACTGAGGTGAGATGGGTAACAAACTGCACCCACAGCTACGGGGACACGCCTGGAAAGTGGAAAATAGGCGTCTGGAACCGCCTGGGAGTATAAGATAAAGTAAGATACTCGCCAGACGAGAAGGAAGGTTCCAGAAGATAGGTGGTACCGAGAGCCTGGGGTACAGAGCCGGGAGGTAGGTCGGAATCCGCAAGCCGAGGTAAAGGGGTCGGGGAGTCCAGGAGGTCAGGATACAAACCAAGGGTAGAAGTCCAGAGCGGGTCCACAGCCAGGCCGGTTCAGTACACAAGGGATCACTAAGGAGACAAAGAGACAGGAACTGAGGCAGGCACGACCGTGGTTAACACAGGTCATACAAAGCTATGCTCAGCCAAAGAATGAATGGCTGAGCAAGGTATAAGTAGGAGGAAGGACCAATAGGGAGAGGGGGAGTAACGAGGGAGCGGCCCCAGGAAAGATAGGGATTGGTAGGGAGAAACTTACCACAGCTGCGCTAGATGTGCAGCTTGTGAGCAGTGCATGCGCATCAGGCGTGTGCGCCGCGCGGGGGAGGTGCACACGGCCTCAGCTGGGAGCAGGAACTCCTCCTGAGGGAGGACGTAAAAGTCCTCGGCCGTGCGCGAGATCAGTAGCCGCCGCGGGAAGCGGAGGAGAAGGAAGATCCCGCCCGCGGCGGAGAGGAGGCAGAGCTGGAGCGGGGGTAAGTAAAGTCGCGGGGGGAACCCCTTTAGAGAGAGGTGTTCCCCCGGACCTTACAATGTATTCCAGGTTTTGTGGGCAGTGAGAATTGTGATTGGTGAACTAGTTCCTTCCAAAGATGACGCCATTCTTCGAGTGCCATCTTGCAATTTTCTTAGAAAAGAAGGTGCAGGGCTGTAATCTTTCTTGAAAGTCTTCACGTTGAGATAGAACCGCTTCTGCCCCCACATCGGATCAGCCAACCTTAAGGACACAAGGCCTGGCTGGATTGGGATGAATCAAGATAGCTGCCAACGAAAATGCTGTTTTGAGTTTCTAGAAGGCTGCTCTGTCTTAAGGAATCCATTTGGAGGGAACCATTCCATTTTTGGTCAGCATCGTGATAGAAGCTGCCACACAAAAAAAACTTTAGGATAAACCATCTCTAGTAGTTAGAAAAACCCCAAGAAGCATTGTATGGGCTTGAGGCATATAGGTAAAGGCCATTCAAGAACTGCTGTCACCTTAACTGGGTCAATTTCCAGGCCATTGGAGGAGATGATATAACCCAGGAACGCAATTTTCTCTTGTTCAAATTGACACTTCTCTAACTTGGCATAGAGGTGTTTGTCTCGAAGCCTTTGTAGCACTTGCCTAACCTGTGATTTGTGTTGGACCACGGAATTGGAGAATATAAGTATATCGTCGAGGTAGACTATGACAAAGAGATCCAGGAGGTCATGAAAGATTTCATTAATAAAAGTCTTGAAATACCACAAGAGTATTGCATAAACCAAAGGGCATGACTTGATATTCGTAATGGCCATCTCGTGTATTGAAGACAGTCTTCCACTCGTCACCGTCCCGAAGGCGGGTGTGTGAGGATTGGACCTCGGCCTCGCCCCGTGACGTGTCCCGTTACTGGATGGGTGACGCACCTCACTCTGAGGTTCTGCACAGGAGTCGTGCTGTCAGTCGGGGGACACCTCATGGATCGGACTTAGGCTCCGCCCCGTGACATCACGGGTGATGCTTCTCGCGCAAGCGCCGCATTCCCACTACCAGGACCGGACCTAGACTCCACCCCCGCATCGTGTCCCGTGATGCAACGGAGGGCGCTCCTGTTCACACTCCATGCCGGTGCCACATCCCCAGGGACATGCGAGTGGTTTACAACATCAATTACTCCACACCTGCGGTGCACTCCACCTCTGCCTGTCACTGGACAACCTATCTGTAATTATTCATGACTCATTGCTTGCAAGCCTTCCCATTGGCTCCCTGCTCCTTATATGCTCAGCCAGCCCTGAGGCAAATTGGCTGAGCATACATTTCTGTTTATGTTTCGAAGTGCTTGCCCCAAGCATCCTGCTGTTGCTCTTGCATTCTGCCTTGATTTCTGTTATTTTTGACCTCAGCTTGTACCCGGACCACTGCCTTCTCAGACCCCTGACCTCAGCTTGTATTTGGACTCCCGCCTTCTCTACTCCTGGACCCCGGCTACGCACAACGACCGTCCGACTTCTCCAATCCTAGACCATGGCGAGTATCATGACTGTTCTGACCTGTCCTACCCTGACCCGGCTACACGACCTTCACTCTGCACTCCGGACGCGGTTGCAGGTCAGTGTATATCACTATCCCCACCTCAGCCTCGCGGCCCCGTGCTGTTTGTGGTGAGCACTCGTTACAATGAGATTGTAAGCCCCACGTAGGTCCAATTTAGTAAAAATGGTTGCACCTCGTAGACGCTCAATGAGTTCAGAAATCAGAGGAATCTTTTATCATTTTTTTTATTGTGAGTTTGTTCAGACCCCAATAATCAATACATGGCCTTAGGGAGCCATATTTCTTCTCAACATAAAATAATCCGGCACCAGCAAGAGAACTAGACTTGCGCATAAAGCCGCTTTGAAGATTCTCCTGGATGTACTCATGCATAGTCTTGGTTTCGGGCTCAGAGCGCAGATAGATACGGCCACAGGGAGGCACAGATCCTGGCAGGAGATCGATGGGGCAGTCGTATGACCTGTGTGAGAGTAATACCTCTGTCTGTTTTTTTTTATCAAAGACATCGGTGTCCAGATAGGGTCTAGGGAGCCAGGGACCGGAACTGTCGGGAGCGTGGTGAATCTCCAATATGGGGCCTGGAACAAGAGGTCTCCCATCAATGGCGGTTACTGCCAATGGAGTTCTTTTGGGACAATGGCGTGAGATGCTGCGATGGCTTCGTCAATTAAGTTGCCAGTAGCGCCAGAGCCCACAAATATGTTGACAGGAATCAGGAGCTGTTGACGGGATCTTGGAGGAGGAATAGCAGAAACACCTATTCTAGTAGCTTCGATAACTTTGCTGCCATCTCGAATGGTTTGGCATGACCCCATCGAACGGTTTGTCATTTGTGTTATGACGGTGTAAAAGAATTATGGACAGAGGGGCTATACAGAAGAAAGATGGTCTGGGGTTACTGGTCATCCATTTTGTCTCTTTTGTTTTATGTGGATGTGTTATAAGTGTTTGTGGGTAAAGATGAGTTTTCGCTGACAATAGTAGCTCCAAGGCTGTGCCTGTAGCTCAACACACAGAATTATAGCGATACAATTTATCAGTACCCTGACGCACTTTGTTATTGTACTATTTCTGTATGAAAGTATGTATGAGTGGGCAAGGTTTGCTCTGAGACTTTCAGATTATCATGTGCTTCTTAAGGAGATTAAAACTTAACTTTGGTCAAAACAAATATATGGGCTGGGGGGGAGGTATTTTATGCTAACCAAGCTCAAATAAAGCATATGTAAAGTTTTTAGATTGTAATAGGGCAGTGCCGCCTTATTTTCTGTAACCAAAGCAATAAATACTGGGGTTGGTATTACCCCACCCCAGATCATGCTGAAGCCGCTTTCTAACGGGTCATCTCCTTGTGCACTCGCAATAAAGACTCCTTGATACTCACCAAACCTGTCTGCGGTTCTTGCTGCCCCTGGGGTACCCCTGAGGAGGCTGCGGTCACAACGGTATTCAGAAAGAATCTGAAAGCATTTCCACAAGTCACAAACCATGAGGTAGGAAATGCCAATACCGTACGGTACAGCAGCGATGGTATCTCAGCCTCTCTCTAAGTTCTCCCCCGTGCGATCTGGCCGCAGTCTGTAAGAGCTGCACGGCGAGAGCTGCACAGAGAGAGAGAGAGAGTCGCCTCTCCCTGCACAGCTCTCACAGGCGATCGTAGTGTTTTTACTTACATTTTAACAACAGTGTACTGTAGCAGGGGGTCTCCGGAGCTGAACCGCATGGATTGCCGCTATCTCCTGTGGGTTTAAATCTCCCGGTGACGTGGGAGATTTAAACATTGCAGGGGGATCGATACAAAAACAAGGCGCACAACGCACATAGTGAAGTAAAGTAAAAATATATTGATTTACTAAAAAGTTAAAGGTTCTGCGTTCATCAATTAGGAATAAAACAAGCAATTGGTTAGTGAAGTTACCACACGGTGATTCAACCGGAGCGTCGTACAGCTCTTCAAAGGAGGCGGTTCAGGCAGCAGGAACACATCCGTCGTCGGCCAGTAAAGAAACCTCCGTGGGGTTTTGTGCCACACTCCGCTCATCCGAGTGTTACCAGGTGGTAAGTCCGTCATCGGCAGGCGCACCACAGAGCTGAGCGATGCATTGGTAGTGCTCCAAGTTTGACGTGTGGGACTCACAGAGGTTTCTGTACTGCGCAACGGGACTTTTCACCGGACTTACCACCTGGTAACACTCGGATGAGCGGAGTGTGGCACAAGACCCGACGGAGGTTTCTTCACTGGCCGACGACGGATGTGTTCCTGCTGCCTGAACCGCCTCCTTTGAAGAGCTGTACGACGCTCCGGTTGAATCACCGTGTGGTAACCCCACTAACCAATTGCTTGTTTTATTCCTAATTGATGTACGCAGAACCTTTAACCTTTTAGTAAATCAATATATTTTTACTTTACTTCACTATGTGCGTTGTGCGCCTTGTTTTTGTATCGTTTCTCCAGTAGCAGCGGTGTCGAGCCACCCCTTCATGAAGGCTGCAGACGCACCTTAGTGACCCCCATTACAAGGTTTAATCACTCCTTATTGTGTCATTTTGTTATTATCACTTTATATTGTGTTATTGTCTAGCACTTGCTTGATGTGGGACTATGTTCTAGTTGCGCACCGATCACCTTTTTTCCGATTGCAGTGGGATACTGGCACCCCATACCGGGGCCTGTAATTCGGGAAGCAGGGGGTCCCCGGGGCTGAAATCAACACGGTTCAGCTCCGGAGACTCCCTGCTACAGAACACTATTATTAAAATATAGATAAAAACAGCTTCATTACCTCAGCGGCTAGCCGCTAAGCAATGAAGGGGTTAAATCGGAGTACATGGTTTCTTGGGGGTACAGGGTGTGGGTACAGGGGGTAGTTGCTCTAGGGTGGGTAGTAACCGCTAAGGTAATGAAGGGGTTAAACCAGAGTACGTGGTTTCTTGGGGGTACATGGGGTGGGTGAAAGTTGTAGTTGCTCCAGGGTGGGTAGTAACCGCTAAGGTAATGAAGGGGTTAACTCCTCCCGCTACCATCCAGATAGGCATAAACACCCATCATGTTCCAAATACCACCTTCACCCACTCCCCCTACCCCCAATAGACTGGGCACTGGTGTATAACCCCTTCATTACCTTAGTGGTTAGCAGCTAAGGTAATGAATCTGCCTGTAAATGTATTTCTATTACATAGGATGGAAGCCGGGGTCCCCGGAGCTGTTATAAATGTGTATCAGCCCCACAGACTCCCGGCTTCAATCCGATGCAATAAAAATAAAAAACAAATTCTAAGTCCTACTTGCAAATTCCATCTCGCCACCCTTGTGATTCATCAGAGGTACTAGAATAGGGTGATTTTATAAAAAACGCGAGTTGAAGCGGTTTTGAGCTCCCGCTCGGTGTGTTTGAGCAGGAGTACTACCGCTCGGGGTGATGCACTTCCCGAACGAGTTTGGCAGGTCACCTGAATAGCAAACTTGCCAAATCATTCGGGAACTGCTGAAAATCCTTGATGAGTTAGTTATCGAAGTTTATAGAATAGGCCCCTTAGCAGGATACTTCTGGGCAAAGTGTCCCTTTCCCCCACAGAACAGAGAGCACTGATATGTCTCCTATGGTTTTCCTCTTCTGACAACCTCGTACCAGTTAACTGCATGGGCTTTTCTTCAGCTGGTGGTGCCCCAAAGGGGAACTGGAAGTGGGTGTTCTGCACAATCGTTCTCGCTCTGTTTAACGTTCTCTAATACACAGGTCCATGCATATAACAGAGTGATGAGAACCTCCATATCGGTTGGGACGTCTCAACGTCAGCTCATCTTTCAGATGCTCGGATAGGCCCTGTCAGAAGATGCCCATAGAACCAGATTATTCCAACAAGCAGATTATTCAAACCAGTCTCGGCAACATGGGTCCAGAAATCAATAGCGTATTGCCCCAGGGTGCTTGTACCCTAATGGACACGGAGCCGCAACATGGAAGCGCAGGGTACCTATTCTGGGGTGTCAAAGACCCTTCCGAAAGGCCTGGACGAAGACGGTCAAGTCATTTGTCAGGGGAACATACACAGCACTTATTCCCTCACCTGCTGTCTCTGTAAGTCTCCCATCATACCTCTTAGATTGTAAGCTCTTCGGGGCAGGAATTTCCTTTCCTATTGTCTGATTTTGTTGCGCTTGTATCATTTTAATTCCCTGTACTGTATTCTTTGTGAAGCGCTGAGTACACTTTTGGCACTATATAAATAAAGACATACAATACAATACAACATCACTGTCCCATAACATGATGCCCACGCTAGGGCCTTGTTGGAGAGTAGGGAGATTACAGTATGTACGCCACATTTGCCCGTTGAGAAGCAAACATGGACAGCTGGAGCTCGAACTGAATGGTGCACTGCTTTAAGAATCCCCTGCAGGCAGCAGGATCTTCTCCATAACGTAGCGTGTAGGTATACAAGGTTCCCGAAAGGGCTGGTTCAGCCGCGAGTGCCAGAGTTAGATTGGTTGGTGCAGACTGGAGGTATCCAATCTTGAAGCAATGGTGTTCAGGGAAGAGGAGATTAGGGCCACTTGCTGGACTTGGTCTGAAAGCTGTTTCTCATGGTTTCCAAGGAGATTCCCTTGGGCAAAAACGGCCTTCCCTGCCTCAGTGGGGTTCATGTCCTGCCAGAGCATAATGTAACGATGCTCATCTCTAAACAGTAAGTGACCCACAAGGCTGAGGTAGGATATAGATCACCGACCTGAACCAAGAGATAGAGTACTGAACTGAGAATAGAATAGTCGGAGTCATAGGCTGGGGTTGAGGCAGGCGGCAAAGGAGCAAGGTCGGGGTCACAGGCAATGGTCGAGGCAGGCGGCAGAGGATCCACAGGAACAAGGAGCCAAACAGAACTATGCTCTGGAAACACCCTGGAGGAAGTCCTGCCATTTTAAAGGCAGGACGCCAGTAATCAAGATGGCCCCTGCAGCCACAGTCTGGGAGGAAGTGAGGAAAGAGGACTGCCAGGGAACAAGATGGACGTCATGGCTTCAGTGTGGGTGCTGACGGCGCCGAAGCCTCATAGTATGGGCCTGAGGGGTAGATATGGGCCTGGGGAGTAGGTATGGGCCTATGGGGTGGAGAGTAGGTATGGGCCTTGGGGTGGTAGGGAGTACGTATGGGCCTTGGGGGGACGAGAGTAGGTAATGGCCTTGGGGGGAGGGGGAGTGTGTAAGGACCTTGGGGGGGAATGGTAAGGGCCTTGGAGGGGGGAGGAGTAGGTAAGAGCACGGAAGGGTGGGTATGTATGGGCCTCGGGGGAGAGAAGTAGGTAAGGGCCTTGGAGGGGGTAATGATGGTGCCTGGGGGAAGGAGAGTGGATATGGGCATGGGGGCGGGGGGAACCTAGAGAGGGCACTGAACCATGTGGGCCTACCTGTAGGGTTGCCAGGTGGCTTCTCAAAAAATACCAGACACAATGGTGAAAGTGCGAGGCGCGCGAGGATCGTTGGTGGGGAAGAATGTTATTTATAAATGACCTGACTGTTACGTAATTTTTTTCTAAATTTCACTCCAAGTATTCACCAATTTGCCCAAATTAATAATCTATTTCGTAAAAAGTCTGGGGAGGGGTATTGAGAGGGAGTGGGAGTGCCCTTCCGAGGATTTTTTTTAGGAAATAGAATATGAAATCGTGCAAATTGGTGCATGGTTAGAGTGAAATTTAGAACAAATTACTTAATGGTCAGATCATTTATAAATAACATACCTGCAGTCATATAGGTCCATGGCGAGCAACACTGATCTTAATGCTCCTCTCCCACAAATTTCAAGATTGTTGCACCCCTCCTCATCCTCTCACCCCAGCTCATCCTCTCTTACGCCCCCTCCCCCCTCATCCTCTCTCACCCCCACAGGACAGTCGCAGAAAACACACACACACACCAGGACAAAACAGTACAAGTACAGATACACAGACACACCAGGTCAGAACAGAACAAATACACACGGGACACAGGACACAGCCTCGCCTCTCTCTGCTCCATGCTTTTCTTCTGCTCTTTGGCCCCACCCCCAGGCTCCTTTCACCTTCCGCCTGCACTACACAGCAGCAGCCAATCAGGATACAGGAAGCTGCCCAGCCCCCTAGCAGCAACAGCCCTGCTCTCCCTTCTGGGGGAAATCCCGCGATTTCATCCATCCGCCCCGCCGGCAGGTTACTAAGTCCGGAGAGGTCATACAGGAAACATACATGTCTCCGACCCCGCCGGCAGGTTACTAAGTCAGGAGAGGTCATACAGGAAACATACATGTCCCTGCCCCCGCCGGCAGGTTACTAAGTCCGGAGAGGTCATACAGGAAACATACATGTCCCCGACCCCGCCGGCAGGTTACTAAGTCAGGAGAGGTCATACAGGAAACATACATGTCCCCGCCCCCGCCGGCAGGTTACTAAGTCCGGAGAGGTCATACAGGAAACATACATGTCCCCGCCCCCGCCGGCAGGTTACTAAGTCAGGAGAGGTCATACAGGAAACATACATGTCCCCGCCCCCGCCGGCAGGTTACTAAGTCCGGAGAGGTCATACAGGAAACATACATGTCCCCGCCCCCGCCGGCAGGTTACTAAGTCCGGAGAGGTCATACAGGAAACATACATGTCCCCGACCCCGCCGGCAGGTTACTAAGTCAGGAGAGGTCATACAGGAAACATACATGTCCCCGCCCCCGCCGGCAGGTTACTAAGTCAGGAGAGGTCATACAGGAAACATACATGTCCCCGCCCCCGCCGGCAGGTTACTAAGTCAGGAGAGGTCATACAGAAAACATACATGTCCGGTATTATTTCTCATCTTTTACCGGACAGAGTAACCAAATACCGGGCAGTCCGGTTCAATACCGGACACCTGGCAACCTTAACCTACCTGTGTCCCTGCAGAATGCCCAGCTGGTGGGAGAAGCGGGCCTGCCCATATAGTGCTGCAAGGACGGGCCTATTCCGTTGCTGGTGGGAGAGGCGGGCCTGCCCATATAGTGCTGCAAGGACAGGCTTATTCCGTTGCTGGTGGGAGAGGCGGGCCTGCCCATATAGTGCTGCAAGGACGGGCCTATTCCGTTGCTGGTGGGAGAGGCGGGCCTGCCCATATAGTGCTGCAAGGACGGGCTTATTCCGTTGCTGGTGGGAGAGGCGGGCCTGCCCATATAGTGCTGCAAGGACGGGCTTATTCCGTTGCTGGTGGGAGAGGCGGGCCTGCCCATATAGTGCTGCAAGGACGGGCCTATTCCGTTGCTGGTGGGAGAGGCGGGCCTGCCCATATAGTGCTGCAAGGACGGGCCTATTCCGTTGCTGGTGGGAGAGGCGGGCCTGCCCATATAGTGCTGCAAGGACGGGCCTATTCCGTTGCTGGTGGGAGAGGCGGGCCTGCCCAGTTACTGGCATTGCCAGATGTTAAGCCCAGCTTCCTGTGCAGGCCAGCAGCGCCGCCCAGAGCAGCCTCCCCCCCCCCCCATGTTGGCAGCCCTACGTGCAGTGGGAAAGTGTTAGGTGGCGAGTGCAGTGAGAAAATGGCATCCTCACTTCTGGGTTGGAAGCTCTGAATCGCAGCACCAGGACTGAGGTCTACAGAAAAAAGGCGGCAGCTCTACTCAGTGATCATCGTCTTTATTAAATTTCCATATCTGTATGTGATTCACGTAAAATTCCAATAATCAAGATGATTAGCTCCTCAAAACGAACACTACCTAATATGGAGCACACACCAGGAGGTGAGGCTGTGCTCTAACCCAGCCTAGACAATAGGGGGGGTAGATAGCAAGAAAAATAAGGTACAGGAAGAAGTGTCTTTGAAAGAAAGCCGTGGTCGGGTCAATCCCATATGTCTGGTGTTATGTCCTGGCCGCACTCGCATATACTACACAATCATACAGTATAAAGATGGCTACACAATATTGGGGACTTGGCATCTGTACCTGTAGAAGACTATAAAATAATCCGTACAATAATATTAGTAATATCGAGGTAAATACGTCACCACTCTGCATTGATAAGCATCGCATTTGTATTTTCATTCTGGAAATCTGTTTTTGTCTGTATGGACTCCGTCGGCCCATCCCTGCGCCGGTATTATGCCTTTAACCACCCACTCCAACTCCAGTCCTCAAGGGCACCCTAGGTGAATCTTCAACCCCCGACCCCCCCTAACCACCACCCCCCTCCTCCTTGCACATTTGGATTGTTAAAAAAAACAATCTACAGAAGCTCCTCTCTCTCCCCCTCTTCATCTCTCACCTTCTCCTCATCTCTCACTCCCCTTCCTCCTCTGCTTTCACCCCCTCCTCCTCTCACCCAAATAATACCTACCTGGCTTGCAATGGCCTGAAGAAGCCGGGGGCCGGCGGGAGAGGAGCAAGGCGGTGGTAGACACAGGCGGCGGTGGGTTGCAGAGGAGGACGATGGCCGGAGAGGACCTGGGCTGTAGCAGCGGCAGACACCGGAAGTCAGTGAAGACGTCCGGGTCGGACCACTGGGGCGCTCTCCTCTCCAGCCGCCCTCCTCCTCTCGCACTGCCACCTGTGTGCTGGAACAGGGATAGCCTTAAAACCTGACCTGTTGGTGCCCCTTGAGGACTGAAGTTGGCCACTCCTGTCTTACAGCTTGTATATATTTAGACACTATGTATCCTTCTATGCCTGCTTATACCCTGACCCACCACTGATTGTGTATGACTGTCACAGTACTTATTCTATAGGTTTTTAAAACTGCACTTTTTTACTGTCCCTTGCCTTAATTGCCTTAATTGCCTTAATTGCCTTAATTGCCTTAATTGCCTTAATTGCCTTAATTGCCTAGCAACAATCCCCACTCCTCCCATTCCTGCTATGGAACCATGGCAGTGTGTAGTTAAAGGTGGCACGAGTGGTGAAGGTCCCCCTGGGGAGCGAAATGTCTGGTCTGGGTGTGATTATATATTAGGTATTAATAAAGTAATATCTGTATTATTGTTTCTATAATCTTCTTGTGCTGGTATTAATTTCAGTTTGGAATGTTACACGTGTGTGAGATATACCCACACGTATAAGTATAGCAAAGTTATATACCACTGGCTGAGAGCTTGTCCTCCCCCCTAACTTTTACACTTTAACCTTTACCCTTCCTTTCTTCACCCAATAAAAGCCTTGTACATTACTGCACGGTATTGGTAATCGGCCTTGTAGCATACCATGCAGCACATAGTGAATACGGGATACGTTTAGCATGCTGTTGTGAATGAGGTTCTTCCTTCCGTTCAGTTTACCTTTTCTTACCATTTCCTCACCCTTTCCCCTCTCTCCTTTCCCTTTATACCCCTCACCTTCCCTTACCCCTTTCCCTCTTTTCCCCTCATTCTCCTCTCCTGTCTCTTACATTCCCCCTCACTCCCCCACATTCCATTGCGCCCCCTCTAATCCTTTCCTTTACCTTTGTACCCCTCACCCCTCTTCTCCCCCTCACATCATTCTCCTCCTTTGACACCCGTTTACAGTTTCACCTCCCTACTGCCTCTGCTCCCTTTACTGCCCTCTCCTTTTCCTCACAGTCTCCACTCCTCCTTGCCCCTCTTTCCCTCTCCTGAACCTCTTTTTTTTTCTTCCCTCCCCCATTTTTCCCTTTCCTCTTATTCACTCCCTTCTCCTTCCAGCTCCGCCATGGTGAGATACATTGCTGCGCATGCTGGAGGAACATGATGAGCCACCCCCTAAAGAGCTCAGGTCCAGGCTGTCATACGCCGGTGGGGGGGTAATGTCAGCTACCACCCTCAGTTGGCTGTGAGAGGGGGCTCTGTGTCTAATTTGGAGATCACTCTCCTCTCGTTGCCCAAAGGAGGGATCTGGGGTTGGCACTCTGTTAGTCTCTTCCACTTTCTGAGTCTTAGAGCCATGATATCGGTGAAGAAATAGCAACACCGCAATAGCCACAACGTCAAAGACCAGCTCCCCCAACTCCACCACCGAGAGGACTGAGGACCCAAACCAAAGGCTCCATTGACTGCCCATCAAGGATAGAAGCATCACCATCTGAGGAGTAGATAAGAACCCCCAATAACCAATCAATAATCAGTAGCCAATCATCAAATCGCCATCTGAGGAAAATCAAGAACTACTGTATCAGTAATCAAAAAGGAATACCCACCAAAATAATCAATAACTAACAGTAATAAATAACCAATAATCATCTGAGGAGCTAACAAGAACTATTAGTAATCAATAACCTTCACTAATCAGTCACCATCCTGGTCATCAATAATTGTCGCGACATGTCCAATATGCAGCTATTTAATAACATAAGTAAATAGCAGCCCAGTAATATCATTAATAAACCCCCCCCCCCCCCCCCCTGCAATCCCAATCCTGACCCTTGCTCAACCTCTACCCTTTGTATCGCTAATCCAAACCCACTGTATCACAGACCCTCTATATCCCCAATCCTAACTCTATATAACTCTAACCCCATCAATAGCTATAGCCATTGATCTTATCCTCACCCTCTTACATTAATTGCCGGAGACTCCTGGATCGTTTTATAATTCAATTCTTCAAAGTAAATGTTCAGTTTGGCAATGCTGTTCCTATTAAATAGATAGCGAGAAACATTTTGATAGACAGAAGCTGAGAGACCGTCTGGCAGAAACTCGAGGCACCCTTCCCTAGCTGCTCAGTTTCACAGAGCATCTGGTTCCATCTCTACACCAAACAATCTGAGAGAGAGGAATCCAGCACAAAGTGAACATTCACAGCTCCTGAGTGGCTGATCCCACCGTGTGATAGCACTGCCATTGTATTGTCATTATCACACAGTAACACTACTGTCCCAATGACATGGGGGCACTGCCATATTGTTTTGTCATTTTCACATAGTGACACTACTATCCCAAGAAAGAACAACTGTATGTGTGGACTAACCTGATAATTAAGAGTGTGCACTGAAATGAATGAATAGATTACAAACTGGTTGTGAGACAAACCAGTGGGATTAGGGGCAGAGGGCGAGTAGGAGACAGGATGGAATATTATTGAGACTGGATATTACAGAAACATGATGTATATAGATTGGGTATTACAGAAACTGGACGTATATACAATGGATATTATAAAGACTGGGTGTATAGAGACTGGATATTACTGAAACAGGATGTACAGGCAGTCCTCGGTTATCCTACGGAATCCGTTCTGGGAGTAGCGTTGGATAGTGAAACCGCTGTAAAGTGAGTCCCATGTTAATCAGTGGCGGTGAGCGTTGGATAACTCATTCAGGCGTCGAAAAAACGGCCCATAGAGTTGCATTGTAAAGCGTTGGATATGCCATTCGTTGTAAAGTGCAACGTTGGATAGCGAGGACTACCTGTACAGAGACTAGATATTATACAGACTGAATAATACAGAGGCACACGATGTATAGCATGTGTAGAGACTGGACGTATAGAGATTGGGTGTATAGACACTGGATATACTGTATAGAGATTGGGTATATAAAGATGGGATATTATAGAGTCTGGTTGTAGACTGGATATTTTAGAGACAGACTGAGAGATGGAGATCTGAAGGAAGCAGTCACATTACCTCTTTGTCAGGTTAAGCTGATGTTTTGACAACGTGTGAAACATCCAATCCTGTAATAGGAAGCAGATCGTGTGACATATAACACCAACATTTCCAGACCCTGCAGAGCATTTCATCACTGACCCACCTTAAAGTATCTCTGATAATCCCTAAAGAGACCTGCATGACATCTTTACCATACAGAAGTCTGCAGAGTATCTCTCTATTAAACCCTTGAGTTCCTAGACACCTGTAGCTATCACAATCCAAAGAGTATGTCTCTGATTCCATTTTCCTCCTGACTGTCCCTCAGAGCATCACTCCATTAACCCCTCCCCTGTCAATGACTTGTAGAACATCACTATTAAGCTCACCACAGGCTAAGCACTTGCTCCTTTTCCTGGAGCTGAAGAAGAGATTAGCTCAATTCAGATCAATGGGCCCAAAATGTTCTACTTAATAAAACCTGGGAGAGTGGAATCCCTCTAGGAAGACCTCCAGACTATTACTTCATGAACCCTTCTCCATTAGATCTGAAACCGTCAATAACTCCTTCCCCACAGAGCAACTCACCTCACTGACTACTGTCGGCCATCGAGAATAGCCTGCAGTAAGCTGATAGTCTGACACCCTAAAAGAAAGAGAGTATGATATACCACACTGTTTCCTGCCTCCTCCATCCCCCCCCAAACACCCAGCACTCCTACACTGCTCCCCCCACACTCAGCGCTCTTACATTGCTCTCCCCACACCCAGCGCTTTTACACTGCTCTCTCCCCACACCCAGCGCTCTTACACTGCCCTCCGACCACACCACACACTCTTACACAGCAAGCGGACCACACCCAGCACTCTTACACTGCTCTCCCACCACAACCAGTGTTCTTACACTGCTTTCCCACCACAACACACGCTCTTACACAGCTCCCCACGGCACCCAGCTCTCTTACACTGCTCTCTCCCCACACTAAGCACTTTTACACTACTCTCGCCTCACACCACACGCTTTTATATTGCTCTCCCACCACACCCAGCGCTCTTACACGGCTCTCTTCCCACACCCAGCGCTCTTACACGGCTCTCTCCCCACACCCAGCGCTCTTACACGGCTCTCTCCCCACACCCAGCGCTCTTACACAGCTCCCCACGGCACCCAGCTCTCTTACACTGCTCTCTCCCCACACTAAGCGCTTTTACACTACTCTCGCCTCACACCACACGCTCTTATACTGCTCTCCCACCACACCCAGCGCTCTTACACGGCTCTCGCCCCACACCCAGCGCTCTTACACGGCTCTCTCCCCACACCCAGCGCTCTTACACGGCTCTCTCCCCACACTAAGCACTGTTACACTAGTCTCCCCAACCCCCAGTGCTCTTACACTGCTCCGCCTCACACCCAGCACGCTTACACTTCTCTCCCTCTACACCCAGCTCTCTTCCACCGCTCTCCCCGCACCCAGCACTCTTCCACTGCTCTCCCCGCACCCAGCACTCTTCCACTGCTCTCTCCCCACACCCAGCGCTCTTCCACTGCTCTCTCCCCACACCCAGCGCTCTTATACTGCTCTCTCTCCACACCAAGCGCTTTTACACTGTTCCCACACCCAGCGCTCTTACACGGCTCTCTCCCCACACCTAGCGCTCTTACACGGCTCTCTCCCCACACTAAGCGCTGTTACACTACTCTCCCCAACCACCAGTGCTCTTACACTGCTCCGCCTCACACCCAGCACGCTTACACTTCTCTCACTCTACACCCAGCCCTCTTCCACTGCTCTCCCCGCACCCAGCACTCTTCCACTGCTCTTCCCGCACCCAGCACTCTTCCACTGCTCTCTCCCCACACCCAGCGCTCTTCCACTGCTCTCTCCCCACACCCAGCGCTCTTATACTGCTCTCTCCCCACACCAAGCGCTTTTACACTGTTCCCACACATAGCGCTCTTCCACTGCTCTCTCCCCACACCCAGCGCTCTTATACTGCTCTCTCCCCACACCAAGCGCTTTTACTCTGTTCCCACACCCAGCGCTCTTACACGGCTCTCTCCCCACACCCAGCGCTCTTACACGGCTCTCTCCCCACACTAAGCGCTGTTACACTACTCTCCCCAACCCCCAGCTCTCTTACACTGCTCTCCCCCCACACCCAGCGCTCTTACACTGCTCTCCCCGCACCCAACACTCTTCCACTGCTCTCCCCGCACCCAGAACTCTTCCACTGCTCTCTCCCCACACCCAGCGCTCTTCCACTGCTCTCTCCTCACACCCAGCACTCTTATGCTGCTCTCTCCCCACACCAAGCGCTTTTACACTGTTCCCACACCCAGCGCTCTTACAGTGCTCTCCGACCACAGCACACACTCTTATACTGCTCTCCCCCCACACCCAGCGCTCTTACACTGCTCTCCCCCCACCTCGAGCGCTATTACACTGCTCTCCCCACACCCAGCGCTCTTACACTGCTCTCCCCCCACCTCGAGCGCTATTACACTGCTCTCCCTGCACCCAGCGCTCTTACATTGCTCTCCCCATGCACCCAGCACTCTTACACTGCTCTCCCCATGCACCCAGCGCACTTAAACTGCTCTCCCCCCGCACCCAGCGCTCTCACACTGCTCTCCCCATGCACCCAGCGCACTTAAACTGCTCTCCCCCCGCACCCAGCGCTCTTACAATGCTCTCCCACCGCACCCAGCGTTCTTACACTGCTCTCCCCCCGCACCCAGCGCACTTACACTGCTCTCCCCCCGCACCCAGCGCTCTTACACTGCTCTCCCCCCGCACCCAGCGCTTTTACACTGCTCTCCCCCCACACCCAGCGCTCTTACACTGCTCCCCCCACACCCAGCGCTCTTACACTGTTCCCCCCCACACCCAGCACTCTTACACTGCACCCCCCCACACCCAGCGCTCTTACACTGTCTCCCACCGCACCCAGCGCTCTTACATTGCTCCCACACCCAGCTCTCTTACACTGCACCCACCCCACACCCAGCGCTCTTACACTGCTCTCCCACCGCACTTACACTGCTCCCCCCCCACACCCAGCGCTCTTACACTGCTCTCCCACCGCACTTACACTGCTCCCCCCACACCCAGCGCTCTTACACTGCTCTCCCACCGCACCCAGCACTCTTACACTGCTCCCCCCCACACCCAGCACTCTTACACTGCTCTCCCACCGCACTTACACTGCTCCCCCCCACACCCAGCGCTCTTACACTGCTCTCCCACCGCATCCAGCGCTCTTACACTGCTCCCCCCCACACCCAGCGCTCTTAGACTGCTCCCCCACCGCACCCAGCGCTCTTACACTGCACCCCCCACCTCGAGCGCTATTACACTGCTCTCCCTGCACCCAGCGCTCTTACATTGCTCTCCCCATGCACCCAGCGCTCTTACACTGCTCTCCCCATGCACCCAGCGCACTTAAACTGCTCTCCCCCCGCACCCAGCGCTCTCACACTGCTCTCCCCATGCACCCAGTGCACTTAAACTGCTCTCCCCCCGCACCCAGCGCTCTTACAATGCTCTCCCACCGCACCCAGCGCTCTTACACTGCTCTCCCCCCGCACCCAGCGCACTTACACTGCTCTCCCCCCGCACCCAGCTCTCTTACACTGCTCTCCCCCCGCACCCAGCGCTCTTACACTGCTCTCCCCCCACACCCAGCGCTCTTACACTGCTCCCCCCACACCCCACACCCAGCACTCTTACACTGCACCCCCCCACACCCAGCGCTCTTACACTGTCTCCCACCGCACCCAGCTCTCTTACACTGCTCCCCCCCACACCCAGCGCTCTTACACTGCTCTCCCACCGCACCCAGCACTTTTACACTGCCCTCCGACCACACCACACACTCTTACACAGCAAGCGGACCACACCCAGCACTCTTACACTGCTCTCCCACCACAACCAGTGTTCTTACACTGCTTTCCCACCACAACACACGCTCTTACACAGCTCCCCACGGCACCCAGCTCTCTTACACTGCTCTCTCCCCACACTAAGCACTTTTACACTACTCTCGCCTCACACCACACGCTTTTATATTGCTCTCCCACCACACCCAGCGCTCTTACACGGCTCTCTTCCCACACCCAGCGCTCTTACACGGCTCTCTCCCCACACCCAGCGCTCTTACACGGCTCTCTCCCCACACCCAGCGCTCTTACACAGCTCCCCACGGCACCCAGCTCTCTTACACTGCTCTCTCCCCACACTAAGCGCTTTTACACTACTCTCGCCTCACACCACACGCTCTTATACTGCTCTCCCACCACACCCAGCGCTCTTACACGGCTCTCGCCCCACACCCAGCGCTCTTACACGGCTCTCTCCCCACACCCAGCGCTCTTACACGGCTCTCTCCCCACACTAAGCACTGTTACACTAGTCTCCCCAACCCCCAGTGCTCTTACACTGCTCCGCCTCACACCCAGCACGCTTACACTTCTCTCCCTCTACACCCAGCTCTCTTCCACTGCTCTCCCCGCACCCAGCACTCTTCCACTGCTCTCTCCCCACACCCAGCGCTCTTCCACTGCTCTCTCCCCACACCCAGCGCTCTTATACTGCTCTCTCTCCACACCAAGCGCTTTTACACTGTTCCCACACCCAGCGCTCTTACACGGCTCTCTCCCCACACCTAGCGCTCTTACACGGCTCTCTCCCCACACTAAGCGCTGTTACACTACTCTCCCCAACCACCAGTGCTCTTACACTGCTCCGCCTCACACCCAGCACGCTTACACTTCTCTCACTCTACACCCAGCCCTCTTCCACTGCTCTCCCCGCACCCAGCACTCTTCCACTGCTCTTCCCGCACCCAGCACTCTTCCACTGCTCTCTCCCCACACCCAGCGCTCTTCCACTGCTCTCTCCCCACACCCAGCGCTCTTATACTGCTCTCTCCCCACACCAAGCGCTTTTACACTGTTCCCACACATAGCGCTCTTCCACTGCTCTCTCCCCACACCCAGCGCTCTTATACTGCTCTCTCCCCACACCAAGCGCTTTTACTCTGTTCCCACACCCAGCGCTCTTACACGGCTCTCTCCCCACACCCAGCGCTCTTACACGGCTCTCTCCCCACACTAAGCGCTGTTACACTACTCTCCCCAACCCCCAGCTCTCTTACACTGCTCTCCCCCCACACCCAGCGCTCTTACACTGCTCTCCCCGCACCCAACACTCTTCCACTGCTCTCCCCGCACCCAGAACTCTTCCACTGCTCTCTCCCCACACCCAGCGCTCTTCCACTGCTCTCTCCTCACACCCAGCACTCTTATGCTGCTCTCTCCCCACACCAAGCGCTTTTACACTGTTCCCACACCCAGCGCTCTTACAGTGCTCTCCGACCACAGCACACACTCTTATACTGCTCTCCCCCCACACCCAGCGCTCTTACACTGCTCTCCCCCCACCTCGAGCGTTATTACACTGCTCTCCCCACACCCAGCGCTCTTACACTGCTCTCCCCCCACCTCGAGCGCTATTACACTGCTCTCCCTGCACCCAGCGCTCTTACATTGCTCTCCCCATGCACCCAGCACTCTTACACTGCTCTCCCCATGCACCCAGCGCACTTAAACTGCTCTCCCCCCGCACCCAGCGCTCTCACACTGCTCTCCCCATGCACCCAGCGCACTTAAACTGCTCTCCCCCCGCACCCAGCGCTCTTACAATGCTCTCCCACCGCACCCAGCGTTCTTACACTGCTCTCCCCCCGCACCCAGCGCACTTACACTGCTCTCCCCCCGCACCCAGCGCTCTTACACTGCTCTCCCCCCGCACCCAGCGCTTTTACACTGCTCTCCCCCCACACCCAGCGCTCTTACACTGCTCCCCCCACACCCAGCGCTCTTACACTGTTCCCCCCCACACCCAGCACTCTTACACTGCACCCCCCCACACCCAGCGCTCTTACACTGTCTCCCACCGCACCCAGCGCTCTTACACTGCTCCCACACCCAGCTCTCTTACACTGCACCCACCCCACACCCAGCGCTCTTACACTGCTCTCCCACCGCACTTACACTGCTCCCCCCCCACACCCAGCGCTCTTACACTGCTCTCCCACCGCACTTACACTGCTCCCCCCACACCCAGCGCTCTTACACTGCTCTCCCACCGCACCCAGCACTCTTACACTGCTCCCCCCCACACCCAGCACTCTTACACTGCTCTCCCACCGCACTTACACTGCTCCCCCCCACACCCAGCGCTCTTACACTGCTCTCCCACCGCATCCAGCGCTCTTACACTGCTCCCCCCCACACCCAGCGCTCTTAGACTGCTCCCCCACCGCACCCAGCGCTCTTACACTGCACCCCCCACCTCGAGCGCTATTACACTGCTCTCCCTGCACCCAGCGCTCTTACATTGCTCTCCCCATGCACCCAGCGCTCTTACACTGCTCTCCCCATGCACCCAGCGCACTTAAACTGCTCTCCCCCCGCACCCAGCGCTCTCACACTGCTCTCCCCATGCACCCAGTGCACTTAAACTGCTCTCCCCCCGCACCCAGCGCTCTTACAATGCTCTCCCACCGCACCCAGCGCTCTTACACTGCTCTCCCCCCGCACCCAGCGCACTTACACTGCTCTCCCCCCGCACCCAGCGCTCTTACACTGCTCTCCCCCCGCACCCAGCGCTCTTACACTGCTCTCCCCCCACACCCAGCGCTCTTACACTGCTCCCCCCACACCCAGCGCTCTTACACTGTTCCCCCCCACACCCCACACCCAGCACTCTTACACTGCACCCCCCCACACCCAGCGCTCTTACACTGTCTCCCACTGCACCCAGCTCTCTTACACTGCTCCCCCCCACACCCAGCGCTCTTACACTGCTCTCCCACCGCACCCAGCACTTTTACACTGCTCCCCCCCACACCCAGCACTCTTACACTGCTCTCCCACCGCACTTACACTGCTCCCCCCCACACCCAGCGCTCTTACACTGCTCTCCCACCGCATCCAGCGCTCTTACACTGCTCACCCCTACACCCAGCACTCTTAGACTGCTCCCCCACCGCACCCAGCGCTCTTACACTGTTCCCCCACCGCACCCAGCGCTCTTACACTGCTCCCCCACACCCAGTGCTCTTACAATGCTCTCCCACCGCACCCAGCGCTCTTACACTGCTCTCCCCCCGCACCCAGCACACTTACACTGCTCTCCCCCCGCACCCAGCGCTCTTACACTGCTCTCCCACCGCATCCAGCGCTCTTACACTGCTCCCCCCACACCCAGCGCTCTTAGACTGCTCCCCCACCGCACCCAGCGCTCTTACACTGTTCCCCCACCGCACCCAGCGCTCTTACACTGCTCCCCCACACCCAGTGCTCTTACAATGCTCTCCCACCGCACCCAGCGCTCTTACACTGCTCTCCCCCCGCACCCAGCGCACTTACACTGCTCTCTCCCCGCACCCAGCGCTCTTACACTGCTCTCCCCCACACCCAGCACTCTTACACTGCACCTCCCCACACCCAGCGCTCTTACACTGCTCTCTCACCGCACCCAGCGCTCTTACACTGCTCTCCCACCGCACCCAGCGCTCTTACACTGCTCCCCCACCGCACCCAGCGCTCTTACACTGCTCCCCCCACACCCAGCGCTCTTACACTGCTCCCCCCCACACCCAGCGCTCTTACACTGCTCCCCCCACACCCAGCGCTCTTACACTGCTCCCCCCACACCCAGCGCTCTTACACTGCTCTCCCCCGCACCCAGCGCTCTTACACTGCTCTCCCCCCGCACCCAGCGCTCTTACACTGCTCTCCCACCACACCCAGCACTCTTACACTGCTCCCCCCACACCCAGCACTCTTACACTGCTCTCCCCCGCACCCAGCGCTCTTACACTGCTTCCCCCCCACACCCAGCTCTCTTACACAGCTCTCCCCCCGCATCCAGCTATCTTACACTGCTCTCCCCCCACACCCAGCTCTCTTACACTGCTCCCACCCGCACCCAGCGCTCTTACACTGCACCCACCCCACACACCCAGCTCTCTTGCACTGCTCTCCCCCCGCAACCAGCGCTCTTACACTGCTCCAAACCCCCCCCCGCACCCAGCGCTCTTACACTGCTCCCCCCCCCCTCACACTTACAGACATGGTTTGCGACATTTAGTAAAACAGCCGAGCTTGTCAGAGATGAATTCATTGTTGAGTTTATAGTAACAGTGACCTGCAGGGAACACAAATTATCAGTGTGTGTCATTTTGTTACTGGGAATACGTGTGTCATTGTGTTTATGTATCAGTATCAGTGTTTGTGTCACTGTGACTAGTAACTGTGTGAGTGCGTTTGCGTCATTTTGTGTGTCTCGGTGTGTGCACGTCATTGCGTGAGTGCATGTGTTTGTGTCACTGTGTGTGTTAGGCTGCGTCCAGGGTTGCCGCAGCCGTGCGGAGGCGCGCTGAGGCTGAGGGAAAGCGGGTGCTTTCCCTGGCCTTGGTTAGCGCGCCATCCGGGGGCGTATCAGGGGGCGGGCCAGTGACGTCACGGAGCTGGTTCACCCTCATTGGGCGAACCGCTCACGTGACCGGCCCTGCGCTCCGCAAGCGCTTGAAACTAAAATTTGGATAAGACCCACGCTTCCGCACGCCTGCGCGAGCCCCTGCTAAAGCCGCTCTCATTGCAGCTGCAGGGGCTCACTGGTAAGCGAGAGCGCGCCTCAGCACGGGTTAGCGCCGAAGCGCTGACCATGCCCGAGGCCTTAGGTGTGTGTGTTGTTATAGGTCTACCTCTTACCCCAGCTTCTGTGCTTGTTGTAGTCACAGTATTCTTCTCCTTTGGGAAGTGGATAAAAGGCGTATGCACAACCGCAGCGATGCACCATGAAATCCTGAAAACAGGAGCGAACACATACCTAGGAGAGAGACAGAGTGAGCGTACAGGGAGGAGCGAGGGCGGGGGAGAGAACAGGGAAGAGAGAGCGAGGGAGAATACATGGAAGAGAGAGGTAGAGTATAGGGAAGAGAGTGAGGGAGAGTACAGGGAGGAGCGAGGGCGGGGGAGAATACATGGAAGAGAGAGGTAGAGTATAGGGAAGAGAGTGAGGGAGAGTACAGGGAGGAGCGAGGGCGGGGGAGAATACATGGAAGAGAGAGGTAGAGTATAGGGAAGAGAGTGAGGGAGAGTACAGGGAGGAGCGAGGGCGGGGGAGAATACATGGAAGAGAGAGGCAGAGTATAGGGAAGAGAGTGAGTGAAAGTACAGGGAGGAGTGAGGGCGGGGGAGAGTACAGGGAAGAGAGAGCGAGGGAGAGTACATGGAAGAGAGAGGTAGAGTATAGGGAAGAGAGTGAGGGAGAGTACAGGGAAGAGCGTATGGGGGAATACAGGGAAGAGAGTGAGTGGGAGTACAGGGAAGAGAGTGAGGGGGGAGTACAGGAAAGAGAGAGGTAGAGTATAGGGAAGAGAGTGAGGGAGAGTACAGGGAAGAGAGTGAGTGGGAGTACAGGGAAGAGAGAGGGCGAAGGAGATTACAGGGAAGAGAGAGCCAGGGAGAGTACAGGGAAGAGAAATAGTACAGGGAAGAGCGAGCGCGAGGGAGAGAACAGGCAAGAGAGAGAGAGGGGGGGGGGAAGACGTAGTGAAGGAGAGATGAAAAGAACTGAGGGAGAGAAGGTGAAGAAAGAGAGTGAGGGACAGAAGGAGAAGTCAGGTAGTGAAGAGCCGGAGTGCTGAGGTCCTAAACAAAAAGAAAACAACAGAAAATGTGAGCTGAGAAGAGGAACCAGAAAATGATAGACTGAAGGAACTGAGCCACTGATTGAGCCACCTGTGCTGAAGCAGGGATATCCTTAAAACCTGACCTGCACATACCCCTTGAGGTCCAGAGTTAGCCACTGCTCTAATCCATTGGCCTGCATATTATGGCTCTCTTCCCCTCCTACCCATCTGATTGGTCCTTCAGTGTTTCATATTCTCGTTCCTCTTCTCAGCTCACACTTTCTGTTGGGGTCTGATGGGGCTCTTTTTGTTTAGGTGGCTCATGAGGACTGGAGTTGGCCACCATTGGATTAGAGAGTTCAGATGAGGTGGTGGTAGGTGGGGGGGGGGTGATCAACATTGTCGAAGGCAGCAGAGAGGTCTTATAAAATAAGAAGATTTCTCCATTGGGTCATTGGCTACACTCAGGGGGCCGTTCAGTGGAGGGTTTAGAACAGAATCCAGTCTGCATATTATGAAGGAGGGAGCCGGAGGAGAGACATTCAATCATGCATACCAGTCACTTAAGTAGTTTGGGTGCAGATGGGAGTACAAAAACAAGAAAGCAGGTGAAGGGAGAGAGGGCTCATTTAGATGACAGGACCATACCTAGAAGAAGAAAGGAATATACCAGTGCTAACAAAAAAGGTCGAAGATGTGGGTCAACGTTGGAGTTATTGTGGAGAAGAGGGATCAAAAGAGATTTGACGAGATGGGGTCAGGAGGGCAGATTGTGGGAGACGGTGGATGAGAGATGGTGGTAGTATCCTTCCACAGACGCTGGTGAGAAGAGTTTGGGGAGGGAACAGACTGGAATGGTAGGTAAGATTCTAAGTCTTGATAAAGTTGAGAATAGACATTGAAGGAGACTGGACATTAGAGAGGAGCATGTTGTGTGGTGCAGTATAGCGCAGGGTTGTAGGGATAGGGTTGGAAAGATTTAATTCGCTGGTGTGCAGACACACGATAGCAGGTTCTGCTATAGCTTATCCCTAAGGAGATGAGATCAGTGAGTGGTGGTAGTAGCAGCTTAGTCTAGGGCAAATAGAAGGGGATTTGTATTTGAGCAGGAGAATGCCGGGCCAGAAGTAGGGATTGAAAGAGGCAGAATGGTTCATATGTGCGTGAGGAGATTAATACTGGTGTAACTAGGAGCAGGGATGTCAGATAAGAGGAAGAGGGGGAACCATGCAACAAAATTATGAATGAATTTGGGAAGTTGGACCAGGGGAAGCAATAGATCACAGCAATACAGTATGGAGAGATTGAAATGAAGTGTGTGTGTGTGTGTGTGTGTGTGTGTGTGTGTGTGTGTGTGTGTGTGTGTGTGTGTGTGTGTGTGTGTGTGTGTGTGTGTGTGTGTGTGTGTGTGTGTGTGTGTGTGTGTGTGTGTGTGTGTGTGTGTGTGTGTGTCAGTATTATGAGAATCTCCAACATGGATGCCTTCTGAATTTCCCTGCCTATGTCTTGTCTTGCTTGCCTTAGACCCCTGCTTGCCGCTGGACTACCTCACCAATACCATTCTGCCTCATTCCATCCCTAACCCCGGAACAGTGACCACGGCCACCCGGCCTCTCTCATGCCCTGACCCGGAACAGTGACCCCGGCCATCAGGCCTCTCTCATGCCCTGACCCCGGAACAGTGACCATGGCCACCTGGCCTCTCTCATGCCCTGACCCTGGAACAGTGACCCCGGCCACCCGGCCTCTCTCATGCCTTGACCCTGGAACAGTGACCACGGCCACCCGGCCTCTCTCATGCCTTGACCCCGGAACCGAACCCTACTAATCTATTGCTTCAGGATTCAGATCCAAGGTACGAGTCGGTCTCTACACTGCACCTCTGTCTAGCGGGTCTGTCTCCTGGACAGTACATAGCAACATACGGGACCGTAACAAGTATTATGTGAGTTTGTATGTGTGACAGAGTGAAGTCAACTCCTATCAGTTACGCCTGGGAGACATATGTCTGAGTGCTTCATCCAGCACTCATAAGGGTTAACTCAGGGGGAAGTCAGGAAGTAAGCTGACACCTGAGAGCCAGAAAGGTAGAAAAGGATCTTGTTACCAGCAGTAGCTGGCTCTCTCAGACAAGAGCACATGGATAGATGTGTTGCTAGCCAGAAGGATACAACACTACTTACTGCAGCCAAAGTAAGATTTGTTTCATTTTTTTTCATGACTGCTTAAAAGACTCTGAAGGTTTGGTTATGGTTTAGCCAGCCAGCCTGCTAGATAGGTCTACTGTGTTAGTCAGTTTTTCTCCCATCATGGAGCAGAATTTATTTTGTTAAAGGGACAGTGTACCTGCATGTTATGTTGCTGTGGAGAAATAAAGCCACTGAACGTTTTCATTTATCCTGAAACTACACGTGTGGACTGTTCCCTGACCTCAGCTACAGGCCGTCCTGCCACAAGTGGTGTCAGAAGTGGGATGTTGGACGGGCCCTGTATCTGAAGGGCCACACACACACACAGACGGAAAAAATAAAAAAATGGAGAAAATTTTTTCTCAGTTCCTTGAGCAACAGCTCCAGCTAGCAGAGAAGCAAGCTGAGCGACAAGCCCAGCAAGATGAGCAACAGGCCCGGCGAGAGGAAAAGCTACTCCAATTGCTGGCCGAAGGCCCAGCCCCAGGCAGACCAGGGATTCCAAATAATCCACCGGTGAGGCTGCATAAAATGAAGCCAAACGAAGACCCAGAGGCATTTCTCCTCAGTTTTGAAAGGGTAGCCACGGCCCATGGCTGGACAGTTGATCGCTGGGTAACGACTCTGGCTCCACTCCTCATAGGGGAAGCTCAGGCAGCATACCAGGCTCTTCCAGCAGACGAGGCCATGGACTATCACCAACTAAAGGCTGCTATTCTGGATCGCCTAGTCCTCACTCCAGAGACCTACCGACAGCGGTTCCGGACAGTCAAATATACAAACAGAGACAGACCCCGAGTCGTAGCCCACCGCTTAGTAGACTTATGTTCCAGGTGGATACAACCGGAAAAACATGACAAGGCAGAGATCCTTGAACAGTTTGTGCTCGAGCAGTTCATACAGATACTGCCCCCCTCCTCCCGCTCCTGGGTAAAAAGACACGCTGCATATTCCCTGGATTCAGCGGTCCGCTTGGTGGAAAACTTCCTGGGCGACGACACCCAACAGGATAGCTGGGAACGGCCGGTGCAAACACCAGTTGCTTCCAGTGATGCTAGAGGCAGGAGAGCAGACAATCGAGGGGGCTACAACCCGCCAGCTCGGGAGATCCAGTCAACCCGATCGGAAGACCCTTTCCCATCTCGGAAGGTTCCTGGTACAAACTCCCGCATACGCCCATCCTGGGTCCGAGGCCACTGGATCACTCAAGGGAGGCCGCCACCCACAGTATTCCCCGAGAACCTGGACTCCTGTCACCCACCCGGTGGAGAGGATAACCCCACCAATCAGAAGGGAGGACCCCATCCAACAGCGGAGAGGTCCAAACACCGAGCCCCATCGAGAGCTTCCGCTGACGACCGAGGTTGCGGATTCAGGAGATGATGAGATGGACTGTTCATATGGCAGAACCACTGCCACAGCTTGTCTCCGAGGGGACCACAATCCGTGGTTAGTCCCGGCATCTCTGGAGGGGACAAAGGTAAACGCCATGCTGGACTCAGGCTCTGGAAAAACCCTGATCCTAGAGGGCCTAATTCCAAGCAATAGACTATCTTATGACTCTCCTTGGAATATCGAGTGTATCCATGGGGATACAAAGAGATACCCGACGGCGAACGTTCTACTGCGTATCCAGGATCAAGAGGCTAGCCTACTAGTGGGAGTTGCTCCCTGGCTACCTGCTCCTGTTTTACTTGGCCGAGACTGGCCCTACCTCGAAACATTGTTGGCCCCTACTCCTACGGAGCCTACTTCTCTGGTACCGGAGAAGCCCGGAGACTTGTTCCCTTTTTCCCCGTAGACACCATGTCCCAAAGACATGTAAACAGAGACGTGCGGAAAAAGAGGACTGGTTAAGAAAGGCTGGGACTCTTTTTAACATTAGTCAGCCCAAAGGACTGCAGGTCATGGCCGGGGATGACCAGGGTGGGGAACAGATAGACACGGGAATTTTGCCAGACCTGGATCTTCCTGACTTCCGTCAGAGGCAGAGGGAGGACCCAGCTCTGGCTAGACAATATGAGAAGGTGGTACAGGTCAACAACAAGATAATGGATGAACAGGGTGTAAAAGTGTTTCCACATTTTGAACTGTTGAATGACATTCTATATCGTGTGAATAAGGTTACACAAACAGGGGAGGTCATTCGACAGATGCTAGTCCCTAAAGGGTTGATTAAAACGGTGTTCACCCTTGCCCATATTCTCCCATGGGGTGGTCATTTGGGCAGAGATAAAACCACGGACCGCATCTCGTCCCGGTTTTATTGGCCAGGCATACATGGTGACATCATGAAACTATGTGAGACATGTACTGAATGCCAGTTAACTAGCCAAAAAGGACAGAAGCCAGCTCCCTTGGTTCCTCTGCCCTTGGTAGCTGTCCCATTCGAGAGAATTGGGGTAGATCTGGTCGGACCTTTAGAACCCTCTGCGAAGGGACATAAATTTATACTCGTTGTGGTAGATTATGCCACCAGATATCCTGAGGCCTTCCCTCTGAGATCAGCCACTGCTAAACAGGTTGCTCATAGGCTGTTCGAACTGTTTTCTAGGGTAGGACTTCCCCAAGTAATGTTAACTGACCAGGGAACAAATTTCATGGCAAAGTTAATGCAGGATGTCCTGAAGTTATTGGAGGTAAAATCCGTCCGGACCTCGGTCTACCATCCTCAGACTGATGGATTGGTAGAGAGGTTTAACCGTACTTTAAAATCTATGCTTAGGAAGTTTGTGGACACTGAAAAGCGAGCTTGGGATGAACTTCTCCCTTTCCTGTTGTTTGCGGTACGAGAAGTTCCCCAATCATCCACAGGCTTCTCCCCGTTTGAGCTCCTATATGGACGCCAACCTCGGGGTATTCTCGACCTACTGAAGGAATCCTGGGAGGAGGAGCCCTCCCCCTCCAAGAATACCCTTCAGTATGTCATAGATCTTAGAAACCGCCTAGACATGATAGGTCGGTTTGCGAAGGAAAACCTCAAATCTGCTCAAGAACGTCAAGAGAGGCAGTACAACCAAAATGCTCGCTTGAGGGTCTTCCAACCTGGGGACCAAGTGATGCTACTACTACCGACATCAGAGAGTAAACTCCTTGCGAAGTGGCAGGGTCCTTTCCAAGTTCTCCGCCGCACCGGGGAGGTGAACTATGAGATCTCTCAACCAGGGTCCAGGAAGGGTAAACAAATCTACCACGTGAACCTCCTGAAACCTTGGAAAACGATGAGATCGCTGTTCATTCACCCTCGGGAAGGAGAGACGGATTTGGGTCCAAAGCTTCCAAAGGGTAGTACGTACACTGACCATCAGGTTCCCATGGGAGAGCACTTAACAACGGAACAAAGGTCAGACCTACTTGATGTATGTGACCAGTTCTCAGATGTTTTTTCTGAGCTGCCAGGGCAGACTGATTTAGTGTCCCATAGGATTGAGACAGAACCTGGCGTAAAAGTACGGTCCCGTGCCTATAGATTGCCAGAGGGCCGAAAAGACCTGGTAGAGAGGGAGATAATAGACATGTTGGAATTGGGCGTGATCGAGGAGTCCCACAGCGAATGGTGTAGCCCTATCGTGTTGGTCCCTAAACCAGATGGGAAGGTGAGGTTTTGCGTAGATCTGCGAAAGGTAAATGCTGTATCCAGATTTGATGCATATCCAATGCCTAGGGTGGATGAATTGCTTGATTCGCTTGGTAAAGCAGAGTATATCTCCACCCTAGATCTCACGAAAGGATATTGGCAGATACCTCTAGCGGAAGAATCCAAATGCAAAACTGCCTTCGCCTCCCCTCTCGGTTTATACCAATTCGTCACTATGCCATTTGGGTTACATGGGGCTCCAGCCACGTTCCAAAGGTTAATGGACAAGGAACTACGACCCCATAGGGCATATGCCGCTGCCTACTTGGATGACATTGTCATCTGTAGCAGACACTGGCAGTCTCATATAAAAAGGTTAAGGGCAGTCCTAACGTCCTTAAGAGAAGCAGGGCTCACTGCAAATCCAAAAAAATGTGCCCTGGGTAAATCCACTACAAAGTACTTGGGCTATGCCGTTGGGGGAGGGATAGTAAGGCCACTAGCTAGCAAGGTGGCCGCCATAAAGGAAGTCCCCACCCCACAGACAAAGACACATGTCCGCTCCCTTTTGGGGTTAGCAGGGTATTACCGGCGGTTTATCTCCAATTTTTCAGAAATTTCTGCACCCCTAACAGATCTGACAAAAAAGAGTGCCCCAACCCAAGTTAAATGGTCTTGGGAGTGCCAAGACGCCTTTGACATGCTAAAAAAGTGCCTGTCAGAGGGCCTCGCTCTTCGGAGCCCAGATTTTAAAGAGCCCTTCATCATCCAGACGGATGCCTCAGAGGTAGGACTGGGAGCAGTGCTGTCTCAGCAATTTGATGGTGTTGAACACCCCATACTGTTCATCAGCTGGAAGCTGTTCCCAAGGGAAGTGAGGTATTCCGTTATTGAGAAGGAGTGCCTCGCTGTAAAATGGGCAATTGAGGCCTTGAGACATTATGTCGCCGGAGTACACTTCACCCTGGTCAGTGACCATGCGCCCTTGAAGTGGTTAAACACCATGAAGGACACAAATCCAAGGTTGACCAGGTGGTATATTGCCCTCCAACCCTTCTCGTTTGATATTCAGCATAGACCTGGAAAGGACCATGGAAATGCTGATTTTTTGTCAAGGGAAAGAGTGGAGGGTCGGGCTTCAGCCGTGTGGGACACCAGCCACACACAAACAGGGGAGGTATGTGACAGAGTGAAGTCAACTCCTATCAGTTACGCCTGGGAGACATATGTCTGAGTGCTTCATCCAGCACTCATAAGGGTTAACTCAGGGGGAAGTCAGGAAGTAAGCTGACACCTGAGAGCCAGAAAGGTAGAAAAGGATCTTGTTACCAGCAGTAGTTGGCTCTCTCAGACAAGAGCACATAGATAGATGTGTTGCTAGCCAGAAGGATACAACACTACTTACTGCAGCCAAAGTAAGATTTGTTTCATTTGTTTTCATGACTGCTTAAAAGACTGAAGGTTTGGTTATGGTTGAGCCAGCCAGCCTGCTAGATAGGTCTGCTGTGTTAGTCAGTTTTTCTCCCATCATGGAGCAGAATTTATTTTGTTAAAGGGACAGTGTACCCGCATGTTATGTTGCTGTGGAGAAATAAAGCCACTGAACGTTTTCATTTATCCTGAAACTACACGTGTGGACTGTTCCCTGACCTCGGCTACAGGCCGTCCTGCCACAGTATGGAATGAGGTTAATGTGTGACTGTATATATGTGTGTGTGTACTGAGCTATAATAAGCCCCTTCCTGTTATCTGCTGAGTGTGTGTGTGTATGTGTGTGTGTGTGTATATATATATATATATATATATATATATATATATATATATATACATACATACATACATACATACACACACTGTATATGTGTGTGTGTGTGTATATGTATAATATTACCTGCTGGGTGTAATCGCTGTTAAATATATTCTTCACATCAACATCGCTCCCATCCTCAGTGCAGTCACTATACTGCCCTCCCAAGCGACTGACTGTCTCCTGTGGGCAGCACACAAGCAATCACAGGCAACTCAATAATCAGAATGATAATGTATTCTTAAGTAGCACCAATAACCAATACCAAGATAATACTTACAATTCTTAGGTGCTCAGCCTCAGACCAATCAGTAATCCATCTCCAGCTGCTTTAAGACACACTCACTTTATGATCACAGTCAGCTCACTCACAACTGGCACACACAATTCCCTAAAACACAAGCACACACAGGCTTCACTCACACACATACACACTTTCCACCCATATCGCACACGCATGCCTTTCTCTCCCAAACATCGCTGGCACAAATAATATACACATCGTATACAAAACTCATACAACCATTTCTCTCTCACAAACACACCCCACTGCCATATCCTCGCTTACACAAAATACATCCTTGACACACACTTCTCAAATGCATATTTCAAACACCTAACATATACCCTCACACATATACATACAGCCCTCTCACACACAGCAAACACAAACAAGATGCACACGTGAAATACCTTGCACACGTGAAATACCTTACACACACATCACACAAACATACCAAGCACACAGGGGCCTATTCTCGTAGCGCCGAAGTGTGTCAATTCGGTCCCAAGAGCCCTGTCCGATCGGACAAGCTTACTTTGCTATTCTGTAAGCCTTTCTCACAAGTCCAATCTGTGTCTAAAAGGCTTTTTTTAGAAGCGGTTTCACTCCGGCTCTGCCAATCCCATCGGTTTGTCCAAAGCGCCTCCAACTCGCATTTTTTTTTTTTACTAAAACTGCTATTCTCGTGGGTCCGTTATGAACTGCGTCTAAAAACTCACATTTCGTTCACACCACCACAAGGGGGGCGAGATCGGTATTGCGAGCTACTGTACATCCCGAGCCTGAAATATGGCTCAGAAAACAAAACGCATAAGTCAGACTGGGGATGGAGTCGGCACCACCTCAGGTTATTCTACTTCAAAAGCAAATCCGCCGTTTTGTCTGTTAAACCAGGCGGTTTGTCACTTTTTATAGAAGCGGTTTAGATGTAATTTAGAGAGTAGGCCCCACGCACTTGAACACACCTCCAACATACCTTGCACGCACAACGTTCGAATAGATACCTCAAACAGCTCATGCACACGCACAGACGCACCTCAAGCACGCACACACCTTCTTCATGCTGATGGAGGTCTCCACTCCCGGCTGAATATTGAACCCTCGGTCGTCCATGAAAGCTGGTTCATTTTGTCCGTGCACAAGAATACGAGCGCCAGCCACGGAGGAGAGTAACGGGATGTAATCGTGCTGCTCCGTGTGAAGGACGAGAGTGAGACCTGAAAGGGAGCGAGTCAGAGAGAGACAACCAGAGACGTGGTGAGAAAGGTTAGAGACAGGGAGTTTGGGGATATGACAGAGAAACGGGGGAGAGGGGGGTAATATGAGAAAGGAGGGAGAGGGGGGTAATATGAGAAAGAAAGGGGGGTGATATAAGAGAAAGGAGGGAGAGGGGGGTAATATGAGAAAGGAGGGAGAGGGGGGTAATATGAGAAAGAAAGGGGGGTGAGATAAGAGAAAGGAGGGAGAGGGGGGTAATATGAGAAAGGAGGGAGAGGGGGGTAATATGAGAAAGAAAGGGGGGTGATATAAGAGAAAGGAGGGAGAGGGGGGTAATATGAGAGAAAGGAGGGAGAGGGGGTAGTATGAGAAAGAAAGGAGGGAGAAGGGGGTGATGTAAGAGAGAAAGGAGGGAGAGGGGGGTAATATGAGAAAGAAAGGAGGGAGAAGGGGGTGATGTAAGAGAAAGGAGGGAGATGGGAGGTTATATGAGAAAGGAGGGATAGGAGGATAGGAGAGAAAAAGAAGGGAAAGGGGGGATGAGAAACAAGGAAGAGAGGAATATAAGGAGGGGGAGGAGGATATGAGAATGTGGAGGGAGAGGAATATATGCAAAGGAGAAGGGAAAGGCGATATGAGAGAGAAAGGGGGATATAAGACAGAGGAGGGAAAGGGAGATATGCCAGAATACATCACAGGTTTCAACAAGGTGCATGGTGGAGGTATTCCCCATAGAAAGGGAAGTGCAAGAACAGGGGTCTGCAAACTTTCAAGGAAGAAGAGCCATTTGCAAAAAAAATCTTTGGACAAAATATTTTGAGAGATGCATGAATATGATTACACCCCCACAAACACATACATGATACTACTTATACTGTGCAACACACACACACACACACACACACACACACACACACACACACACACACACACACACACACACACACACACACTAATAAATATATATATATATATATATATATATATAGTGGGGTGGAGGGGAGAGAGTAAATAAATACACAGGACCAAGCATATTTGATTTATTTAGCTTTTTTTGACGAAAGGTGGAAATGACAATTTACTTCAACTGTTTTGCACAGAATAACAATGAAAAAAATAAATAAAATGACTTACTGTATTGTGAGAGGCATTTTCTTACCCCACATATTTTTTCCTTTCCCTAATACTGATTGAAGTAAGTTTGGTGTATATTAATGTATGTACATAATGTCTGTAATATACACCAAACTTACTTCAATCAGTATTAGGGAAAGGAAAAAACATGTGGGGTAACAAAATGCCTCTCACAATAATAAGTCATTTAATTTATTTTTTTCATAATTATTCTGTGCAAAACAGTTGAAGTAAATTGTCATTTCCACCTTTCGGCAAAAAAAAGCGAAATAAATCAAAATATGCTTGGTCCTCTGTATTTATTTACTCTCTCCCCTCCTCCCTACTCTCTCACTCAATACCCCCACACACTCAATTCTTCCCCCTCCTCCCACTCACTCAACTCCACCCCACATACACAATTCCCCCTCCCATACTCAATACCCCCCTCTCAACATTCAATAACCCCCACCCCACACTTAATAAGCCCCTCTCCCCGAATACACACACAATAACCATCCTCAAAATGCTTAGTCTCCGGCGGGGATGTTTTTCAGGCTACAAATCGAAGCCGGTTGCTTTGCTATTACAAACAAAGCATCTCTGAAAAGCCCGTCCGTGCTCTTTCGGCTCTGACTCAAGGGGAACGCACAATCTGATTGGACGACGGCTTCTTATAGTATTCTCTGCTTCATTCACAAAATAGGAGCAGACCGGACAGCCAATCAGTAC
The DNA here is from genome assembly GCF_040206685.1 of Ascaphus truei. Taxonomy (NCBI): domain Eukaryota; kingdom Metazoa; phylum Chordata; class Amphibia; order Anura; family Ascaphidae; genus Ascaphus; species Ascaphus truei. The sequence continues at coordinate 74,383,740 of NC_134490.1, read as the reverse complement.
GTGGGAACTTTCCTAAGCAGCCAATTGGAGCCGAGCCAGCTAGAAAAGCCGGGTCAGCGGGAAAATCAAAACAGCTAAGGGGCATGTGTAAGACTTCCACATACCCCCCCCAGCCATCCAAATGCCACCTGCTGGGCAGGCTCTACCAGGTCTGGCAGAACAAGTGACATCCCGGAGAACTGACATTGATCTCCGGACCTAGTACTCCACCTTTCCCCGCTGACCAAATGCTGTTCACACCTCTGAGCATCCTCTGGCTGTTTTGACTCCGATGTCCAGCAAACTTACCGGCGTCTATGGGTTTGCACGGGCTGCCTGTTTGGACATGGGTACCGAATATAAAAACATATTACAATACATTAAAGTATATTGTAATGCACTCTGAGTTTTGGGGGACGGAACAGAAAAGGAAAATGTTTGTCTCTTTATTTCTGCCTTATTCCCCCACACACTTTCCCTGTGACTCAGTTTGCAGAGCCCCTCCAACCTTATATACGGGTGGGGCTCCCGCAAACCATATACTGATTGTGGGTCACCTTGTCACTAGCTGGGGTACCCCCCTTAACCTAGGGATTCCCTCAGCTACAGGAATACATATTTATCCCTGTGCCTCATTCTCCTTTCTGGGCTGTGCTGAAGCAGGGTACCCTAGTGGTGAGTCGCGCTTACGTTTTCAAGGGGAGGTATTGCTGGAATAATGTGCCTACATGTATCCGAGAATCGGGCATGATTGGGTAACTCCGGACCCCAACCTCCTAGGCACATTCTGCCAATGGTTCCTCCGCAAAACCCCCCTTGAAACTCATACACTAGCAATCCCTGCTCGCTGGCATGCCCGGAAAGGGAAAAACACAAAAAATGCTTTTATTACACAAAGTACAATGTGATCATACAATGTTACTGGGTCGAAGAGCTAACTATCTGGGACCCTTATACATGGAGCAGGGGTAACCAAAACGGGCTTGACCTTTATTATAGACTGGTTACCCCCTCCCGTCACAAACACACAATAACTCCCCTTCCCCAATACACACATACAATAACTCCCCCTCCCCTACAGACACTCAATAACCCCCCCCCAATACACACACAATAACCCCCCATTCTTCAATACACACAATAACCCCCCCCCCCATCCCCCAATACACACACTCCTTACCTTGGGGGTGGCCTCCAGTGCTTCGCCAATCCCGCTGGCAAGTGTGTCAACTTCCGTCGCTGACCAGCGCACACGCGGGGGTGGAGCTTCCACTTAAGGCCGCCAGGGGAGAGCTAGGGCCCAGCAGCCAACAGAGGCCCGGACATTTGTCCCAGCTCTCTCCCGGTCGGCGGCCTTGCGTGGAAGTACCAGCCCGGGCCCTGAACTGAGCCACCAGTAGTGGCTGAAAGAGCCCAATGTGACTCGGGAGCCACAGGTTGCCGACCCCTGTGCTAGAACAAGAGGTCTTTGAAGCTGGAGGGTGGGAGGCAGCGGGAAATGTTAGGAAATTCGTCTTCACTGAAAGGGTGGTGGGATTTGCAGAAGAGCCTCCCAACAGAGGTGGTACAAGCTAGTAGAGTACAAGAATGAATAGCTGATTGGTATATGCACAAGAGGACTGGGGGACCCCCACCAGAAGCACTGGTTACCCGGCGGAGGTGGAAGGACACCTGTTGGTGTCACTGAGCAGTCGCGATCTCTGAAGCAATTAATTTTATGTGCAACTTTCCTAGACTTGCTGGTGAATGGCAGATAGATGCTGGCACTGACTTGCAAGGAAAATCATGCCTCACTCAGGCACTGCGTGACTCCAGGGCTCACAAGCACTCACTCTGAACCCCTTCAGCCCCATAGGCGGACGCATGATGGGGTTCCACAAGAGCTGCTCCCCTCTGCACATAACCAGCGTGCTAAGGGTTAATCCCTGCGTTTGCTTACTGTGGTGTTTCGTCCGCCCCACCCTATGGAAAGCTAATACCCTGGAGGACAAAGGGGCTGTGAAATCACAGCTGCATTCATTCTGAACCCCTTCAGTCTACATCTGCGTCGCCCCGATGGGCAGCAGAAGGGCAGCCAAAGGGTGTGAGCCGTTTTCTGGTGTTCGCTGAAGTTTGTTGGTGTTAAAATTGCGGTATTTCAACCTGAAACTCTCCAGCCCTTTTACCCCCTGCACCCAATTTTCCAACACTATCTGTCCATGAGATGTCTGTGAATTGACTGTATAACTCTATTCTTTTAATGTAACCATACATTGTTATAACTCTGTGCCCAGGACATACTTGAAAACGAGAGGTAACTCTCACTGTATTACTTCCTGGCAAAACATTTGTATAAATAAATAAAACTCAGACATACATAGGTTATGTACTCATACACACATAGCCCACACACTCAACTTATTCACTTACTGTCAGGGAGTATACAAGAGGGTTAAAAACGCTCTCACTTTAGCAGTCCAAAAGAACCACACGCCAGCTTGTAGGTGTGTTAGCTGACTGGAAAGAGGAGGGTTAAAAGGCAGACAGCAGATTCCTTCCTGTCTCTCAATCTGTGAGGGAACAGGTTGTAGAGAGCCTGTCAGAGGGAGAGTCTGAACTCCCTTTGGGGATACCGGCGATTAAGGACTGTCCTGTTATTTTGCAGACTGATGCTGTTTACTTTAAAGACAATATTCTGTTTTGTTTTTTGAGCATGTTCTTGAATAGCGCTGCTAGTTATACGCAGTGCTTTACAGAGACATTTTGCAGGCACAGGTCCCTGCTCCATGGAGCTTTCAATCTATGTTTTTGGTGCCTGAGGCACAGGGAAATAAAGTGACTTGCCCAAGGGCACAAGGAGCCGACAACAGGAATTGAACCAGGTTCCCCTGATTCAAACTCAGTGCCAGTCAGTGTCTTTACTCACTGAGCCGCTCCTTCTCCTCTTCTATTACCTGATAACTGCAACCTGCAACCCCTGACTCTGGGAATACAGGACTTTCATTACAAGAAAGTGGTGTGTGAACTCCTTCCTGACCATACCTACACGGCCGCTCCATCTTACTTACACATAGGTAAGGCATACAAATACCAAGATCACATACTCATACACATTTCACTCGCACTCGTATACCTCACTCACAAACAGCTCACTAACCATTTTTGATCCCTGGCATAGAGGAGCTCCACATGTTGGCGGGAGAGCCCACATTTTGTTTGAACATGTAGCAATTCCCATAGATCGCATGGTGGAAATGTGAGTAATTCCTGTTGAGACAATACAGGTTCAATTTGCCAACCATTGTCAACCGACATCTAATTTACCCTTCCCCTCTCAACCCTCCTCTCCAGCCCCATTATGTCCCCTTCCTTCTCCATATTGACCTGTACTTCCATCTGTCTTTATTTCCTTCATGCTTTCTTTTAGCCTTCCTTCTAACTCAAGCCCGTCACACTCAGAATAGGTTGGGGGCCAATTCTTAAATCTGACTGCAAGACTCGGGCCGCATCATCAGAGGGATGGAAAGTAAAAAAGAAAGTAGCCCAGGTCTAACTGACTCACATAGTCACTATAACCCCCACCTCTCTCTCTCCCCCTCTCACCCCCACCTTTCTCTCTCCCTCCTTCGCTGCCAAACTCCGGGCCGCATATCTCTGCTTTTTGGGTCATGTGTTTGACCGGCCTGTTCTAATGTTTCTTCTCCCCTACAACTAGATGTGGGCGAAGCAGTCCAAATTAGTTATCTGGAATTCCGCAGATTGTTTTGACCAAATCCATCGTCCTACCCACCATCACCACGAAAGAGAGTCTGACTAATGGCTATGCAAAGTACATTGAAATTAGTCCCATCCCACACTTCATAAAAGGATTTCTATAGCAACTATATTGAGTTGATAACCCTAAGGCCGTGGTTATACAGGAAAACGCGCGCGGCGCTGTGTGTACCGACCCGCCTAAAAAAACAACATAATAAAAACCAATAGCAGCACACATACCCGTTGCGGCGTGTGCGATTCGTGGATCTGCAGGGTAGCTGACTCCTGCACGATCTGCACATTTGTTCTTAGCTGGCGACGGCCGCATCATGTGAGCGGTTCTAGCCAATGAGGGCGAATCGCTCACGGTCACACCTCCACCACGACTCTTTGCCTCCTCTCCACCATCTCCCTAGTATAATCACTATGCTGCTCGGCAGCAGCGCTGGGTGACGTCACAGAATAGCGCTGCTGCCTTGCAGCATTTGGTATAATTGAGCCCAAGGCACCAAGCTAATAACTGGTATGGTGTCACACCCAACAGCACTAGAAGCCACAACCACTGCTTTTCTAGGCCGTAGCTCTAGCAGTGTGAGCTAAACCAGCTGCTGGGTAGCATCACTGTCACATACGTTTTAGGTGCTTTCTTCTCACACATGTAGTTAATCTAACTATTAGCGTATCTCATAGTTATCTCTGGTATGTTCCACAAGGAACATTAAACTGTCAATCAGGAAGAGGACGTGGTTTGCTTTCAAAGGAAGCCAGAGGAGGGAGCTACTACAATTACAAGTACAAGAACAAGAACTAATTTTGGTACTACATGACGGATATGCACAAAGGTGGCTAAGGAATAACAGAACATGGACAAAAACAGTCCCTGAGCCATCTGCCACAGTGTCAGACACATACTGAATTAAAATACTTTAAAAAATAAATACAACTCTACAAACTGCAGGAAGGGATTCCGCTGACTTCCCAAGTTTAAGGTACCTTATGAGGAATGGGGTATCGTGTCAGACCCAACAGGATCAGAAGTTGAAACCACACAACCTCTGTTATCTAGGACAACAGCTTTAGCAGCTGCGGCCAAGAAAAACAGTGGTTGTGGGTTCTAATTTGGGTAACCAGACGTCCTGGCCGCTCATGCACGATTGGTGCTTGCACCTGCCATTCGCCCAGGCGGAGTTGGCGCTTGTCATTCACACATGCGTGGTCGGCGCTCACCATTAGCGCATGTGCGACATTTATCCCGGTCACCCAATATGGTCACCCTAGTTCTAGTCCTGTTGGGTCTGACACCATTCCAGTCATTAGGTTGGTGCCTTAGGTTTATCAACTCTAAATAGTTTGTATGGAAATCCTTTTAGAAAGTGTTGGATGGGACTCATGCTAATTGCTATGCAAATTAGATTTAAATATCTCCCAGCCGGGTACCTCAGTTGTGCTCCTTTGTCAGCACAGGTATCTCTCCCTAGTTTGTTTGAGGGGATATATATATATACACATCTGTAGACACTATTAAATTGAAAGTCTCTCCTCAGATTAATCCGATTGCAGATTTTTAACAATCCGACAACGCATTTTGTAAGGATCGCTGTTTTTGAAGAAAAATAAATCCAAAATGGCAGATTGGCCTTTTTGAGACTGATCCGCGGCCCAAAGGAACCGAACGATCCAAAAAAATAAATTCGCCCACCTCTACCCACGAGTCTTACTACTTCTCTACTCTTTCCCCACTCTTCTATACGTATCCTCTTTCTTTCTCCCTTCCATCAAATCTCGCTCCCACTCACTCTCATGCACTTCTCTCCCCATCCCCTCTCTCCTTTCCTTTCACCCACTCACGTCTTGATACAGGAATCCTCATTAAATCTGCACGCCAAGATGAAGTTCTCGAGATTTTGTTCATTGATGGCCCCATTCTGGGGGACCCGGGCCAGGATATTTATGTAATGAAACCGGTACCATTCGCGGATTGCGTCTACGCCTGAGGAATAGGTCTGGTAGAAGCAGTCTCCCCCGGTCTCATTACACTGTCAGGAGAAGAGAGAGGATTGTTTTTTTTGGGAAGGAGGCCCAGGATCCCCAATCTTCATCTGCACCTCTCAACCCATCTGGGGATCTCTGTGGAATGTCTCCAAGTTGTGTGAGGTCTCTGGGAAATGTCTCAAAGTCCTGGGAGGTCTCTGGGGAATGTCTCAAAGTCCTGGGAGGTCTCTGGGGAATGTCTCAAAGTCCTGGGAGGTCTTTGAGTAGTCTCTACAAGTCATGGAAGGTCTCTGGGGAGTTTCTACAAGTCTTAGGAGGTTTCTTGGTTTTAATGAAGTCACGTGGTCAGTGGCTGCATGTGTGCGGGTCTCTGACTCTTGAAGTGTCTGAGTTTTTTGGGATTCCCATGTTAGTGGGAGGCGGATGCTGTGAGTGTCTGGTGGTCTCTCTTTGGTAGCACATTGGGTGGTATCTGTGAGTCTTAGGATTTCTGGAGAAATGTATAGAGATAACCAAGCTTTGGAAAAGACCTAGGCTCTATTTTGGGGCATGAACTGAGGTTCTCACCAATTTGAAGCCGATGTTCCTGTCCGTGCGTTTGACCTGCATCTCCTCCTCCTCCCTCACCCCTGTCCTAGAGCTCCGTCTCTCCCTGTGGGACCCTTCTCCAAGATACACCCTCTCGAGAGGGAAGGGAAGCGGGGGCCCTGATCGCCGCTCCCTCCTGCTGTTGGGGACCCTTCCCTGTACCCCAGTCACATTGTATTTATAGAGGTCAAATAAAGTTTGCTCGGTCACTCTGTCCAGTTCCTCCAGATCTCCCACAATTGAGCTGTACCTGAGAAAGGAGACAGTGTTTAATTACTGCATGAGCAATTTAGTTTTATCGTCTGACTTTATAACATTTGGATGCATACTTAGCTCAGATCCATGAATAAGGGGTATTGTCAGCTCACGTGTGTGCATAGGGCGTGCCTTGAATGTACATGGTATGATCTGTATGTGTAGGGTGTGTCACTTATGTATATGGTATGTGACTGTCCCATGTGTCCAGATTGTTTCTTGTATAAAAAGGGTGTCCCGTGTATAGGGCATGTCATAGTTACATAGTAGATGAGGTTGAAAAAGACATGCGTCCATCAAGTTCAACCTGTGCTAAATTTAGACAACAGATACTTCATCCTATATCCGTACTTACTTACTGATGCAGAGGTAAGTAAACAAAAATCCCCAGAGTCATATCATCCAATGATATCTCATAAGGGAAAATAAATTCCTTCCTGACTCCAAGAATTGGCAATCGGATTAATCCCTGGAAACATCTTCCATGTCCAATATGTAGAAGGTGTGCCCCATATTTACAGGTTGTGCCCCATATAGGGTGTGTTCTGTGCTTACCTGTACGGGTTTAGGGTGCACACAGTAACAGCTGGGAAGGGGAGCCTGTCAGAGTTGACGTTAAGGTTAATGCTGACCGGATAACTGAAGTACTGTCCAAATAGGAGGCCAAACTGCCAATACATGACCCCAAAGGTTCCCAGGAACAGGACTACCCAGAAGGCCGTCTTCATGCGGTTATGTTGACTGCACACCATTCGGATTGCACCATGGATGGTGGTGTTGTTACAGAAGAAATCAAAGAGCTCTCGATATGAGGAGTAAAACTCAATGAGACCCTCCTTGTGTGACTTCTCCTCCTCAGGCATCCTGACAGGAAGCATACAAATAAATATATTTACACTTACAGTATGTATATATTACCTACGGTACCTACATACTTTCTCATGATATATACAAATACAAGGGACACCAGTGATATAGATAGATAGATGTCCTGTTTTCTCCTATACAGATAGAATAGGTCACTGTAAACCAGTAACTGGGCAGACAAGAAACTCTGTTAATTAATGCTATTCATTAAGAATATGATGTCATCTCATTCTCATTACAGTGACGTAAAGACACAAAGCCTGTTATTGTTCTATTTATAAAGATAATACAGGACATTAAAGCTTATGTTACTCTTCTATAGATGAGAACATATACACCCTGTACTCAATTTTATAAACACACAGTCACACACAAGAAATCACATACAAGCAATCACACACATGTACAAACAGACACATATGCACAGTGTCCTGAATCACTACACCTTGCTCACCTCTGTTCACCGCTTCCCTCCCTTCACCAGTGGTGACTGATCGGTCAGTCGCTGCCGCGGCCGGTCAGCAGCATGGAAGCTGGGGAGCGCCATTGCTGGTCGCAGCAGTGACTGATAGGTCAGTGGGGCACTCAGCACAGGCGTCAAGGGGTACATTTTAGGCTCTTGGGATTTTTCCACCCCTGTGTGCATTAGTGCATTAGTCTAACACTATATCAATGTGTCAGTGTATTCATGTTACAGTGTATTAACTCCCTCAGGATCAACAGGACTGCATCCACAGAGCACTAGTGCCTCCACAGGGGGGTGAAGTTATGTACAAAAACCGGAAACTCTTCCATTAAATGCCCAGCTCTTTTGTGACGCCTCACATATCACCAAACTGGTTGCTAAATGCCCTTCCTGCACCCATGACATGGGATTGCGAAAGACATACAAATTACATGGGGTGGACAAAAATATTAAATACTTAGAAGCCACTGAGAGGGGGAGGGTGTGTGTGTCTGTGACACATTCATACACAAGACACTCTCTCACACCTGCCACAATGTGCATTAGAGAGCAGGGGTGGGCCGAGTACAGAAGGGCTCCAACTAGCTCTGCCCCCAGCTCTCAGAGGAGGATTCCCCCCGCCCCTCTCTCTCTGAGCGGCGGTGACTTGACCTGTCAATGACCGCCACTGCTTGTCCCAGCACTCCAGATCCGACGTTTAAGTTGTTGGGGAGCACTGCGGTGATTGACAGGTTAAGTCATCACTGCACACAGCAGATGCCAGGGGGGGGGGAATTTCAGGCATCCTGGGATTTTTCCATCCTTGCAGATTACGCTGAACCAATAACGCTAACCTAAAACCACATTATCATATTTTCCAATCGGCTGCTAACGACTGCAGTGCCGGACTCTAAACTGGCTCCTAATTCCACAAATAACCATAGTACAGCGGTGACATATCATCGCCACCGCTATTTTTTGCAATTCCGTCTCAACTCTAACACAACATAGGAAGACATACTTCCGCACACACAAATAGAAGCAGATGAGCACACAAGTACAGGAAGAAAGATGTACACGTAGGAAAACAGACATATGGACACAATCACATGGATACACACGGGACCTGATTAACCTGTAACAATCAAGTGATCCCTTCAACCCCAGACAGGACTGGAGGGGACATGTTACCGCTCATAAAATCGGAAGTGGCCCCCACTCCTTCAGAAATAATGGCTTATTGGGAGTCCTGTTGCCTTTGTAAACTCATGAGTAGCTCTTCGGGGCAAAGACTCGTTTTCCTGTCTACTTTTATATGTAGGAAGAGCTTATTCCTATTGTGTCACATGTATTACTGCTGTAAAGCGCTATGTACATGGATGGCACTATACAAATAAAGGTATACATACATAGAGACCTGAGCTGCACCCCTCCCCCTCTCCAGAAGGAAAAGTTACCTACCTGGATTCCTGCTACGCTGACTTGTTCTCTTCCTCTTCTCAGCTTTTCTTTTGCAATTGTTTTTGTTCTGTATCTTTCCCTCTTTCTGTCGTCTCTATATGAATCACTCTCACTCACTGCTTCTCTCTCTCATGGTTTCTCTCCCTTCCAATCTTTGTCCGGATCTCTGGGTTCTGTATCTCAATGCGTGGATCACTATCTCTCTCTATGCATTATTCTCTTGTCTTAGAGAGTAGTCGCTTGTCATAGGGATTCTATATCTCTTGCTACCTTTGTCTGCCTTTTAAGGTCTCTTCGCAGGTCACTTTGTCTCTGGATTTATACTGACTGTTTCCCTTTTGGTGTCTCTCTCTGTCTAACTTTCTCTCCTGTGGTTCAGCTGGACCGAGCTAAGTTTGAACTGGTTTTTTTCCAGTTGAATCTGGCAGTCCCATCTCTAAGCACCTGTACCTCCCTTCTCCCTCCTCCTTCTGCTTCCTCCCTCCTCCTGCTTCTCACCTGTGGAAACATACCAGTACAGTAAACCTTAATTTGCATCACAAAAACAACCTAAAGAAAGTCTTCTGTAAACATGATAGACACATTGTGTGCAACCTGACTCTGTGTTATTATGAGTTCAGCTCAGCTTTTTTTTAAGTTTCACTTTTTGGAGATATACAGTCAGAAATGCAGTATAGACACACATGGTGTATGAGTAAGCACATATACAAACACACTGGTGTGTGTGTGTATATATATATATATTAAACAAGGACAGATGGCACTCACATAAAAATAAAAGATAGGTGCTTATCCCATAGGTATTGGATAGGTAACAGAGTTCCTTACCAGGCAGACCAGGAGATCCAGGACCACGCAGCAAGAAAAGAGACAGCACTCCTGGTAAAGTCCAAAACGATGTATTTAAAAGGCACAATCAACCGACGTTTCGGTCCTAACAACAGAACCTTTCTCAAGGGAGTGCTGAGATATATATATACACACACACACAGTTATGTGAAAAAGAAAGTACACCCTCGTTGAATTCTATTCACACATGGTTTCTCCATTTTGGCGTTATTTTTGTTAAATAAATCATGACACGGTGTAATATGTCATGTGTTGTTGTTCATCTGAGGTTGTATTTACCTAGTTTTAAGACCTGCTAAGGAACAGATGATTTTTATTATGTCCTGATATGTAAAACCATGGAATTAAGAGGGAGTACTTTCTTTTTCACACAACTAGATAGATAGATAGATAGATAGATAGATAGATAGATAGATAGATAGATAGATAGATAGATAGATAGATAGATAGATAGAACAGAATCTGAATGTTTAACAATGTTACAATGGTGTCAATGAGTGCTGCCACAATATAATGGATGTACACAACACCAGAGAATATACAAAGAAAGCAAGCTACAAAAGGCTCAAATCAGTGACAACAGATGAATGAAAAGATAACACCTGTAGGATAAAGAAACTTTGAACGTCCTTGAATGAATCCCTGGACAAGGTAAGATAAATGAGAAGGGTGCCAATATAGTGAAGTACGTTTTGTGTATCAATAAAAGCGCAAAAAATGGCTACTTACAATGTAGCAGAAATTATCGTGCATGTCAGGATAAAATCCTATCTTTTAGCTGCAACAATGGGGCTGGTGATTCGTGGAACCTCTCTCAAGATGCAGGCTGTATATACCGTGGTTGGAATTCTGTCAATAACACCGTTCACCCTCACCATCCAGATCTCGCGATCGTGGCTTTATGACGTCACAACCCGGAAATAGCACTAGTGGCCCATCAGCTTGTATGGTGTAGCACATAGTCCCAATAGCCTTAAATAAGGCTTTGCAGCAAATTGATAGGCAACAATTACAACCCATTCTCCAGGAAGATACAGGAGGAACAGGTGAACCTTCCTCTGATTTTGTACTTGAGATTATGAGGTTGTCAGTATGATGATGTCTCCTTGAATACAGACAGAAAGAGACAAGCGACAGGGTACCTTTGGTGATCATATACACCCACACCTAGAAGCCATACGAAAGATCGCCAGGGAACTACAACCCATGCTCCAGGAAGATCCAAGACTGCAACAGGTTTTCCCTTTTAACACCCTCATTATCATACCGACAACCTCATAATCTCTAGAAAATGATGGTGAGGAGTAAAGTATTCAACAGTACAACTGAATGCGGGACAAGACCATACCAGGACGCAAGATGCAAAACCTGTGCAATGCTCTACACAGCGGGCACAATACAAATACCACACAGGAATCTGGAGTACAAAATCAGGAAGGTTCACCTGTTCCTCCAGCAATGCCGGGTACCTCATCATGTGCATCAAATGTCCAGGGGGCTGCTACTACATAGGTGAAATGTGACGGGCTAAACAAGAGAATGAAACTGCATGCCATAGCATCACATGCGGAACAAGAGATAGTCCTTTCGGCGAACATTTCTCTGACTCTGGCCATAAGATGAACGATGTGAAGGTGGCCATACTCAAAGGTAATCTTAGAACACCAAAAGAGAGATGGTTGCATGAATATCAATGTATGCAACTGTTCGGGACACTTAGTGGTAGCCTAAACTGAGACCGCAGTTTCATGAGTCACTACTGACACAAGAGAACTCTCTTCCCATGAGTGCTAAAGGCCATGTCTATACATACTGCATTATATGAATGCACACACAGCTGTCTCTTCCACATACATATACACAATGTAATTCCATCCACATATACCAATAGGGACCACATAGTATCTACACACACTTATAGTAATGCAACAACCTCTTACATTTCCACACCTACCCACACCATTGGTATACACTCCCACTCCACACACACCTTTTGTAAAGTGCTGTATACACTGGGTGCTTTATAAATCTATATTTACATACACACACACACACACTCTTACATCACTAACTTTAAGGGACTATTTCACACCTCAAGTCATAAATCGCATGCTGCACAGGGGGAGGGATAGGCTTCAGTCAGATACATTCCAAGATGCACTGTTTTTAAGTTAACCTTTCTTGCTTTAATCATAGTAACACCGCTGGAAGAAGAGATCAGTGTATCTCGAAAGCTCGCACAAATAAAAGCATTTCATTAGCCACAGAACGGTATCGTCTATTCGTTTTTTATTATAGATATATATATATATGAGACTCAGAGGTTTAATGATACAAATACAGACACACGCATATAAGTATACACCTACCTAAACACAGGTAAGAATATGCACATTTATCATACAGATACACACACACACACACACACACACAAACAGCATAATTCGCTGCTGGGTGCTCATACAGAACAGCTACTGCAGTCGCCAAATACTGTATACTATGCCAAAAGAGAATGGCACACCAGTCTTCCTTGTACTAAATTATTATTTTATTGAATATATCAACGTTTCAATGTTCTGTCACACCTTCATCAGGAATTACAAACAAATGTGAGAGCAGTGATAATTATAGATGCACTACATGCCGAAACGCCTGCCAAAATGTTGCTCTCCCCACCTGGGGCCCCAGGACACATCATCAATCAGATAGGCCTCTGGCTGTTTACCTGCTATTACTATTTTGAGCTCTCCTGTGCTGCATTTTTGACCAATATCCAGTTAAGATGCAGGCACTAGTTGTTCTATCTGTGCTGGCCTCAAGCTAACAAAAGAACAAAAATAGGAGTGCATGAAATGAAACCAAGAAAAGCCGAAATTAGTACATAATCTTCATCATAAATTGATTGTTTATCATAAAAATACACATAGATAAGAAACATATAAATCAAAAATGCCTGAAATGACACTAATCAATATAAAATGGAGACAAGCCTCGTGGAGGATAGGGGTGCAAACACCCAAACACACACAGAGGGTGTCCAAGTTATTACTATCCTCCACGAGGCTTGTCTCCATTTTATATTGATTAGTGTCATTTCAGGCATTTTTGATTTATATATTTCTTATCTATGTGTATTTTTATGATAAACAATCAATTTATGATAAAGATTATGTACTAATTTCGGCTTTTCTTGGTTTCACTTCACGCGCTCCTATGTTTGTTCTTTTGTTTGCTGAGTGTGCCCCGCTGATCACGGGAGATTAGGAGCTGCGGGGTGGAACCTGATAGCCGAGGGGGAACATTTGGAGGGACAGCGCGCTCAATACCCTTTTTTCGATGCTGGCCTCCAGCTGGTGGCATCGGGCTGGCGAGTACTACATTGCCAGTTAGTGGAATTATGTTTTTCTTTAATACGGGGTTATTTTTTACCTCGTCCAGACCTTTCTGTGGCTATTTACCCGTTATGGTGGTAGCAATCTGCTCGATGGCCATTATCCATGGCCACCTGCGTACTAGGAATCTAAGGTTGGCTGACTTTGGCACAATACATGTTGCTGTATCATTAAATCACACTGTGTTGTCAGTTTGTTTACTTACAACACAATCTGTTACCCGTTCATTGCCTCTAATTACACCGTTTTGATTGCCTGTTTCTCCTACAGTACATGTGTGTTTGTACTATTGCCATATTCTGCTCTCTGTATTGTAACGTTTGGTTTATGTACAATGTAGCTGCTGTCTCAGTTCATTTCACTATTTAAAGTAGCTTTGCCTCTTGCCATTTTATTTATTTTTGCTTGTGTTTCAATGGCAATGTAACTATCTAAGCTGCCGACCGATCCGCTCTCCCGTGATCGATCAGTGAAGATCCTGCTTCCCAGGGTTCACAATATGGCCGCCTATTTTAAAAGGGGAAGTGCTGTGGCTTTCTAAATGGCTGCTAAAGAAACCCAAGGGAGCTTAATACATTAACATGCATTAAAAAGGGCATAAGGAGGGGGAGGGGGGGGGGCGGGGGATATAAAAATAACGCAGTAAATTATTATCTAATACTACACAATGGATTTTTTTTAATCATACACAGGATATTGACCGTAATGCTGCTCTCTTTCACACAGGGGCAGCAATTGCATCCATAATTAAGTTCTCTCTAGGAACCGGACCACGGCATATATCTGCTGTATAGGGGTAGTCAGTGACCAGATCTTATTTTTATAGTCTTTGGCACTTCTATATTATTTACTGTTTAATGCACTTGGGTATAGGGTTGTGTCCAGGGACGGGATCTGATTGATGATGTGTCCTGGGGCAACATTTTGGCAGGTGTTTTGGTATCTAGTACACCTTTAAGTATCACTGATTTCAAGTCCTGATGAAGGTGTGACAGAACACCGAAACGTTGATATATTCAACATAATAATATTTTAATACAATTAAGACTGGTGTGGCATTGTATACACATTTGATATATGGCATTGTATACACATTTAAATACATATAGTGTAGAAATATACACGTATAGACACCCCCAGATATGAGTATACACATATACACATACTCAGGTATGAGTATACACACACACATATGAGTATACACATAGTAACACACAGAGGTATATGCATACACACAGACAAACACAGGTATACATGTAGGAGTATAAACATATAGACACACACAGGTATGAATATGCACATATAGACACACAGGTATGAATACACACAAACAAATATATATATATAGTTAGGTCCGGAAACAATTGGACACTGACACAATTTTCATTATTTTGGCTCTGTACGCCACCACAATGGATTTGAAATGAAACAACCGAGATGCAATAGAAGTGCAGACTTTCAGCTTTAAGTCAAGGGGTTGAATAAAAATATCGTATGAAACATTTAGGAATTGCAACCATTTTCATACACAGTCCCCTTATTTCAGGGGCTCAAATGAAATAGGACAAATTAACACAATCATAAATAAAATGTTCCTTTTTAATACTTTGTCGAGAATCCTTTGCAGGCAATGACTGCTTGAAGTGTGGAACGCATGGACATCACCAAACGCTGGGTTTCCTCCTTTGTGATGCTTTGCAAGGCCTTTACTACAGCTGTCTTCAGTTGTTGTTTGTTCGTGGGTCTTTCTGCCTTAAGTTTTGTCTTCAGCAAGTGAAATGCATGCTCGATCGGGTTGAGATCAGGTGATTGACTCGGCCATTGTAGAATATTCCACTTTTTTGCCTTAAAAAACTGCAGGGTTGCTTTCGCAGTATGTTTTGGCTCATTGTCCATCTGTAAATATCCCCCCAAAATATACTCTTCAAAAGAATCACTTATTTATATTAATATTGGTCATCTCTTAAGTAATATCATCTGATAATTAATTAGTTAATTAGACAAGGGTGATAGTCTGAGGTGGGTTAAATTAGACAGGGGTGATAGTCTGAGGTGGGTTAAATTAGACAGGGGTGATAGTCTGAGGTGGGTTAAATTAGACAGGGGTGATAGTCTGAGGTGGGTTAAATTAGACAGGGGTGATAGTCTGAGGTGGGTTAAATTAGACAGGGGTGATAGTCTGAGGTGGGTTAAATTAGACAGGGGTGATAGTCTGAGGTGGGTTAAATTAGACAGGGTGTGTGAAGCAAGCTGCGCGGCTACAGGGAGTGTCGGGCGGCCATGTGTGCGGTCCGGCCGGGCGTGTGTGCGGAGCTGAAGAGGACGGAGGTGCATTTTTTAAAGTTAAGGGAGAACGCCGTTTTTATTAGGTGAAAAATCCATTTTTATTAGGTGAAGAAGCCTGGTCTCAGGTGTGAGTGTGTGTGTACAGGGGTGACAGTGAGTGTGTGTTTATTAGGTGAAGAAGCATGGTCTCAGGTGTGAGTGTGTGTGTACAGGGGTGACAGTGAGTGTGTGTTTATTAGGTGAAGAAGCATGGTCTCAGGTGTGAGTGTGTGTGTACACGGGTGTGTGTGTGTGTGTGTGTGTGTGTGTGTGTGTGTGTGTGTGTGTGTGTGTGTGTGTGTGTGTGTGTGTGTGTGTGTGTGTGTGTGTGTGTGTGTGTGTAGACAGGGGTGACAGTGTGAGATGGATGAAACTTACCAAGGACTCCGCAGGGGTTCTCTGATGGTATGGTGTGTCAGTGACAGTGTGTGACAGTGAAGTAGGTGTGTGTCAGTGATGTCACTGTACCTTTTGGCCAATGAGAGGCATGTGGGAGGCTGACTTTGGGCGGGCGGACACAGGGACCAATGTCTGTGTGTGTCTATGTGTGTGTCACAGTGGAGCGTACCTCTTGGCCAATTAGAGTCGCGGGGGGGCGGGCAGACCCACGGACCAATCAGATTCACCGCATCTAGCACCAACCATACAAAATTCATTTTTATATATTAAGATATAGACACACTAGCAGGATATATGGATATTCATACAGACACATACAGGTATGACTATTCACATACAGACACACACACACACACAGGTATGAATATATCCATATAGATAAACACATGTATATGTATAGTAATACAGATACATACAGGTATGACTGTGCACATACACAGCCACACCCATGTATGATTACATTACATATAATTATAGGCTAAAGCAGTAAAATTCTCTGATTGGTTAGAATTCTGGGCATTATTCATTCAGTAATGCCTGGAATTTTTGGCTGCATGCCAAGTGTTTATTTCCACCCAATCAGCTTTTCCTTTTGTCAGAGAAGCTCTGAGACAGGGCAGGGGATTGGTCAGGAAGAATGCAGCAGGCAGTGACTCCTCCCCCTCCCTCTGTGAACAGAGCTGAAAGACTCCGTTGAATTGGGGAGGGAGAGAGTGTGTACAGTAGCTGCAAAGTAAGTAAGTGGCTGTCTGCAGTGTGTGTGTAGCTGCAGTTTCTGTCTGTCTAGTGTGTGTGTGTGTGTAGCTGCAGTTTGTGTGTTGTATGTGTAACGGGTTCCCCCCCCCCCCCCAATCTCACATTGGCCCGGGTACTCTAGCAACCAACCCTCATTACGTGTTTGTGTTTGGTGGTGCACCTGTAGGCAACAGCACTTCTGAGTCTCCCGCTTGATGGTATTAGGGGATGTCATCAGGACAGGTAGCTGAGGTAGTGGGTGCGAGTTCAACTTACATCATGTGCAGCGCCTCCACCTCATCAGGATCTATGCTTCCGCAGGGAGATGGTCCTGGTGAGGAACTCCTTCTTGGTGGTGCCATCCACTGCTGAGTAATTTCACACTCACACAGTGGGGGTATCGTTAACAAGGTCATCTTTATTGTAGACGGTGATGTAGCAGACTGCCCCATGCAGCTGCCGGCTCTAGCCGCACATCTCTCCGTGCTGTCCCTTCGCCAGGTACGTCCTCCCGAATTGAAGTGGGATTCCCTCTTCTCCTAGGGAGATCCTCTCTGTGCCAGGTCCCTGGACACAGAGTGGCTTAGACAGGCTGATTGGTCAACCTGGACCGCTAGTTACTTCACTAGGGTCACAAAGTGTTCCTACAATCCCTTATGCAGGAAAATACAACTTCCCAACAACTTTCCACAGCTGCTGGAACACACTGTAACTAACTGTGTTGTGCCTTATATACTTCAGGAGGCAGGCGCATCCCTGATGTCACTATCCAGGGACTCAGAGCATACAGCCACTCCCCTCCATACATAGGGCACCTCACCATGGTGTGAGGGAAAACCTCCATAACTACTGCTGGCATACCTGTACTTACCAGGACTTACTGCCAACAGAGAGGAAAGTAATATACCATTATTATGCATGGCTATATACTCCCCCTGGTGAATCCCCACCGTCCCGGCTGGGGCCTAAATTTGGTGTACCTTGCTCCAGGAAACACTGAAAAAGAACACACAAATTAAGCGTTAAACATTATCACCTTCACATAATAATGCAAGAACCTTCCGCTCACTGACCAGCAGGGAGCATCAAAGAAAAGGGCAGACCACTCCTTGACGGGACCTAATAGTAGTGTCGAGGATCTGGTTTCTTCACCTCCCGCCCCGCTGCATCGGTGACTGTCACGCTAAACTCTTGGGGCAAGCCTCGCTCATTACAATACACCACCTTGTGCATATAAATGCTGCGCCCGATTTTCCAGACCCGCATCAGATGGGAGACCCTCTGCTCAGCCTGAACTCCCTTAATGGCTCCTCCCTTATTAACGATATAGTATTCGATATTATTACGAAGCCACCTTTCTCGATTGTCCTCTATTTCCCTCATCAGAGGTTCAGGGACATATGGGTATTCAAGCCCATGGGACCTTTTATATTTGGCTGCAATAGCCCGTTCAGCTCGGCAGGCCCGGGTTAACTTAGTTTGCCCAGCCTTTCCCGGTAACACCCATGACAGGGGCTCATCTAACTCCACTGGATCATCTAACCCTTCCGATCCCTTTGGGGTAATAAGACCTCCTTGTATTCGATCCCACCTTACTCGTAGCTCCTTGAGATAGGCCTCATCGTCAAAATCCCCAGGAGCCCACCAATGGTCAACCACCCCATCCCTTTCTAGAATGAAACGGGTGCGGTCTATCCAGGCGACATAACCCTCATATAAGGGTGCCCACCACCTAGTTTCCCGTACCTCCCCTGAGTTGGGTTCTAGTGGCTCTTCCTCCTCAGGCCCACCCGATGATACCCCTGAAGTACCCTCAGATGGCGCAACCCTTTCCTTACGCTGTGACCAGTGTCCACCCGTGATACTCAGCATACTAGTGCTATCACTGGGTACCGACCCTCGTCGGGAAATCCTCCCTCCACCCTCCGACCCATCATCCGAAGTTCCCCAGTCCAGGCTTCCAGTCCGTTCTTCGGTAGGACCCCGGGAATCCTCTGACATCCCCAGGCTAGAGGTTGACCCGAATGAACAGGTGACAGGGACAGGGGATTGAACTAGGGCCTTGGGGCAAACTTTGGGTATGGACGGGGTTGGGGGACGGGGCCGGACGGTAGGTACCAGCAGGGTCATGGCCTGCTCCCCCGCTATACCTGACTCACGTCCGCCACAAAGTCCATTCTTTCCTTCGGCAGCTGAGCCTCTCGCTCTCCGGTTCGAGCGCCCACTCCGTCTGTCCGTAGGGGATCGACTCCCACTGCTCGACCGTAGAGGCGCAATCGCCTCCCACTTGACACCGCTCAGGTCGTCCGGAACTGCCTCTGGACACGCACGTGCTGCGACGCCATCTTGGGTTGGGTCCCCAATCGAGACCTCTTCCTCCACGAGGACATCCGGCAACGCCCTTCTGCTGCGCGGTCCAGCCTGACCTTGGATTCGCTCCTCGTTCACCTCCACCCCCGGAATCCGCGGCGAGCACGGAGCCAACCCACTGCTCCGCAGGGTCGGGGCGGATCGACCTCCCTCCGACCCACCAGTCACCACGGCAGTGGGACTCCGGCGCTCGGGTTGGCGCGGTACTGGAGACACTCGACTCCGTGTCTCCACACCACGAGGGATAGCATCTCGCCACGGAATACCACTAGTATGGTACTCCGCCAACAAGTCCTGTGCCTCTGCCAGCCTGGCACACTCCTCGTCCGAGGACTCTAATTTACAGTTCGGGCGGGGTATCCCAGTAGGGGACCGTCGATGGGCTCCTTTCCGGTCACCTCTCCGATGGCTGGTTTTCTCGGCCTCAAGAACTCGGCCCGATTCCGGCTCCATGTGGCGGTCATCTATCTCCCACCTACCTCTACTCATTCCCCTTCTGTCTTTCTCTCTCACTTTGAATCCTGGCTCTCTTTCTTTTTCTCCTCAGACTCCCCTGTTCTTCTCCTTGGGGACTTCAATTGCCACATTGATGACCCCTCTCTCCCTTGGGCTTCACGCTTTCTCTCTCTAACCTTTTATTTTGGCCTTCAACAGTGGACAGCAGCCAGCACCCACAAGGATGGCCACTACTTAGACCTGGTTTTCACTAAAAACTTCTCTCTCTCCGATTTCTCAATTTCCCCTTTTCCTCTCTCTGACCATCACCTCCTCTCATTCTCTCTATCTCGCTTCTCCCCTTCTCCACCTCCATCTACCCCTCGGTTCTGCAGAAACTTGCGCTCTATTAACCTACCAGACTTTGAGTCCACTTTACGCTCCTCCCTCTCCTCTCTCAGCTCTGCTACAGACCCTGACAACCTGGTCAGAAACTACAACTCTGCCTTATACTCCTCTCTTGATCTACATGCCCCGCTCTCTATCTGCCGTCCTCGCCCTTCTAACCCCAGACCCTGGCTAAATTCCCACACGGGCATGCTTCGTTCCTCCACTCGTTCCTCTGAACGCCTCTGGAGGAAATCTCATACTCTCGCAGACTTCCTTCAATACAAATTTATGCTATCCTGTGTCAACTCTGCCCTCTTGCAAGCTAAACAAGCCTACTTTTCTTCTCTAATCAACATGCACAAGTCTAACCCATGCCGACTGTTCTCTGTCTTTGACTCTCTACTCAAACCACCCTCAACTGCCTCTTCTTCCTCCATCTCAGCTCAGGACTTTGCTGACTATTTTAAAGAAAAGGTGGAATCCATACGCCAGAACATCCCCTCTGTTTCCTCCTCCCATCCTACACCTCTTCCTAACTCTGCTCCTGCCTTCCTTGACTCTTTTTCCACTGTCTCAGAGGAGGATGTGTCATTGTTGATCTCCTCTTCTCCCTCTACCACTTGCTCTCTTGACCCCAGTCCCTCCCATCTCCTAAAACCTCTTGGTCCTACTATAATCCCTACGCTCACACACATTTTTAACTCCTCCCTCAACTCTGGTACCTTTCCCTCCTCCTTCAAACATACAATAGTTATAGCATTACTCAAAAACAGCAAGCTTGACCCTACCTGTCCTTCAAACTATCGACCTGTCTCCCTCCTGCCTTTTGCCTCTAAACTACTTAAACTCTGACTCAGGCCCTCATTCTCTCCCGTCTTGATTACTGTAACCTCCTGCTGTCCGGCCTTCTTACATCTTACCTGTCTCCCCTACAATCTGTCCTTAATGCTGCTGCCAGAATCACTCTGCTCTTTCCTAAATCTGTCTCTGCGTCTCCCCTCCTGAAATCCCTCTCCTGGCTTCCGATCAAATCCCGCATCTCACACTCAATTCTCTTCCTCACTTTTAAAGCTTTACACTCCTCTGCCCCTCCTACCATCTCAGCCCTAATTTCTCGCTATGCACCATCCCGGCTCTTGCGTTCTGCTCAAGGATGTCTTCTTTCTACCCCCTTTGTATCTAAAGCCCTCTCCCGCCTTAAACCTTTTTCGCTGACTGCCCCGCACCTCTGGAATGCCCTTCCCCTCAATACCTGACTAGCACCCTCTCTATCCACCTTTAAGAACCACCTTAAGACACACTTGCTTAAAGAAGCATATGAATAGCACTGTGGATTATACTGAACACATGATACATAAGCTTGGCCCCCTGCAGACGGACTTACCAGAACTCCCTCCTACGGTCTCTGTACGTTCTCCCTACATACCAATTAGACTGTAAGCTCATCGGGGCAGGGACTCCTCCTCCTTAATGTTACTTTTATGTCTGAAGCACTTATTCCCATGACCTGTTATTTATATTATCTGTTATTTATTTGTCTACCCCGTATATTCCTACTGTGAAGCGCTATGTACATTAATGGCACTATATAAATAAAGACATACAATACAATACAACAATACAATACCCACCCAGTCAGTCACTAAAAGTCACTAAAACCCAGTCAGTCACTAAAACCCAGTCAGTCACTAAAACCCAGTCAGTCACTAAGAGTAAGTCACTAACCCACCCACCCTGTCAGTCACTAACCTACCCAAATCCAGTCAGTCACTAACCCAAGTCACTCACCCACCCAGTCACTAAACCCCACCCACCCACCCAGTCACTCACCCACCCACCCAGTTAGTCAAGTCACTAACCCACCCTCCCCAGTCACTGTCATTCACCCACCCAGTCAACCACCCAGGCAGGCAGTCACATGTCTTTTGTTATAAAAAATAAACAGGTTGCATTGTAATGTTTTTGTCTGTATCACAATAAGAAAACAGTTAAGTAAAAGTGGCGCGCGAAAAAATATTTTTTTTGTGGTAGGTGCGCTATGGGTTCGGGGGGGGGGTGCGCTATGGGTTCGGGGAAGAGGCTGCTCCTTTCATTTGTCCTGGGCCCCAAGATTTCTGTTGGCGGCCCTGCAGAGACCAGGACCAAGACTGTGCTAGGCAGAGGACTGCCGTGTTGCTGAGAAGTGTACAGGAATAAAGCTGGTTCCAGTTGAATATACCTCTGGCCTAGTATGTGATCTTATTGGGGGGAGAGTTAACCATTTCTACCGTAGGAGATCGCCTTCATACACCTGGAGTTTACAGCAGATAGAGGCACTGTGTACCATGGAGTAAATGTCGGGTATATACCCCAGAAGCCTGTTCTGCTGTCCCCACAACCATCAGCGGACAGCTCAGCCTCTTGTGAGCCTACAGGTAGCATGCACCATACACCTGGTAACAGGGGAATCTCCCAAGGGGTGGGGGAAGCACCGTTACATGTGCATTTCCCGCTTCTCACTATATTGATTTAGGATTTTTTGTGTCTCTGTCTCTCTGTGTGTTCTCATCCCTTTGCTCTCTTCTCCTTCTCCTGGCCACTGAACGAATGACATGAGGATGGAATAAGAGCTTTCTCTCTCATTGTATTCCTCTCTCCCCTCTATCTCTGGGTCTTTAAAAAAAAGAAAAGGTGCCATATTGCCGTGAATGGGAGTGGTGCCAAATAGGCACTATTTCACCTTAGTCTGAGCCGTTTTAAGATTTTTTTGGGGCCCCGGGCTGTGTAAATTCAGGGCCCCACCCACAATGGTTACATTTAAATACAAATAAGTATGTTTTTATTGAACAACATTCAAATTGAAAAACCATATGTAGCCCCGGTCCCCTTGGACTTCCAGAGACCCCCTCCTTGCTCTCAGCGTGGTCGCGGGTGCCGCCGGAGTCAGCGACGGACCCGCCGGCTGTGCGCAAAGGTGGGGGCTAGAGCAGAGAGTGCTCCGATGCTGGGGAGGCTCTGCGGCGTACCCGGCTAGCGGGGGCCGCCATTGTGGTATGCACGCGCATGCGCAGTGGTCGCGCATGCGCAGTAGTGATCGGGAGTTGAGGCGGCCATTAGAGAGTCGACCATGCGCAGTACAATCGCGCACGCGGCCCCAATGCAATAGTAGCCTCCACGGGACTACAATTCCCATGAGGCTTAGGGTAAAGTACACCAGGTGCTCCCGTGTGGCCAATGAGGGCCAAGGATTCCCGGCAGCAGGAAATAGATAACTTTCGCGGGCTCTAAGTTGGCAGTTGGAGCAGGGAGCTGGGTAAGTGTGGGTGCAGGGGAGCAGTAGCCCCTTGCACTAGGCCAGTTAACCCCCATAGGCCCCAGGTAACGTTACCCTTGTCCCAGCTTGTGGTTGCTTCAGGGACCTGCCTTAAGGAAGGAGCGCTGCCCCTTTATCTATTTAGTCAACTCCAAGAAAGCACTTTGTGGCGCGCCGCCTGATTACTGGGTCTGGGCTCAGACCCCTGTATATAAAGACTATCTTCTTGGAGGACCCTGCTTAGCAGTGACTGCGGCATGCCGGCTGCAGACGGATCCCCTTCAAGGTACAGACGGTGCGGAGCCGCGGTGACATTATCCACGCCGGAATTCACCCCATGCGTAGGAGGACGTCGCGTCGGATCAGGCGGATCCAATCCAGTTATATTGCAGCACCCGTGGCTGGAGCCCCGAGCAGGTACCTATAGTAGTGCACTAACACTTCAAGGGATAGCGCAATCTCCAACACATTGGTGGGTTTGGACATAGGGACATCAGGGAATTGGTGCCCAGCACCCAGGTACTTTGGAGGGGGGAGATACCTATGTTGATGTGTGCACCTATAGAAGTTTATGTATATGGTTATGTGCATTATGCTGTGTGGTACAGAGTACCGAGTTTATTAATAGTTATAGTAAAACGGTTGCTAACATACTCTGTGTGCGTGTATTACTATTACTGTGTTCCTGTAAGAGGACCATTCCACTCAGGTGGGAACCCTTAAAGGTGGATGCGCTGTGTTCGAATCATCAGGTAACCCCAGGCTCCCAGTGGTGGAGGTTCAGGCCTTCTGTGAGCCTATCAGGTAACGCACCACACCCGGTAACACAAGTGTACATTTCCCCATCGCCAGGCACTATAAGCGCAGCCTCAGCGGCTCCTGTACAAGTTACCCCTTTTGTCAATGCGGGAACTGCCACTTCCCTGCTGCTGGAGAGGACTGTTAATGAAGATCTGCAGTTAGAGCCGATCCGCTGGCACCCAAGAGTCCTTGTTACTGAAGCCCTCTGTGGCATGCCATTTCCATACTTCAACGCTTATATTGGATTCCCTTAATCTTCTTCTGGGATCCTGACTTAAAGGGTACTGTCCCTATCTACAACATAATAAACGGGGGGGGGGGGCTGGTCTGTGCTATTTCTTTATAAATATTACTTATTCACTCTCTCCTAGGCTCCTCTACTGTTATCCTCCTGGAACCTACCTTCTCGAACTTTCCCCTTATGTACTCTCCGTGATATCATGATCCCATGGCAACACAGGACGGGGGCCGGGTACACACTGACCATGCTAGTAAACCTTTAGAGGGCGGGTTACATAACCATCATACCAGCCTCACACTGATGAGACCCAAAAGATCAAAACAGCTGTCTGTGAGTAGGATTACGTTTTGTATATAGTACGGTCATATACAGTAAATAACAAGCTGAGCAGAGAGAGCCTGGAGCAAGTGACAAAGTTAAAATACATCCCCTCAATTATAATATTTATTTATTTATAAAAATGTTTAACCCGGAAGTAATACATTTAGAGTTAGCTCTCGTTTCCAAGTATGTCCTGGGCACAGAGTTATAAAAAATACATGGTTACATTAAAGAACAGGGGTTATACAGTCAAATCACGGACAGCTATAACATCACTTTAACATCACCAGACATCAGCAAACGGCTCACACCCTTTAGCTGCCCTTCGACTGTGCGCCTTTGGGGCAACGCAGATGCACAGTGGGGTGGGTGGCTGAGATGCAATGTAGCTGTGAACAAAAGCTCTGTGTCCTCATGGCTCATTAACATTCCAGTGGGAAAATAGCCAAAATAACCATATTATCTCCTTACTAGTGGCCGACATGGAGATGAAAGCCCATGAACATCCACATGGTCATTTGTTTAAACCAGCGGCATCTGCAACCTCTACTTACCGGGATTCAGCCGGCTTCAGGATGCGTGACCATGCCAATGCGGCGTCATTGGGTCATGTGACGTCACGGTTGCCTTGGTAACGTGACGTCAAATGACGGCGCAGGTCACGTATGCTTTTATATTTGTAGCACATATTGTACTACAGTTGCCTGCATTCTGTTGCCAGTTTGTAAAGAGCTGTGCACATTGTTGGCACCATATAAATATACCTAAATATTCAGACGGTTATTGTAAATAGGGCTGCCAAGTGGCTCCTCCATAAATACTGGACACAATGTTGAAAGGTGCGCTGGAGAAACACACATACACACACACACCCTCTCAACTCCCTCAGCTCTGTGCTGTTTCCTCCTCACCTTGGCCCCAGGCTCCTGGCAACTCCTCTTGATTGGCTTCATTACCCAGCAGCAGCCAATCAGGATGGAGGAAGCTGCCCAGCCCCTTAGCAACCGCCCTGCTCCCTCCCTGCTCTGGGATATCCCACGGCCCGGTCAGGTCACTGTGTCCTGAGAGGTAATACCGGCATACACATACATGTCCAGTATCACCTCTCATTTGTTACTGGACAGACTGTCCAAATACAGGACAGCCCGGTTCAATACCGGACACCTGGCAACCCTAATTAGCAACCAACATGTTTACCGGTTGATCTAAGTTTAGTAAATCATCCTATCTCGCAGCTCTTATCCCTTTCTCTGAGACTAAAAATCAGTGAGAGCTGACACGTCCGTGTGCAAGTGTGTAGTGTGATAGCTCACACGTGCCTGTGCAGTTACATGGATAAGTGCTTTCTTCAGCATGAGCTGATAAGTGGCACTGCACCTTTAAGGACAGTTTGTCCCAGTGTGCCTCTCCCTTGGCCTCTCCTGGCACTGGTTCCTTGAAATGATTGTGCAACTCGCCTTCCCTCTCCCCTTTCTCCTCCCCCTTCTCACCACTCCTCAGTCTCACCCCCTCCTCCCCCTCTCTTTCCTTCCTCATGCAAGAGCTGTTTCACTTTACGGGAATAACAGGAAATCTAAATGCCTCAGAGACACTCATAACCATGAGTCCCTGAGACTCAGAGGCGGGAGACCCTGAGACTCACAACCATGAGAACTTGACACTCAGAGCCCGGGAGATCCTAAGACAGAGCTGGGAGATCCTGAGACTCTCAGCCGGGAGACCCTCAGAGCCGTTAGACCCTGAGACTCAGAGCCAGCAGAACCTGAGACCAAGAGCCTGGAGACTGTCAGAGCTGGGAGACCGTGAGACTCAGAGCCGGGAGACCCTGAGACAGAGCCAGGAGATCCCGAGATTCACAGCTGAAAGACACTATGATTCATAGCCAGGAGATCTGCACACACCCAGGAGACCCTGAGAATCACAGCTGGGAGACCCTGAGACTCACAACTGGGAGACCCTGAGACTCACAACTGGGAGACCCGGAGAATCACAACTGGGAGACCCTGAGGAGACACAACTGGGAGACCCTGAGATTCACAACTGGGAGACCCTGAGAATCACAACTGAGAGACCCTGAGGAGACACAACTGGGAGACCCTGAGAAGACACAACTGGGAGACCCTGAGACTCACAACTGGGAGACCCTGAGACTCACAACTGGGAGACCCTGAGACTCACAACTGGGAGACCCTGAGACTCACAGCTGGGAGACCCTGAGACTCACAGCTGGGAGACCCTGAGACTCACAGCTGGGAGACCCTGAGACTCACAGCTGGGAGACCCTGAGACTCACAGCTGGGAGACCCTGAGACTCACAACTGTGAGACCCTGAGACTCACAACTGTGAGACCCTGAGACTCACAACTGGGAGACCCTGAGAAGACACAACTGGGAGACCCTGAGAAGACACAACTGGGAGACCCTGAGACTCACAACTGGGAGACCCTGAGAATCACAACTGTGAGACCCTGAGACTCACAACTGGGAGACCCTGAGACTCACAACTTGGAGACCGTGAGGAGACACAACTGGAGAGACCCTGAGGAGACACAACTGGGAAACCCTGAGGAGACACAACTGTTAGACACAACTGGGAGACCCTGAGGAGACACAACTGGGAGACACTGAGATTCACAGTTGTGAGACCTAACACACAACCAGGAAACCGAGAGACCCTAATACTCACAACCGCGAGACCATAACACTCCCAACCAAGAGACCTTGAAAGGTCCCAGAATGTTTGAGCCACCAAATCTGGAACTATGAAGTATCTCCCTCCCATCCAGTTGTGCATCCTGTTTCTGGGGAGCATCTGGGGGGAGACTCAGCAGGTGAGGGGATGAAGAGGAAAGAGGAATGACGGGGGAGAGAGCAGGAAGTGAAGGGGACTGCGGAAAGGGACAGGGAAGTGAAAGAGGGAGACAGTGGAGAGGGACAGGGGGTTGAAGAGATGGGGTGAGGAAGGGAGAGCTGGGAGTGAAAGTCAGAAAGCGAAAAGAGATGGGGTGAGGGAGAAATCAGAGACTGCAGGGGAGAGGGAGGAAATGGAGAGGGATGGGGGAGTAGGAGAGAGAGCAAGGCAGAAGGGGACAGGGGAGGGAGAGTGGAGACTGAGGAGGGGACGGAGTAGCTAGCTACTGGTGTTACTAGAAGCTATTACTATGTACTGTATGTTACTGGGAGGTTACAATGTTACCGATATCACGGAAGCTTTAAGTATGTATGTTGCTTGTGTTACTGGGGGGTGGTTGTGTGTTACTGGGAGGAGATATGAAACTTGTCACTCAGAGGGCATTTCTGTTCTCACAGCTCACACCCTATACGAAAGAATCACAACCTTGTGACAACTCCACGACGCAGTACTATGAAAAGCAGCACAGAGTCTGCTGTGCACGCTGCCCCCCAGGTAACACAATGTTTGTGCTTCATTCAGTGTAACACAATGTGTGTACTTTCCTCCTTCTAACAGTGTGTGCACTACACTCAGTGTAACAGGTGTGTGCTTTCCATCTTGTAACGCGTGTGCGCTTTCCTCTGTGTAACACAATGTATGTGCGATGACGGCTGACCCCATGTAACACAATGCGTGTGCCGTGCCATCTGTGTAACACAATGTGTATGCGCTGCCCTCTGTGTAACACAAGGTGTGTAATCTGCCCTCTGTGTAACACAATGTGTGTGTGCGCTGCCCTGTATGTAACACGTGTGTGCGCTGCACCCTGTGTAACACAATGTGTCTGCGCTGCCCCCGTTTAACACAATGTGTGTGCGCTACCCTCTGTGTAACACAATGTGTATGTGCTGCCTCCACGTAACACAATCTATGTGTGCTGCCTTCGGTGTAACACAGTGTGTGTGAGGTGCCTCCGCATAACACAATGTGTGTGCGGTGCCTCCACGTAACACAACGTGTGTGTGCAGCCCTCTGTGTAACACAATGTGTCTGTTCTGCCTCCGCGTAACACAATGTGTGTGCGCTGCGCTGTGTGTAACACAATGTGTGTGTGCTGCGCCCTGTGTAACACAATGTGTGTGTGCTGCGCCCTGTGTAACACAATGTGTGTGTGTTGCGCCCTGTGTAACACAATGTGTGTGTGCTGCGCCCTGTGTAACACAATGTGTGTGCGCTTCCCTCTCTTTAACACAATGTGTGTGTGCTACCCTCTGTGTAACACAAAGTGTGTGTGCTGCCTCCACGTAACACAATGCATGTGCGCTGCCTCTGCGTAACACAATGTATGTGTGCTGCCCCCTGTGTAACACAATGTGCGTGCGCTGCCCTCTGTGTAACACAATGTGTGTGCACTGCGCCCTGTGTAACACAATGTGTGTGTGCTGCGCCCTGTGTAACACAATGTGTGTGTGCTGCCCTCTGTGTAACACAATGTGTGTGCGCTGCGCCCTGTGTAACACAATGTGTGTGTGCTGCCCTCTGTGTAACACGTGTGTGCGCTGCGCCCTGTGTAACACAATGTGTGTGTGCTGCCCTCTGTGTAACACAATGTGTGTGTGCTGCCCTCTGTGTAACACAATGTGTGTGCTGCCCTCTGTGTTACACAATGTGTGTGTGCTGCCCTCTGTGTAACACAATGTGTGTGTGCTGCCCTCTGTGTAACACAATGTGTGTGTGCTGCCCTCTGTGTAACACAATGTGTGTGCACTGTGCCCTGCGTAACACAATGTGTGTGCTGTGCCCTCTGTAACACAATGTGTGTGTGCTGCCTCTGTGCAACACAATGTGTGTGCTGCCCTCTGTGTAACACAATGTGTGTGTGCTGTGCCTCCACGTAACACAATGTGTGTGTGCTGCCCTCTGTGTAACACAATGTGTCTGTTCTGCCTCCGCGTAACACAATGCATGTGCGCTGCTTCTGCGTAACACAATGTATGTGTGCTGCCCCCTGTGTAACACAATGTGCGTGCGCTGCCCTCTGTGTAACACAATGTGTGTGCACTGCGCCCTGTGTAACACAATGTGTGTGTGCTGCCTCTGCGCAACACAATGTGTGTGTGCTGCCCTCTGTGTAACACAATGTGTGTGTGCTGCCCTCTGTGTAACACAATGTGTCTGTTCTGCCTCCACGTAACACAATGCATGTGCGCTGCCTCTGCGTAACACAATGTGTGTGTGCTGCCCTCTGTGTAACACAATGTGTGTGTGCTGCCCTCTGTGTAACACAATGTGTGTGTGCTGCCCTCTGTGTAACACAATGTGTGTGTGCTGCCCTCTGTGTAACACGTGTGTGTGCTGCCTCCGCATAACACAATGTGTGTGCGGTGTCTCCGCGTAACACAATGTGTGTGCACTGCGCCCTGTGTAACACAATGTGTGTGCTGTGCCCTCTGTAACAGAATGTGTGTGTGCTGCCTCTGCGCAACACAATGTGTGGGCTGCCCTCTGTGTAACAATGTGTGTGTGCTGCGCCCTGTGTAACACAATGTGTGTGTTGCGCCCTGTGTAACACAATGGCTGGGAGTCATCATATATATTATGTGTGTGTATATGTGTGTATATATATATATATATATATATATATATATATATATATACACACAAAAACAATAGCCAGCGCCTCTAAAGAGATATTATTATTATATGAAAAATTATATATTATTAATGAGCGATAATATTACTTTTACCTGTATACTAGAATATTGTGGAACTGTAGCAGGATAATTGACACATTACATGAGTGATGACTAATTATTATGCCAGTAAGATGTACTGTATATGTTATAAGATCATATGTACTCTGACTGAAATAAAAAGCCCACAGGATATCCAAAGCTCATTTCCTAGCTCAGAGAGATACATTCCATGTCCCCAAACAGACTAGAAGAATCACCCATGATATCCGTATACTAGATAGACAAACCCCCCAGCTATTCAACACATTTTGCCATAGCTTTATTAACCTTTTTCACACCCACCAAACCTGGAGAGATTTACAACCACACCAGCAGAAGGTTCTCCAAATGCCACAACAGCTGCACTATATGCCCCCCCATAACCCTCACCACCTCCATTAATTTACCCTCCGTGAGGGCATTAGCCCCAACATGTAAAATAAAATCTTAGCCAATCCCGAAAATGCTTTTTCACCCAATATTATGGGGAGTAACTGAGACCACTGGAGACCTCTCTTACCCAACCATGACATCCAAACCCAAACTATACACATGCCCTACTGCGTCCCACTGGCTTTTTGCTGCTCTCTTCGCTGACCAATGGACGTAAGAGTCCCCACAAATTCAAGGAGCAAGACTCCTCTTACCTGAATAAACTTAATCACAACAATAAAGCATGTAGACTCCACCCCTTACCCAGAAGACCTTGCATGACCCCAATAAAAATCAGACACCTACCTACCCCACTCTTTTAATTACTTCTACTCCCATGTCTAACTGTGCAGGCTCATATGCTGCCCCAATGCGGAACAAATAAGAACTGATCTTCACCCCCCTAAGATTCCAACTCTCTACATATAGCCCCAGCACGCCTGAACAAAGCCGAACCAACCTGATGTCCAAGAAAGGTATCCATCACTCATGGCCTAACTTTCATGTAATCCTTGGCTACCCTGACCAAACAAATCGGAACCCCCTTCAGCTCCCCAGCAACACCCACCTACCCTTACTCTTTTGGCCTGTCTTAGACCATCTGATAAAGATCCCTAGCTGCCTAGTCCTCACCATCTTTCTCTCTCAAGCCAACTGCCCCCAATTTAGAGGCCACAAAGTTGTAAAGCTCCAAACAATGCCAATAACCACCTTAGTCCCTTACAACAAGCCCTCCAACATACATGGTATAACTGGGTCACATGCAATCAATCCACCTGACTGTTTTCAGCATTCCAACACCCCCTATTGAACCAGAAGTTTTTTTGTGACATCCTGATCCCACCACTTAAAAAAAAAACAATAAACACGGCCAAAAGACCCTCCTTTTTCCATAAAATAAAAATAATCAACTGTCAAGAGAGAGGGGATTTGGCCCGGGATTAAAGGGGTTACACCCCATTTGGCCACCCTCTACTCTCACCTGGGAAGCAAGGGGTTAACTGGACTGGTTATATCTTTGGTGGTGTATTATTCATAGCCTATCACAAAGCTCCCGTCACATCAACGTATCCCTAGGTGGAGCCCAAACCAACCCCCTTTGCTCATACTACAAAAAATGATCCAATCCATCCAGATCGCCAGTGTACTGGGGGCCACAGAATCTTGTACAAGGTCCATCTCTCTTCTGTAGCCAGATCCCAAAAAACGAGATGGCGAGGATCTCCATGCAGCCCTGTGCCAACCCTAGGAAATTCTGCAAACTGAAACTGGGACAGGGCATTAGCTACACTGTTCCCCATCCCTGGTACGTGCTTAGTCTGAAACAAAGACACTACAACACAAAAACCCTAAAGCAACCTAGCAACAGATGCCAAGATCCCATTCACTGCAGCCACAACCCCAGATCTACAGTAAAAATGACTAAATCCTCCCTTCAAATCTCCACCACCACCAGTAGCAGAAAACACACTAAGAATGTGAGGTTACGCAAAAGGCCCATACTCACCCATGAACTGGACCATTACTCTGCACACCAACAACCCGCCCAGATATGCTTTTGAGCCCGCCCTTCTACTAAAGAACAAGTAATCCAGATAATGCAACATATAACCCAGCCACTTAAAATCCAGCATTGCCCATTTCAGGGTGGTGCTGAATGCTTCAAAATAAAAGAATGACAATTTCAATGTTTTTACAATTTAAAAATTATATATATATATATATATATACAGTGTTCGACAAACCTATACATTTGCTAACCCCTGGGCGAGTAAATATTGGCCCAAACAGCACACGTTTGGTACTAGGTGGCGAGTAGATTTTTTTGTGTGGCGAGTAGATTTTTTGGTGATTTGTCAACCACTGTATATATATATATATATATACAGTGTTCGACAAACCTATACATTTGCACGCCCCGGGCGAGTGGATTTAACATCGTGGCGAGCTCCTATTGGCCCAAGCAGCACACGTGTGGTACTAGGTGGCGAGTAGATTTTTTTGTTCGGCGAGTAGATTTTTTGGTGATTTGTCTACCACTGTATATATATATATATATATATATATATATATATATATATATACACACATACACAAAAAGGGACAGCGTGGGCTCCATAGTATAAATAATATAGGTTTTATTAAACACAAGCTAAAAACCCATTGGGAGACAAAGGTCCACATAAACCTTCCTGTACAAAACGCAACCCGAGAGGTGAAAAGCACGCTGCCCCCGTGAACCAAGTGATGTGTGTTGCCACCCGGGTAACACATTGTGTGTGCTGCACCTCACTATCCGACAAGCTCCCCATCTGCATGTCCCACCTGAGAAGTCACCGCTACAATGAAGTGAATCCATGTAGCTGGAACATGCCCATGTGATGATCCCGCAGCAAACGCAGGACGCTCTATAAAGTTTGCACTTTCGTGTCCTCCTATCACTGTCTATCAACACCAGTTAGTTGTCAGCTCTTATCCTGAATGTTAGTTTTATGTGTGATGCATTCTTTGCATTCTGGCTCCCCGTGCACACGAGGTCAGTGCTGTATTAATTCAATCCCGCAGGTTACTTTGCGGTGCGGAGATGTGATGCTGGCTCAGACACAAAGTGCCAACCTTGTGCGAATGGGACATACACCAAGATATGGAACTATGTCCGGCAGTGCATGCTGTGCAGGCCCTGTGACCTCGGTGAGACATGACCACTGACTAGGTTCTTCAGTGAGACCTGACCATTGACCGTGTGACCTTGGTGACACAGAATCGCTGGCCCTGTGAGACAGGACTCTTGACCACGTGATCTCAGTGAGACGTTAATTCCAGACCCTGTTGCATCAGTAACACCGGACCCCTCTGTGAGATCTGACCTCCAATAGCTTATTTCTAATATACCTGCCTTCGAATATCCAACCCTGTGACCCCAAAAACCTTGCTAAACTTCTCTGCTTCTTTGTGGCTCTTCTCCATACTCTACCCCCCACTCTATCTTCCTCCTTTGCCTTTCTCTTTCTTCTTTTCTCCCCCTCCTTTACTCTCACCTTTCCCCTCTTTCTTCCCTGCCTACCTCTCTCTTACCCCTCTTTCTCTCCCCCCCCCCCACTCTTTCCCTTTCTCTCTCCCTGCCTCTGGTCACCTCCCACTCACTCTTCCTCCATCCCCCCTCTCACATTGCAGTTTTAGGCCTTGTCCAGCAGTTTCCCTGCTCAGCCTCTCACGAGACTGTCTGCGTTTGTCCTCCTGAAACTGAATGTCAGGATAGGCAGGGGAGGTGCATGAGCTGTGGCACCCCCGCACCCACCAGGCTGCCAGAGTCAGAGGTCAGCATTGCAGGTGAGCGGTCATTTACTACTTTTGATATTTTCCTCCAAGGAAACATTATGGTCATATTAAAAGTAATCCACTTCTGATTCCTCAAATTCCCCCACTTTATCACCCTCTCCACCTAATTATCTCTCCCACCTTATTACCCAGCCTACCTTATCCTCATCCCAAACTGATACCCCCGCAACCTTTACCTATCCCAGTTTCTCCCTCCCGACCTCGAACACTCCTTCCCCTGTTCTTTCTCCTTCACTCTCTCTGGGTTCCCAGACACCCTGGGGTTCCTTGGCGCTGTACAGGGGTTCCTTGGCGCTGTACAGGTGTTCCTTGGTGCTGTACAGGGGTTCCTTGGCACTGTACAGGGGTTCCTTGGCGCTGTACAGGGGTTCCTTGGCGCTGTACCGGGGTTCCTTGGCGCTGTACCGGGGTTCCTTGGCGCTGTACCGGGGTTCCTTGGCGCTGTACAGGGGTTCCTTGGCGCTGTACAGGGGTTCCTTGGCGCTGTACAGAGGTTCCTTGGCCCTGTCCTGGGGTTCCTTGGCCCTGTCCTGGGGTTCCTTGGCCCTGTACAGGGGTTCCTTGGCCCTGTACAGGGGTTCCTTGCCCCTGTCCTGGGGTTCCTTGGCCCTGTACAGGTGTTCCTTGCCCCTGTCCCGGGGTTCCTTGCCCCTGTCCTGGGGTTCCTTGGCCCTGTACAGGGGTTCTTTGGCCCTGTCCTGGGGTTCATTGGCCCTGTCCTGGGGTTCCTTGGCCCTGTACAGGTGTTCCTTGGCCCTGTCCTGGGGTTCCTTGGCCCTGTCCTGGGGTTCCTTGGCCCTGTCCTGGGGTTCATTGGCCCTGTCCTGGGGTTCCTTGGCCCTGTCCAGGGGTTCCTTGGCGCTGTACAGGTTTTCCTTGGCGCTGTACAGGGGTTCCTTGGCACTGTACAGGGGTTCCTTGGCACTGTACAGGGGTTCCTTGGCGCTGTACAGGGGTTCCTTGGCGCTGTACAGGGTTTCCTTGCCCCTGTCCTGGGGTTCCTTGCCCCTGTCCTGGGGTTCCTTGGCGCTGTACAGGGGTTCCTTGGCCCTGTCCTGGGGTTCATTGGCCCTGTCCTGGGGTTCCTTGGCCCTGTCCAGGGGTTCCTTGGCGATGTACAGGTGTTCCTTGGCGCTGTACAGGGGTTCCTTGGCACTGTACAGGGGTTCCTTGGCGCTGTACAGGGGTTCCTTGGTGCTGTACAGGGGTTCCTTGGCG